>NC_044323.1:145445797-145748827 GCF_007399415.2 Gopherus evgoodei
GATGGAAAAAGGTGCATTCAATTCAAGGACTCTGGTCAGGCATCTGGGGAACATTTCAACAAGTCTGTCCCTCCGTTACATTAATCAAGCATTGTCATCCACCGAAAACTATTTAACAGAGAGGTAGCAGTGGAGGGAGAAAGGCATGTTAAGGTCTTGTGTGGATGCTGGATGCCTAACACAAGCTTCATTACAGTAGCTTCATTATCACAATCTGGTACTTCGGCAAGAGGCAGACTATATCAATCTGGTAAAGAAACATCAGTCTTTATTGGACAACAAGAAAGAGTCTTTTGTCTGTCTTTCCATTGGTATTGCATGTTCCATGTAATATAGAAATGATTGACTGCAGATTGAACAAAATGTTTTTAGCACAAACGTGAAAAATGCATGAAAATGGTTAATTCAAGGTTGGTTGGGACGTTGGATAGAAGACAGGTAAGATGATGATTGGTTCATGATTAAGACCTGTATACCTATCTAATAGTGTTTCTGAGGAAGGGGATGAACTGGGAGCAGGGCGGAGCTCAAATCTACGATTTTGCATTGGGCTGAATTCTGTTCATTTATACATACAGATACAGAAAGCTGATTGCAGGAAGATTTTGGCATGTTTTTTGTAGGTAACTTTATATCAATTGTATATAGGTATAGCACTGCTCTAAAAGTTTTACCTGAAGAAATCATAGTGAAACAACAGTTTATTTTTGTAGCCTTATGCTTAGCCAATGTTCAATGACCTTCATCATTTCTCAGTTATTTTGTCTGGAAACATTCTGTGGTAGGTGCTAATGTCAAACCATCTGTGACCACATTTTCTATTGACTTTGCTGTCTCCTTCTTATGTTTAAGGCCACTTTGGGTCCATAATTTTAAAATAGTTTCCCTTTCCTTCAGGAACAGGATTTTTTTCAGTTCTTAACAGGTAGACTTTTTATTATTTTTTTTTTTGGTCTCTGGTACTCAAAATATGTGAATCAAAGATCTAGAGGGATTTCATTTCATTATTTCATATATTACCTCCCTAATGTACAATCTCCTTTCAAAATATGTACATATTTCTCAAGTGTTTGAAGGAGAGGAGCTTTCTCACTTCTATAACTCAGAAACTCATCTGAGGCAATTCTGTGATATAATTTCAGAAGAACGAGGAACACACACAATCTATAGAGTGAGCATATATAGACTGTGGTTCCCCTGTTTGATTACTAAGAGAGAAGGTGATATCTTTTAATGCTTCTGCCCACTGCTTAACTTCAATATCTTCCTATAGACAGTTACTTCGTTCTGTTGTTTTTCTGAGTTTTGCTTTTAAGTATAGGTGCTATAAAATTATATAGTCTGGATATGGTTCTGTTAGTTGGTTTTTGGTCATACTTCGTCATTGGTGCCCCTATGGGTATCAAATGTATAATTGTTGAACTTCATTGCCATAAAACCTTTATTTGAAAATGTTGGTATTTGTTGTAATAACTCATTCTTGTGGCCTTTATTTCTCCTCATTAGTTTTTTTAGGTGTGTCATTCTGAGTAAATCCTGCCAAGTCTTGTCCCCTAGTCTTCAGTGCACCTTATGGTGGTGGTGTCTTTTATTGCAGAAGAAAGTGTATACTCCTCAGTGCAGTAATATGTTTATACACATGGAAACTTCTTTTTAATGTGATTCTTTTCTTGAGCTGTGCTCAAACATTTTAAAGAGATGAGGTGGGTGAGGTGCTATTTTTTATTGGACCAACTTCTGCTGGTGAGAGAGATAAGCTTTTGCGCTTTCACAGAGGGGCTTGTATATAAATATTCTCCAATTATTGAGGTAGTTGTAGGATGCATATTTGAATTGCTTATTTAAGAATATAGACAGGCTCCACATATTTCTGAAGCCATTTCCTTACCTAGGTTTTTCACCTGCTTAGTGGAGGACAGAGAGTGAGGTGCCAAGCCCTTCAGGTATTTTGCCTACCGCCAGTGATACAGCAACACTCTCAGCACAGCACAGCTCTGACTGTAAAGCCACAGCAGAATCCCACCGTGTATAAATAGATTGCTACTGATTAAAGTAATTTCTCTTGCTCGCACTCTCCCTCTTTTCTCAAAACTCATTAAATGTACTTTTTAGATTAAAATCATGAAGTGGAGAAGTAGAATTTTTTAAAAGTCCTGTAATAATTTTTTTTTAAAAAAGGCAAGCAATCAGCCTTTTGTTTATGATCTACTGAAAGTCTTATAGTTTAACTGTTTTTTTTAAATTTTAGAAATGTTTTGAACTTTGCAAAGTGAAAAAGCACAAAAGAAATTGTTGCTGAATTTCACTTAATGGAAAATTCTCTTGAATTCAGCATGTATGTCTGAAAATATGCTTTAATTATGCTGTTTTCATCAAACCTATTGTAGTCTTGCAAATTGTAATAGTTAAGAAAAATACTTTATTTTTAAAAGCCTTTTTTTTTAGTTTGAAAGCAGCAGATTGAGACTAGGAAGTATACTGCAGCATGTTCTATATTGCAGCGAGGAAGAAGGAAGCAAACAACTATTCCCCAGAACACCATTTTCTGAAGAATGAGCATGACGTGGATTATTTATTTATTCTATGCTGTTCATCACTGTAGTATATGAACACCTCATAATCTTCAATAAATTAAACTTCCCAGCACCCTTGTGAAATAAATAAAGAAGCATTAGCCCCATTAAAGATGAGAAACTGAGGCACAGACACATTCTAAGAAAGGGATAGATTATATAGAAAGTAGCCTATTGCCTCTATATAAACCCAGGGTACCCCCACATCTTGAATACTGTGTACAGATGTGGTCGCCCCATCTCAAAAAAGATATGCTGGAATTAGAAAAGATTCAGAAAAGGGCAACAAAAATTATTATGGGTATGGAACAGCTGTCGTATGAGGAGAGATTAATAAGACTGGGACTTTTCAGGTTGAAAAAGAGACGACTAAGGTGAGATATGACTGAGGTCTATAAAACCATGACTGGTGTGGAGAAAGTAAATAAGGAAGTGTTATTTACTCCTTCTCATAATAGAAGAACTAGGGGGTCACCAAGTGAAATTAATAGTCAGCAGATTTAAAACAAACAAAAGGAAGTATTTCTTCAAACAATGCACAGTCAATCTGTGGAACTCTTTGCCAGAGGATGTTGTGAAGCCAAGATACTAACAGGGTTCAAAAAAGAACTAGATAAATTCATGGAGGATAGGTCCATCAGTGGGTCCATTTATTAGCCAGGATGGGCAGGGATGATGTCCCTAGTCTCTGTTTACCAGATGCTGGGAATGAGAGACACGAAAAGGATCACTTCATGATTATCTGGTCTGTTCATTCCTTCTGGGGCACCTGGAATTGGCCACTGTCGGAAGACAGGATACTAGGCTAGATGGACCGTTGGTCTGACCCAGTATGGCCCTTCTTATGTTCACAGACATCCTGAATCCTTGGTCATATGGAGATCCTAAGATACAGTCCAGTTCCTTGTAATCCCCTGAGCATGCTGACTGACATGGTAGCTGTTTAGAAGGAATCATGACCCCCCGGCTATTGGCCATTGCAGCTGGCAAGCTGCAGTGGGATCTGCACTCAGCACTGCATCACAGGAAGCAGCAACTGGCATTCATGCTCTACACACTTAGGAACTCTTGGAGGCGTTGTCTCTCTATCAGAGGCAGAATACATCTTTGAGATCATACTGGGCAGGACAGATTGGCATCACTCAAAACATGGGTTATTTCCTAAAGGTACCACTGAGCCCTATATATGGTAGTATTAATAAGCCATAAATATACACAGAACTGTGCATCTTTAGCTGTACTAGGGAAATAATGTACTCACCTCCAAGCCATTGTAACTGGCACTTCAAGGTGTTGACTTTACATTCAGTTATGAAGCCTCCACCATATTACTTGTTAATTATATCTCTTTAGTCTAGGGTATTTTCTTGAAGTTTTCTCCCATTATATTATGAGGAGATAATCATTTCGATTTGTTTTGCATGCATTGTTTTTACTGAGCTGTCTCTTAGGAAATTTCAACAATGAAAAACAATTAAAACTCCACTTAGAAAATCAGCTGACACATTTTAAAAGGAAGTACACTGGAATTTAATTTTGCATGCCCCTGAAGTCACACAAAACAAACAAGTCACAGTAAACAAGTCACATAGGAGCAAAAATATGACAGCTTGACTCTGTATTATTCCTTATATTTCTAGTAATCCCAATATCTACTTTATAAATGCCCTGACATGTTTCCCTTTTAATCACAATCCTTTTTCATCTGAATGGAACATTTTACAGCTGCTTTGCTTTCACCGTCATCTGCTGGGGTAACCATTATTAAGTTTAGAACTTTGCGAGTCATTCTTCATTCCCATCTCCCCCTGTAACAATGAAAGTTCAGGATTGCAAGGATTGTCATTCATTGTCTATCCTCTGATAATGTAATGAACAAAAGACGGCTTGTGTCACTTATCTTCTCTTTCAAGATGTAGGTTTATGCTCTCTGGCAACTATAAAAGTTTCTAATTTCCGATAGCAATTTCCATCTGGTTCCTTCTAATCACTAAGGACTCTGATTCGGTTTCAGTATAAATAACAGAGAAGAAAGTCTTATCCTGCACTGTCTTCGTAGTTTCTTCTATTAAACTAGTTGAGAATTCTCAAGTTTCAAACCTTCATTCAAAAGAGCCTTTCATCTGAGTTCTGTGACTGGGAAATATTTTCTTTAACATCTCTATTATCTGTCTGTGTTCCTATAACATATACTCTAAAGGTTGTTGTAGAAAGGGGCCTGAACTGCAATGCCAGATTTATTCATAACTGTCCTGAATTCTGGTGAAATTTGGATTTGGATCCAAGACTGGCAACTGGTACCTAAGTCTGTAGTGGGACAAACCATGAGACTTCCGTGCTTCAGGGAAATGTGGTTTGTATCTGAATCTAGATTAAATTATTGCAACTCAGGCCCATTTTTAATCTACACAATCTCACAGAAATAATGGAACAGATTAACCTTTGGAGTATCTCTCTATTGTCTTCTGTGGAATTACCCTAGGTATGAATTTTGCCATATAAATTTTTCTCCCCACTCCTTAGTATTTAGATATAGTTTGGTGTACGATTGTGAAGGGGTTGTCTTTCTCTAACATGGGCCTCCATGAGAATCTAGTCACATTTTGACTCTAAGTATGGTTAAAAACAAACTCTGAATTATATATAGTTTAATATGTATTTTCAACATACTCTGCTTTAATACAGTATATTTAACAGATGAAGATAACTAGGGTCTTACCAAATTTACAATTAATTTTAGTCAATTTCATGGTCATAGGGTTTTAAAAATCATTAATTCGATCATTTCAGCTATTTAAATCTGAAATTTCATGTTGTTGTAATTGTAGGGGTCCTGACTCAAAAAGGAGTTGTTGGGGGGTTGCAAGGTTATTGTAGGGGGTTTGCAGTACTGCTATCCTTACTTCTGTGCTGCTGCTGATCGCAGTGCTGCCATCAGAGCTGAGCAGCTGGAGAGCTGCAGCTGCTGGCCAGGAGCCCAGCTCTGAAGGCAAAGCTGCCGCCAGCAGCAGTGCAGAAGTAAGGATGGCATGGTATGGTATTTCCACTCTTACTTCTGCGATGCTGCTGGTGGGGTGCCAGCTTAAGAGCTGGACTCCCAGCCAACAGCCGCTACTCTCTGGCCACCCAACTCTGAAAGCATCACAGAAGTAAGGGTGACAATACCACAACCCCTATAACATTGAAACCCCCCTGCAACTCTTTTTTGGGTCAGGACCCCCAATTTGAGAAATGCTGGTCTCCCTCATGAAATTTGCAGCAAAGAGTCCTGTGGCACCTTTTAGACTAACAGTCATTTTGGAGCATGAGCTTTCGTGGGTGAATACCCACTTCGTCAGATGCAATTTGTATAGTATATGGTAAAAGCACACAAAAGACCAAATTTCATGGTGAGACACTACGTTTCATGATCTGTGACATGTTTTTCATGACCATGAATTTGGTAGGGCACTAAAGATAATCTAATTAATTGCAAAACAGTTAGTCTACTAATACCCTAAATGCAAATTTATATTTTAACTTTTGATTAATGATGTTTAATAATGATGAAAATGTCATTTCTTATTGTCTGGTAACCTGAGACTCCCAAAAAAACTAAATGTGAATGATTTTGCTGAAGTACTGAACTGTGACTATGTTCTTGAGACATGTAAGAAGAAAACTGTATGCAGTAGCTGGATGCACTCCAGAAAGGAAGAGCTAGGACTAAGGTTTTGAAATTATAAGTTTGGTGTTTAAAAAAAAATTATTAGGTAGAGCACAGAGGCTGTCCGATCTTCTCTGTGAGCACTTGGCTCTCTGCAAGTATATATTTTTTTCTGTCTTCCCTGTGGAGCCTCTGACCTTTTTCAATTGAAATCAACTGTAGATGAGTTGAAATTATTATCACAAAGATTTTTTTTTTAAAGTGTGGATGGAATTGGATTCCAGTATTTGATTTTGGTGAAAGAATTGAGGAGTTAGCAGTATCTCTTTTAATTTACATGGCACATGTAACCATGGAACTACATAGTACTCTGTAATTACATTGCAAGTACATAGTAATTAAATATGTTTTTCCTGTAGATTCATTAGCATTTACATTTGAAGTCACACAATTATGCAAACAGTAAAACTGTGAATTGCAAGATAATTATTATAAATGTGTCTTAGAAAAGCAAAATATCCTAATATGTATGTTCTTATAGGGACAGATGAATTATTTGGGCGGGGGAGGAGACAACTCAAACCATAGCCCGAATATTAGATATAATCCAAATCTTTAAAATATAGATTAGTTTATATCAGCAATGCCCCTTCCCTTCTTCACCCAACACCCAACAGGTCACCTTAACTTTTGTTGATATTATGCAAAATCCATTGTGTAGCCTTACTGTACAGTGAAGGAATCCCAGAAGTTAGAACTAGAAAACAGCTATTAGGTTATCACGTCATATCTGCCAGTGCATGTCTGGCAGTCTTTATTAGGCTGTTTACATCCATTAAATCTCACATCCTCCAGTATTTCTCTGGAATAATGATACAGAATAATAATACTTCTTTTCATTTTATAGTATCACCTTTCTGAGGATATGAAAATGTTTTTGTCATAAACAGATAGTAGGAGTTAATAGAACAGAAGTACTTTATATCTCTTTTGCCTGTAAAGGGTTAACAAGATCAATAAGCCTGGCTGTCACCTGACCAGAGGACCAATCAGGGGACAGGATACTTTCAAATCTTGAGAGAGGGAAGTTTGTGTGTGTGCTGTTAGTTTTTGGTTGTTGTTCTCTCTGGGTTCTGAGAGTGACCGGACGTGCAACCAGGTTTCTCTCCAATCTCTCTGATGCAGTCTTTTATATGTCCAGAATAGTAAGTACTAGGTAGATAAAGTGAGTTAGGCTTATGTTTGTTTTCTTTATTTGCAAATGTGTATTTGGCTGGAAGGAGTTCAAATTTGTATTTTGCTGAAAGGATTTTAATTTGTACTTGTATATTTAGGCTGGGAGGGTATTCCCAGTGTCAGCTGAAAGACCCTGTAACATATTCCATCTTAAATTTACAAAGATAATTTTTACTGTTTTTCCTTCTTTAATTAAAAGCTTTTCTTGTTTAAGAACCTGATTGTTTTTTTATTCTGGTGAGACCCCAGAGGACTGGGTCTGGATCCACCAGGGAATTTGTGGGGAGAAAGGAGGGAAGGGGAGAGAAAGGATATTTTCTCTCTTTGTTAGGATTACTTTCTCTCTCAGGGAGAGTCTGGGAGGGGGAGAGAGAAGGAGAGGGGAAGGTGGATTTTCCTCTCTGTTTTAAGATTCAAGGAGTTTGAATCACAGTGATCTTTCAGGGTAACCCAGGGAGGGGAAGTCTGGAAGAGGCAACGGTGAGGGAAAGGGTTTACTTTCCTTGTGTTAAGATCCAGAGGGACTGGGTCTTGGGGGTCCCCGGGCAAGGTTTTTGGGGGACCAGAGTGTACCAGGCACTGGAATTCCTGGTTGGTGGCAGCGCTACAAGTACTAAGCTGGTAATTGAGCTTAGAGGAATTCATGCTGGTACCCCATCTTTTGGACATAAGGTTCAGAGTGGGGAATTATACCATGGCAGTTTTACAAAGAGAAATTAAGCACATGATCCCAGTGAGATTGGTAAATATTACTTTATTACACTTATTTTATAGATGGGTAAGCAGAGTCATAGAGAGACCTAGTCTGCATCAATTCACAGGCTGAAGAGTGGCAGAATTTGGTATAGGATATAGGAGTCCTTCTGCCAGTCCTATGCTATTATCACTAGACAGACAAGCTGGGTAAGGCAATATCTTTTACCACACCACCATCAGTCTCTAATATCCTGGGGCCATCACTGCTACAATAACACTGCAAAATATTATCACTAGTAACCACTCTCTGTCAGAAATATACCACTCTCTTTTAGAAATATACAGTTCTTTCTGATGTGCCTCATCTGTTTAGAGAACAGACATGAATCACATACATTATCTGTGACTTTATTATGAATCTTAATTTAAACTGAGCAAAACTGAAAAATTTTAATTCCACTTCAAATGAGGTTATTAGGAACTCATTGTTTGAAAGCCCAGTTCCATCAAATGCAGTGGATTTGGTGAGATGTCAGCTAAGGTAGAGAAACAACTTGAGGTCATGGATGGGAATGTTGGAGAGATTAGGCATCAGAACAGAGAAGCATTTGTAGTTGGAAGATCATGGGAGACTGAATCAAGACAGAGGTGCAGCTAAGAGTCTGATGATACTCAGGACAGGGGATAAGGAGAAAATCAAGGTCAGTTGAGGAATGGATGAAATTAGAATAACACAAGGTGAGGTTTGGAGGAGATAGAGAAAAATTGGGAAGAAATAATAACTCAAATGTTTTGATAAGTTTAGGAAACTTCATGTAAAAATTCACACTTGTCTGTGCTTATCCAAACTGAGCTTCACCTTTCAACCTTTTCAGTTTTGCTTATGGCTAGCAAGTAGCCAGTTGTTACAAAAGAATCATATACACAAAATGACAACTGCCTCTGCATCAGGCAGGGAGACATCTGTATGTTTAAGGATGTCTCCTTTTACTATACATACCAACATACACCAACCTCCTGTTCCATATTTTTTAATATAAATTTCATCTTATGGGAGATCTGTGCTTTGGACCTTCCTTTCAGACTTTCATTACTATTTTTTCTTCCCTGTAATTCCACAGCAAACCCCAGTCCCCCTTCCCCGCTAGTGTAGGCATAAAACCATCAGAGATATAGTTTGTGGTTCCATTACAGTGTGGTGTTTTTCATCCAGTTCCTCTTCTGTATCTTGTCTGGTCTAATCAAATGTAATTTGTAAATGACAATTAAGAATAAGCTCTGCTAGATATTTTTCAGTTCTAGTCTCTGTTATACATGTTATATGATAGCAGAAAAGTTGCAACTCAGTGTTGCAGGATTGTGCCTTTGCTTTTGTTTTCCTACTGCTCTTTTAAATTTTTGCATATGTTCTACTGCCCTATCTGTTCCTAGATCACAAACATCAAATCTGGAATTACTTGCTGAACGTCTCTTGAGGAATAGTCAAAATTCTTTAGAAACATATGGAGAACCCTTATGATCTGAAATGTCCATGTCAGGTAATTCATATGTAGAATGAGTTACGGTGGTGGAATCTCCTTCCTTAGAGGTTTTTAAGGTCAGGCTTCACAAAGCCCTGTCTGGAATGATTTAGTTGGGAATTGGTCCTGCTTAGAATGGGGAGTTGGACTAGATGACCTCCTGAAGTCCTTTCCAACCTTGATATTCTATGATTCGACATGTCCTGTTTTTCCCGCCCTCCCCCAGGAATGTATTCTTTTACCCTAGTTTGTCCTGGATATTTAGATGGCTAAAATGGGACACTTAGTGTCCTATTTTGTGCTTAGCATCTTGTGACAGTCCTTCTCCTCAACAGGGGGCACTGGTGTGGGCTGTGGAAAACCATCCTTTCCAAACTCCCAAAGAAAATAGTTGCAGCAGTTCTTCCAGTTGTGATTTATGAATTATTTTGAATGTTAGGTTTATTGAAATGATTTAAGGCTGATTTTTTTCAATAAGTATATTCATTGTGATTTTTAATTTTATTAAGTGTGAAAGAAAAATGGTAAAACTATAAATCCTCTTTTATTATCTTCTTCTTTCTTGCCACTTTCCTATAAAGAATCAATGACTTTTATAGCCTTCTTCCAAAACTCATGACTGTACACCTATCTGTTGTGCAAATGGGTCTCGCTAAGGTCTATTGACATCTGGTCCATGTACAGAGACTTTGACCTCACCCTTGGTCATCTTCTGTCCACAATGATCGTAAAAGTCATCCTACCAATATAACTCTCAGGTCTTCATTTCATCAGGTACGTCCCGGGGTGGAGGATAGGGGAACATTCTGCAGATGCAGGATGCTGTGAATATCCAATAAGTAACTGGTAGCATATCTGAGCGGGACATGGTGGGGTAGCTGGTGGTGCAGCTACCACTATAAAATATCACACAGGCCCTATGACAAGGATGTCAAGGTGAATAAAGTCTGCCTTAAATAAGTCTTGTTGGAACAGAAGGGGTTTGGTAGTTTCAGTGGGCAGCTTGCCTAGAAGAAGGGAAACTTTGATTTCAAACCAGGGATGTGTCAGGCGTGGGTAGCTGACTTACAAAGCTTTGTCCAGTAGATATGCTACTTGAACTGAGGTCCATGTCAATTGTACCTTTTTTAAAAAAAAAATGGGAGTATACTAATGGTGTCATAATTAAAATGTTTTAAGCTTAGTTATTAAGTTTAAAAAATCACCCGTACCTCATCATAAATCACCTCCCCCACAAACAGCAAATATTTATTGCAATGCCTTAATATTCTTAGTGTTCATCATATGTACTCACCTGGGAAAAGCATAAGCCACAACTAAATTCAACGCATTTTATTATCTTGCATGAAATCAAGTTACTGCCTTCCCAGGGCTGAGTGGCCCAGTAGCCTGGATGACTTGGAACAGTTTTCTGACAGATTTTGGTGTCTGCTATGTAATTCACATTAACTGCTTTTCCTATAGCTGGCATATCTTTCAGCCAGACTTTTCATTTTCACTGTGTCTTGATAGTGATCATTTATTTCAACCTGTGTCCTTGCATGTAAGTTACATATCTTTCAGCCACCATGCAGCTCTCAATATTGTAAGGCCACCTGGGAGCTAACCTAAACCCCAGTGCAAACCAGAACAGGTTTAGGATTGCTCTAATTTATAATCTGATGGCATCCACCATCCAATAGCAGAGAGAAGGCAGAGTGAAGCAATGCTCCATCCATGGTTGCCCCTTCCCCATTTCTAGTCAGAGTGCAGCAATGCTGGGATGGGGGGCAGCATAAAGTTGTTTCTGTAGCTCTAGTACAGCTGGGAACAACCTCTTTGTGTTGATGGTATTTCCCAGAGGTACTTCTACCTCGGCCATAGTTCTTTTAAATCTGCAGATGGTGCAAAGGGGCCATAGAGTAATCAGTTGCTGGGCCCAATGGATCTGGTCCTTCATTGCCTTTCAACTTTTGTAGTCATTTATATCTGTGCAAAGTGAAAGTAGAATGTAGCCACCCTTGTGAGTGAGTGGAGAATTAAGATTTGGTGGTGATTGATACTCACTTTGCCCAACTCTTGCAATGGTGGATCTCTGGAACTGGTAGGTTTCAGGGTATGTTGGCCCCTGTACAGCTGAATGCAAGTATATGAACTCTCCTTTCATCATGAGCCCCATCTCATTCTTGAATTAGCATCTCCCACCTCTGGGATTAGCACAGAAAAAAATATTTTTCTTTTCTTTCTTTTTTTGGTCTGCTGTGGGCATGGTGCTAGTCACCTCTTTGGGGATTGGAAAGGAGTTTTCCCCTCAGATTGGCTGGGGCAGGAGTGTTTTTTTTTTTTCATCTTTCCCACAGCAGCTCAGGGACCCAGTGGGGTAGGTCAGGAGGTACAGTTCAGATTGTCGCAATTCAGCAGGTATTCTTTCCATGCGGCGGGGAGGCACTAGTTCCCTGATAAATCAGAGTTAGAAGTGGATTTAGGAGAAGGCATGCTCCTAAAGAAGCTGAGGAGGGGGGTTACAATTCTTAATGTCTGATACAATGAGGAGACAATCCCCTTTCCCGAACCCTTTAACCTACAAATATGTGTGTGTGAGAGAGATGGAGTCCTGGCAGTGGGCTGGAACCAGCTGAGTGGTGGTAGGCTAACAGCAGCCCTCCTCCTGGTGGAAAAGATTAAGTGAGGAAGCATAACCTGTACAGTATGAGTTAGTACTGCATAGTTCCCAGGGAAGTTAATAAAATTGCAGCCTAAATAAACCACATCCCCTGTATTTTGTCTGTCTTCTCCTGTGTCTGGGCAATTCCAGCTTTTAGTACTAATTACATATGTGTTACAGAACTACCAGGAGATGAGATGCCCAGAGTCATGGGAGTCATGGTGGGGCAATGTATCAAACTGCCTTGTGGTAGCTATAGAGAAAAAAACACTCCTAGTTCCTTTGGCAGCTGATGGATCTGGTAAGATCTGATGGAAGGGAACCCCACTTTGTCAACTATTATTATGTGGTTAATTTATACTTTGCAGCTATTGTGCAGCGTGTTTTGTAACATGAACAAAGTTGCTAGCCACTGAGAATTTTGTATTTAATAGTGTGTGTGAACTCAGTGTTTAGTCTGGTGTCAGAATTATTTATGTAAACTTAGCTTGTGTCTTCCATATTTTAACAGGATTTTTTGTTCTTACATTCTTTGTCCCTCCCTCCCACCCCCATATATTCAGTAGAACATCTTGAATTTCTTTTAGCAATCTTAAGTGTTACTTAAGAAAGTGTTTGGGGTTTTTTCTTTGTGTGTGTGTGTAATATATATAAATGAATTCATTGAACCTGGTATACTTGAGTTTTTTGAGAACCAGACAGACTATGAGGTTTGTCAAGATAATTATGCAATTTTCCCCCCACAAATATGATTTTGTTCTGTTTTTTTTTTCAAAGTTTATCTGATGGACAAACCTTCTTTAAGGCCAGAACAGCCCAAGGTACACTGATATTAGTAGACGTGTGTGTGTGTGTGCACGCGCACACACAAGCCTAATTATATACTCCGTATTTTCATGGGGGGGTGTTTGTTTTGTGGTGTTTTTGGTGAGGGGTGGAGGGAATTCTGCTATCTGATCCTCTTTTCTCAGACTGTCTTCCTCTTTCCAGTCTTTCCACATTGGATTGGAAATGAGTGTGGAGAGCTAGATGGGCGCAATTCACCCTACCACTTGAGCAGTGTAAAGAAGAATTCCCTTTAGCAGTGATAGTATTAGGGCTTTTCTGACATAATTTATCAGTTCTAATTCCATCCAGAAGATGGCAGTGGTGTGTATAAAAACAATGAGGAGTCGGGTGGCACATAAAGACTAACAGATTTATTTGGGCATAAGCTTTTGTGGGTAAAAAACCCACTTCTTCAGATACATGGAGTGAAAATTACAGATGTGGGCATTATTATACTGACACATGAAGAGAAGGCAATTACCTTACAAGTGGAGAGCCAGTGTTGACAGGGCCAAGTCAATCAGAGTAGATGTGGTCCACTCCCAATAATTAATGAGGAAGTGTCAATACCAGGAGAGGGAAAGTTGCTGTTGTAGTGAGCCAACTACTCCCAGTCCCTATTCAAGCCGAAATTAATGGTGTTAAATCTGCAAATGAATTTTAGTTCTGCAGTTACTCTTTGAAGTCTGTTTTTGAAGTTTTTTTTGTTCAATTATGGCTACTTTTAAATCTGTTCTAGAATGTCCAGGGAGATTAAAGTGTTCTCCTATTGGCTTTTGCATGTTACCATTGCTGATATCCGATTTGTGTCCATTTATTCTTTTACGTAGAGACTGCCTGGTCTGCCCAATGTACATGGCAGAGGGGCATTGCTGGCACATGAAGGGATATATAACATGGGTAGATGTACAGGCGAATGACTCCCTGATGTTGTGGCTGATGTGGATGGGTCCTCTGATGGTGTCATTAGAATAAATATGGGAACAGAGTAGGCAACAAGGTTTGTTATAGGGATTGGTTCCTGGATTAGTGTTTCTGTGGTGTGGTGTATAGTTGCTGGTGAGTATATGCTGCAGGTTGCGGGGGGCTGTCTGTAAGCGAGAACTGGTCTGTCTCCCAAGGTCTGTGAGAGTGAGGGATCATTTTCCAGGATAGGTTGTAGATTGTTGATGATGTGCTGGAAAGGTTTTAGCGGGCAGCTGTATTTGATGGCCAGTGATGTTCTGTTATTTTCCTTGTTTGGCCTGTCCTGTAGTAGGTGACTTCTGGGTACCCATCTCATGTATAGACATCACCAAAGCCTGCATAGTGCATAAAATAAGAACAATCTAAGTGAATGGGGGTATAATGGTCAGTCTATTTTGATTAATTCCTTTATTTTCTGTCTGTACTACATCTGGGTTTTAACAATGTTTAGGAGGCAGTTTCTGTGTTTCCTTCTCTGCTCTGCTCCCCATCATTATACTTAAATTAAGGTAATTCATAATGTATGACCTGAACACATTTGTATTTTAAAAAGAAAGCAGTGAGTGGGGGCAACAAATGTTGAGATTTTTTGAGTGTAATCTTGTATGGAGCCATGCTGTCCTGACAAGTGTCAATTCAAAATACTTTTTGATGAAAAGGAAAACCTCTTTTATTGATACAAATCCTAGAGATCTTCTAGAGGGTTAGGGCTTTGTATTAATAAAGTGACAAAGAATCAGCGTTTAGAGAGGCACTGTGTAAGCTCAGCTCAAAATTATTGAAACTGGATTTGTCGATGTTGGAAATGTGCTCCCTTATAGTGTCTATATTTTTCATTTGAATAGGTCAAGCCCTACCAGTTCATGGCTCAGCAGTGGGTCTGCCAGTTTTGTGAAGGAAAAACTATTTTCCTGCAGTTCCGTTTGTTACTTCCTTCCCAACTTTCTTATGAAAGTAGTTAATAGAAAGGTGACATTCAAGGTGAGATTCCAAGCATCCTAATCTCTTGCCATACACACCCTTTAATATTGTTGATTTTCTGCATAGAAATATCACATGTATATAGGTCATCAGCAAGTTTTAAAAAATCTAACATAATGCAAGAGTCCAGAAAGCCTATCAACAATAATGTGAACTAGCCAGAGGCATGGCTGCCACCTGCCAGCAAAGCTCCTGGACATATTCTTTCTAGGATGGACTGTCTTCTGGAGTCCAACATCCTGTTCCTTTGCTTGCCAACTATGCTGCTCTTTTTAGTCCCAAATCCCAACCCTCAAGAGCCTGAGTCAGCAAACGTGGGGTCTGAGACTCAGTGCCGTGCGTTTTTTATCTCAGTGTAGACATACTCAAAATGGCTTCTGACAGAGATACACTATTGATAAATATTTAACTCTGGGATGCGAAAGACTCATATTTTCAGAGGCAGAATGGCCACACATCTCAAAAATTTCAAAATTTGGGCTGTGGCCAGGTCTGATACACATTCGGGACCCAGGATGGTCGGGAAGCCATGAGTTTCCAGACAAGAGAGGAAAAAAGAGTGAACTCACCAGATCTGAAAACATCTGGGGCTCATTAGCCTCCTACAAAACTAGATCATAGCATTTAAAAAGAAGAAGAAATCAGTTGTTGGGAGTTGCTGTGCAGGCATGTAGATGTGCTGAAGATGCTCACACAGGGAAGATTGTGAGTTAGTTTGTTGAAAGCCTATTGGAATTTTCCCAGGAGGAGGAATTAGGATTCTCTTTGTGTACAGTCTGTTTGTTTATTTAAAGAAGATTTGAATTCCGTTTCTTCTTTCTGAAGAAAAGGAAGGAACAGAGACTTTGTTTTTCTTAACCCAGAAGGTCTAGGAGGCTTTCATCTTGAGTTATGGGAACTTCAGTAGCACGTCCAGGATAACTTCCTAGAATGGATTTTCTTTTGTTTGTTTTATTTTCCTGCTTTAGTTGCCTGTGCTCCATTCATAGCTTGAAGGGCTACCAAAATTGGGCACCTAAACCCATGTCTGTGGCCTGACTTCTCAGAGGGCCACCTATGGGTCCCACAATGTTAATTGACTTCAATAGGTTTTCATATGAATGCCAGAGGATGCCCATGCAGATCTGATTCCAAGCTCAAGAACCTATATTTGCACATGCAAATCAGGTAGATACAGTACTTGTAACTTCACACTTAGCACATACACATACTTTCTCTTATTTGTTCAGGTAGATGTGGGGCCAATGCTGCTGCAATTTAAGTCAATGGGGGTTTCAGTTGGAAGCTGTTTCTGAAAATGTTGATCCTTTCTGTACAAGTCACAAGATTGCAGTGAGTCTTTCATCTGGATAGTTAAGTTCAGCAGTTCCTTTATTTATGCTGCTAGAACAATAGGTTATCATATACCAAAGCCTAAGAAGCTAATTGAGGCTTTCAATCAGGCATTGCTGACACATTGCTAGAACATTTTAAAATGAATAATCACTTTGATCTGTTTTAAACTTCATGTATATTTCAATGAAGAATGAAATATTCTAATAAATTCTATTATAAATTGGTCTAATTATAATTTAAGAGGATCCTACAGTACTGCACCTCAGATATGTATTTAAAATAGTATTTTATGCAGGAGGGGGTTTTCCTAAGTTTGGCTTTAATAAGCACCAAGCCATTTAAAATATAGCTCCCATTTTTAAAGATTTTGAATAGTGATGAGACTTTATGCTCATCCTTCTTAAAATGTTTATACATTTCTTATGGTTCTGTGAGCAGAAGTGTCCAATAGTGAAGAGGTCTTAAAGGTGAATTGGAAAACAAACATGAATATTGAGTTAAACTCAAACTCCTCTGCAGATTCCCCATATTGTTTAGGATTGGGAGTGGTATTCAGCACAGAATAGATTTAAATTCTGCTTTTTTTCTCTATGAAATGCTAATGGTATAATACTTCCTGGTTTTTCGGATGGTAGCCCAGAATACATCATTCTATGACATCATAAAAACTATGGATTGTAATGTGTCATAAATATATTGCTTTTGGGGAAATTAAATCAGAAAATACCATGAGGATTTCAGAAGAGACTAACAGAATTTTAATAAGGGGAATGAAATCTTACTTCTATGTTAATGTTGCCCATTTCTGGTTACTGTGGCCTTGCAAGTCAAAGATCTGGGCTCAGTTCATTTTCTAGCTTTTATTTTGAAAATCTCTTAATGCACTGTTTTACTTGCAGAGCAATTTAGATAAACAATGAAAAGTCCAATTTATTAACCATATGTTTATTGTATACATAATTTGATAACCAATATTTGAACAACTCTTGTACCCTATAGCAATGAAATTAACATGATGATAAATTATAAATAAGTTGAAGAGTTTTATATGTAGCCAAGCTTTTCTCTGCTACAAGACCCTATAAGTTAAATTTTGAGTCAATGTAAGTGGTGATCCAATATCTGTATAAGAACAGTAGTTTATTGATCTTCAGACTTGAATCATCCCAAAGATACAGTAACCCCAAACATTCCATTTTATTCTGACATCTCTTTTTCAGCTAGTCCTGAAATTTCAATGTTGTCAGGTGGAATAGCTGGACCTGGCTGTCTTCTTGATTGCATTGATATAAAGCCATTAACTTCAACAGTTACTTGTGAATTATACCAGTGTGAATAAGAGAAGAATCAGGTCCATTGTTTTGGCAGTTAAATTAATCATGAATAGTGGGAAAGATCTTCCAAAATCTCATTCACAGCATGTCTAAAAATGACATGTTTAATTATTAAATAACAGAATGCAGCTGCACGAAAAGAAAGTAAACTGTACAGTTCAATTGGTTAAAATTTAGCAGATGCTATAATTGAGAAGGAGGATATGAAATTGTTATGCCACAGTTGGTCAGATTTCAAGCAGATATTCTCTGCTAGTGTTCCTGCCTCCTGCCATTTAATTTGTTCAGTTTATTGAAGAATTGCAATATGAGGCTAGTTCTATGAAAGGAAATGCCATCAAAGGGCCACATAATCAATTACTGTAGTTGTCATAAACAGATAGCTAAGGGTTAATGTCTCTTTCACCTGTAAAGGGTTAACCAACAGTGACCTGCAACACCTGACCAGACGACCAATCAGGAGACAAGATACTTTCAAATCCTGGTGGAGGGAAGCCTTTGTTTGTAGTTTTGGGGTTTTGCTTTGTTCTCTCTAGGCTCTGAGAGTGACCACACATACCTACAGGCTCTCTAATCTTCTGTTCCAATTTTGTAAGTACAAAAGTAGAAAGACAGTTTAGTCTTTTTAATTGTTTTTCTGTATTTGCAACTGTGTATCTGGCTGGTAGAGTTTTAATGTGTATTTGAGTGAAAGTACTTTAAATTGTATTTCTGCTGGAGAAAGCTTTCATTCTATTGTCTATAAGCTGAAAAACCCTGTAACTTTTTACCATCTAAATTGCAGAGATAGACCTTTTATTTTTTCTTTCTTTTTATTAAAAGTTTTGCTTTTAAGACCTGCCTGATTTTTTTCCCCCTTGTTGAGGCTCAAGGGAATTGAGGCTGTACTTAACAGAGAAGGAGAAGGGGGGGAAGGGTGGAATCCCTTTGTTTTAGATTCACGGAGCTTGAATCTGGATTGCCTCTGGGGGAAAGTATCATTCCTCTCTGTGTGTGGTGATTCAAGGAATTGAATCACGGTGATCTCCTAGTGTACCCAGGGAGGAGGTAAAGAGTGGAGAGGGAATGGTTTATTTCCTTTTGTTGTGAGACTCAAGGTATTTGGGTCTTGGGGTCCCCAGGGAAGGTTTGGGGAGACCAGAGTTTATCAGGTACTCAGAATCCTGATTGGTGGCAGCCTATCAGATCTAAGCTGGTAATTAAGCTTAGGGGAATTCATGCTAATACCCATATTTTGGACGCTAAGGTCCAGATTTGGGAATTATACTATGACAGTAGTAATCAAGCAATTATCATAGAATCATAGAAATGTAGGGCTGGAAAGAACCTCTAGATGTGCCGAGGCAGGCCCAAATAAACTAAGACCATCCATGACAGGTGTTTGTCTAAGCTATTCTCATAACCCTCCAGTGATGAGGCTTCCACAGCCTCCCTTGGAAGCCTATTTTAGAGCTTAACTGTTCTTTTAGTTGGAAAGTTTTTCCTAATATCTAACTTCATGACAACTGGTCTGCCCTTCATCTCCTGGAAATCAGAATATGTACTTATATTCTTGATGTATAATGCAACACTTCCTCCCCCCCACCCTACCGCCCAGCTTGTCCTTCCTGTACATGCTCTACCCTCCTTGACAATATTCCAAGTCATAAGATTTGTTCCACCAAATTACACTGAATTGCTAGACTATCAAGGCACTGGGCTGATTGCAGAGAGCATGATATTAAGGGTCAGGTAATTTCCCCCCTTTCTTTTTCTTTTTGTGGTGATATGTGTAGAAAGATTTGCTGTTATAGATAAGTGAGGTTGCTAGCAGCTATCTGGCGATACTTTTCTTCTTCTGAGTAGATTATTTCTTGCTATCTAATCTCATGACCCCGTGAGAGGAGGAAGAAGAAGCATACTTCCTCTGCTTCTAGTATTTCCTTGGCCACTAGATCTTTATGTATAACAGTGTTGTGTGACTGTAGGAAAATAGGAATATCCATAACAGATCAGATAAATGGTCCATCCACTGTGGTATTCTATTTGTGACAGTAACCATATCATAGGCCCCATAGGAAAGTGTAAAATCCTCATAATAGACTATTACACAATAACAAGCCTGTGAGGGAAATTCCTTACTAATACCAGGCAGTTGGTTGTTGGCTTACACTGAATCATGAGGATAGATATCTGTTCTTCTTTCTTCCCACCACATCTATGCACATCTGATTGCCTGATCATTGCACTCTGCCAGGTCCCTGGAAGAACATTCATGCTCAAGCAGCTGGCATCACAGGAGATGCTTTGTATTTTGAGGCTTTCTGCCACAGTCACAGATACTAGGGCCAGAGATGTAGCCTCACTTGACTATCATGTCTCAAGGCTGGCCAGCTCCAGTGCAGAGTTGATTTAGGCAATGCCATATGGTCTAGGGCTGATCTGCACCAGATGATAAGTGCTTGACTGGTGGGAGATGGAGAACACCGGCTACAGGGTTGTTCTCTACTCTGGTTTGCCAAAACTGAACCCATGTCTGGTTGGTTGACAATGTTGGGGGTTTAACAGTTGCAAGAAAACTTTGTCGTGACTTCAGTGAACTCAGCATCAGTGTTATATAGATCTGGATCTGTGCATTGCTTGGTGCGCTATACTCTACTACTTCCCAGTGTATACCAGGAAAAACAATACCTGCAAGGATGTAGAGGCTGTTGATGTGAGTAGGTTTCAGGCATCCTGTAATCTAGTGGCAGGCAGAATTAAGTTCAGTCTAGCTTCTTTGTGTGAGGGGAGCATGCTCATACAGACCATACTAGAGAGCAGAAGATTCTTTGTGACTTTTAGTGGTAAAGAGAGCCAGTGGCCATAACAGAAGAATGCTTTCCCACAAGGTAGTGTTTTAGTATCTACATTATTGAAATCTCTTATACATTTTAATCTTACCTAGTGGTAATGAGAAAAGATATTCTTGTTATCCATATCTAAACCTTTTTTGAGTCTCAGCATGTTCTTTGCCTTAGCAATATCTCCCAGTCCCTTCATAAATAGTTAAATGACAAAGTATTAGGTTATACTTCTTCCCAACATCAAGCCTTTGGGAATTAGTGGTTGCTGGTTGTATTGTAATAAAATTGTCAAGTGGCAAATTTTCCTTATCCTGGTGAGTGTCTTTCTACTGTGGCAATCCTATTTGTTAATTGGTAGGCAATAATTTTTTTATAAATAAATATATAAATTTTCTCACAGAATATTGTCTGTTCTGATTTTTATTTTGACAGGGAGGTACAGGAGAACAAATGACACTTCTATACCTTTTATGGCTAAATTTAAGTTCAGATATTATTTGAAAAATAAACTTGATACAAGATGATTTGATTTATGTGGCCCATCCATCATGTTGTCAGGCAGTGGACAAATATTTTAGGATAATGTCATCAGATGTCAAAGTCATCTTAAAGCGAACAGAAGCCACAGCTATCATATAGGATTGCTCACCTATAGGAGAAATTTGGTACCATACAGTGATATATACTCTTTTGGGGAATATTCTGACAGTATCATCAAATCAAACAATATAAAGTAGAAATGGAGCACAGTTTGGTGCTATCTAACTAAACTTATGTGTTTCTTGGTTTTAGTAATAGAAAACATAAATTGGGGAGGATTTTAAGGTTAAAATAATGTATTGATATTACAGAATCACTAAAGTCTCCCCCTCCCCTTTTTCCCCTTCAGCTCTGTAGCTTCAAAAATAAGCTATTGGCCTCTATATAGGCTTGATGTTTGCTGAAAAGAGTATCAGCAGAGATTGCTGGTTTGTCCAGGAAAACAAGCAGAGTATTTCTATAAGGTACCTATATGATCAAATCCAGAGTTCTGTACTATAGGCCAAATGCTTCTCTTGTATAGGAATGCTCCCAAATTGGGAACGTAAATACAACAAAAAGCAGAAATGACGTAGACCCATATTCTGACCAGCAGTGTCCTCAGATATAGCCCTGAGCACTAGCTCTGCAGCTCCTATTGGCTGGGAACCGTGCCCAATAGGAGCTCCAGGGGCAGCTCCTGCAGGTGGAGGCAGCGCGTAGAGTCTGAGCTGCCTGCCATGTATCCACCTAGGAGCAGCCAGGACAGCTTGCCGCTTGTGGGGAGCCGTCCGAAGTGAGTGTCCCCCAGATCTGGCACCCCGCACCAGCTCCCATGCCCCAACCCGCTGGCCTGATCCTCCTCCCACACCCCAGTGCTCTCCCGAAGCTCACGCTCCAACCCCCTGCCTGCCCCACACCAACCAGACTATAAACCGGAATTTCAATGAAGATCATTTCCGGTTGGTGAAGTGCCAGATAAAACAGCTTTTATTGTATTTGGGGAAAATGTCTAACACTTTGTTTTAAAAATTCTTCCAACAATATACATTTTGGAAGAGCTTGAATGCCTGTGGTTTGTAGCAAGATTTTGCAATTTAGTAGGGTATAGTCTTGGGTGTGAGAGTTGCATTTTGCTAGTCCTATAAAATCCATCCAGATTTGGGCCAAGCTATAAGATATTGAAAATTGCCATTTTCCATCTGTGTTTCACTTGCAAGAGCTTGTTCTTGATTTACTGCCAAAAACTGTCAGCATTCCATTAGCACAACGTATGCACTCCCCTGGTGTGTTGCTTCAGTATGTCAAACAACTAAATCACTGAATAGGGCTCGAATAAAATCGTGGCTACTGTTACCACCACCACTCCTATCAAAATAGCTTTTGGATTGGGGCATTCTGAGTTCTAGATTCACTGCTTCCACAGACTGGTTTTAATGATTCTGTGCCCTTCCAAATCTTGTTTATATATTGAGCAAGGCCACTGAGAGTTACACAAGCTGGGAATAGAACCCAGATCTCTTTCACCATTCCTTACTGCAATGACTTGTATCAGGCCTGTTCTAATTGGAGTCCAGGGCAATATTCCATTTGATTTAAATGGAAGCAAGATTAAGGTCCATTGACGTTCAAGAACTGGATTGCTACAGTACTGTTAAACTTGAATGAATTACAGTCCATTATAATTTGCTGTTTTCATTTGGTATATTTCAATGACATTGATTTACACTGTTTATTGATATAGGACCTCTGCACAAAGATTAGTAAGTAAGAAAAAAGTTTAAATTAGAAAACTATGAGATACTGTACACAAGATTTTTTTCACGTCTTACACTTTAAGGTAGTGGAATAGTAACAGAAGTACTGAGCTGGCCAGATTTCAAAGTGTAAACGATAAATGTAATGATAGCATAGATGAGTTTAGAGACCTCTAACTATCTCTCTTGGCAGTATGTGGCTCATTATTCAGAAAAGGTTTATGTGCTTAGAATTAGTGCTTGTTGCTTACTAACTTTTCTATTTCAAGTTTCAAGTGTTATTTCCTGTTTTGAGTTCATCTTACATCTATATAAAAATTATACTTATTATGGCCATTAAGAATTTACTTTGTGTGCATTAAGTTTTTCTATTTTTGTAATATGTACATTTTTCTCAATTTAGTTTTCCCTTCCATACATATATTTTCTCCCTCCCTCTCTCTGTTTGTGCATATAACATAATATATTTGATAGTATTTAAAGATATGTAAGCTAAAATACTTAAAATCCTATTTGCCATTGTTTTTATTAGTGCTGTTCTAAGTTTTACTGGGTGACCATTTATCACCAAGTCCAGCTGGCCTGGGTACCAAGAAAGACTAGAAAATCTAAAGGTACTGTAGCGAGGTGGTCACTCGCTCCTGCCTGAAAAGGCTTAAAATAGCCCAGGAAGAGGGCTATGGCAGGGAAAGCGGGGCTGATTGGGGAAAGCAGCCTCAGCTGAGGGCCTTGCCCCAGTCAGGCTGAAGCTGGCTTAATGAGGGCCCAGCTGGCCCTTACAAGAGGGCTGGGGCCAGAAGCCAGAGAGACTCCCTCTAGCTTCTGAGAGGGAGGGATCTGGCTGCAGGGACTTGAGCAGAATACCTGAGTGGAGCAGGGCTGGGGAAAGGCAGCGGAGCTGGGGAGCTCCAGCCTGGAAAGCCCCAGGTTGTGGCCTAGCAAAGGCCAATGGGTACTGGAGGTTGCAGAGGGCAGGCCAGGAGTAAGCCAAGGCAGCAGGTCCAAACCCAGCCTTGCTGGTGATGAGCTGGCTGATACTGCTGTCTGCCCCAGGGTGTAGGGGCTAGACAATGACTGGCAGTAGCCTTATACTGAGGCGAGATGGGAATAGTGGGTGCATGTTCCTCTGGGTGGGGAGACCCTGAGACTGCAGGAGTATTGCCAAGGGGCAGCAACTCAGAGACAAGGGGCACTGGGTCCTGGGAGGAACATGGGAACCAGCTACAAGTGGGACACTGGCCCTGCAGAGGGTGCTCCGGAGGCTGGAAAAGAGCTAATTCCCAATGACCAGCAGAAGGCGCCGCAGGGGTGAGTCCCACACCTTTACAGGGACTAACTGTGACTCCATGGTGGGACTCTTATATGATCTGGGACTTCACATTTGTCAGTGGATTAATTAAATCTACAAAAATTTACCATCAGTTTGAGGGTCTGGTCTGTTTTTGACAGTCAGCCCTGAGGTAGGAACTCATGGTTAGGAGCCACTCCAGAGAGTGTGAAAACTGCCTCCTGTCATTGAAGAACTTGGAGATGCAGCCTGAACACTAAAAAGCAATTGAAACCCTTCTGTCAGGTGGAGCCAACAGCAACAAAGGCCTGATTCAATATCTAGGCGTTTGTTTTCAGCCATATAACACAGAACTGGCTCAAGCCTCCACCGAGTAACCTGGGAAAATTACACTTTCACAAAGTTTCTTCCTCAGGTGATCTTTCCATTCCTCGGACAATGGCAAATCTTCAAAGTCAAACTTTGCAGGATTTATTGCCGGAACTTCAATTTCACACTGGGGTTTTACAGTGGTTTCAGGCTCAAAGAGGTCTGCTATGTTTTGCCCTTGCTTCACAAAAACATCATGGCTTGTTTCATTAGCAATCAGTGTAATCACCTTTTCCTGTGCTTCAGCAGACAGGGTTATGACTCCACTGGGGACCAGCACTCCTTTGGGGAGTTCTCCTTCAGCTGACTGCTCTATGATTGCTAATGCCCCTTTACTGCCTTGCAGCAAGGTACTCATGACAAGCACTTCTAGCTCCGTCCTTGCAGGCCCTACTACGGGGGTCGTGCACACTTACCTCAATGCTTTCATTAGTAGCTCAGACATCTCCTTCTTAGTTCTCTCAGTTTTTCTACAGGCTTCAGCTCAAAGTGTATGGCTCATCACGGTTTTTAAGTATTAGTCCCCAGCTCATTGTCTGCAGTAATCTGCAAGTACCTTGACAAGTCTGGAGTTGGTCCCTATCAGCACAGACACATAAGAGATTCCTTTAGGATCGGGGCATATTAAGGCAGCAGTTTCTACCTCTACTCTTACCTCAGCAACCTCTTCTGGAACTTCCAGGTGCACTATGGCATACCCTTGGTAGAGGTATTTATCCATGATGAGGCCACACAGGCCAAGGCCTATCAGTGGCTGTACAGGCAGATGCTTAAGCATCTGTTGGTAGAATGACTGAAATATAATCGTTACTTGAGATCCAGTGTCAAGCACTGCTTTACAGTCTGCTCCTTCAGTCCTCACAGTGACCTCTGCTTGAGGCCCTATCAGTCCTGAGGGGATCCCAGCTGGACAGTCTTTTTCCAGAGGAGCCTTCAAGTCCTGTGCCTCTGGGTGGGCCCCTTCCCCAGACCCTTTGGCAGTTCCTTGATCCTGCCCAACTGGTCCTCAGCTTTCTATACACTAAGAAGGGGGTTTCTTCATTATGACACTTAGCATCACTGTGTCCATAGAATCATAGAATATCAGGGTTGGAAGGGACCTCAGGAGGTCATCTAGTCCAACCAATTCCCAACTAAATCATCCCAGCCAGGGCTTTGTCAAGCCTGACCTTAAAAACCTCTAAGGAAGGAGATTCCACCACCTTTCTAGGTAACCCATTCCAGTGCTTCACCACCCTCCTAGTGAAAAAGTTTTTCCTAATATTCAGTCTAAATCTCCCCCACTGCAACTTGAGACCATTACTCCTTGTTCTGTCATCTAGTACCACTTAGAACAGTCTAGATCCATCCTCTTTGGAACCCCCTTTCAGGTAGTTGAAAGCAGCTATCAAATCCCCCCTCATTCTTCTCTTCTGCAGACTAAACAATCCCAGTTCCCTCAGCCTCTCCTCATAAGTCATGTGCTCCAGCCCCCTAATCATTTTTGTTGCCCTCCACTGGACTCTTTCCAATTTTTCCACATCCTTCTTGTAGTGTGGGGCCCAAAACTGGACACAGTACAGTTCTCCAGATGAGGCCTCACCAGTGTCGAATAGAGGGGAATGATCATGTCCCTCGATCTGCTGGCAATGCCCCTACTTATAAAGCCTAAAATGTCATTAGCCTTCTTGGCAACAAGGTCACACTGCTGACTCATATCCAGCTTCTTGTCCACTGTAACCCCTAGGTCCTTTTCTGCAGCAATGCTGCCTAGCCATTCGGTCCCTAGTCTGTAGCAGTGCATGGGATTCTTCTGTCCTAAGTGCAGGACTCTGCACTTGTCCTTATTGAACCTCATCAGGTTTCTTTTGGCCCAATCCTCTAATTTGTCTAGGTCCCTCTGTATCCTATCCCTACCTGCCAGCATATCTACCACTCCTCCCAGTTTAGTGTCATCTGCAAACTTGCTGAGAGTGCAGTCCACACCATCCTTCAGACGATTAATGAAGATATTGAACAAAACCGGCCCCAGGACTGACCCTTGGGGCACTCCGCTTGATACCAGCTGCCAGCTAGACATGGAGTCATTGATCACCACCCATTGAGCCCGATGATCTAGCCAGCTTTCTATCCACCTTATAGTCCATTCATCCAGCCCATACGTCTTTAACTTGTCAGCAAGAATACTGTGGGAGACCATATCAAAAGCTTTACTAAAGTCAAGGAATAACACGTTCACTGCTTTCCCCTCATCCACGGACCCAGTTATCTCCTTATAGAAGGCAATTAGGTTAGTCAGGCATGACTTGCCCTTGGTGAATCCATGCTGACTGTTCCTGATCACTTTCCTCTCCTCTAAGTGCTTCAGAATTGATTCCTTGAAGACCTGCTCCATGATTTTTCCAGGTACTGAGGTGAGGCTGACTGGCCAGTAGTTCTCCGGTCCTCCTTCTTCCCCTTTTTAAAGATGGGCATTACATTCACCTTTTTCCAGTCATCAGGGACCTCCCCCGATCGCCGTGAGTTTTCAAAGATAATGGCCAATGGCTTTGCAATCACATCCGCAACTCTTTTAGCACCCTCAGATGCAGCACATCCAGCCCCATGGATTTGTGCTCATCCAGCTTTTCTAAATAGTCCTGAACCACATCTTTCTCCACAGGGGGCTGGTCACCTCCTCTCCATACTGTGCAGCCCAGTGCAGCAGTCTGGGAGCTGACTTTGTTTGTGAAGACAGAGGCAAAAAAAGCGTTGAGTACATTAACTTTTTCCACATCCTGTGTCACAAGGTTGCCTCCCTTATTCAGTAAGGGGCCCACACTTTCCTTAACTTCCTTCTTGTTGCTAACATACCTGAAGAAACCCTTCTTGTTACTCTTAACATCTCTTGCTAGCTGCAACTCTAAGTGTGATTTGGCCTTCCTGATTTCACTCCTGCATGCCTGAGCAATATTTTTATACTCTTTCCTGGTCATTTGTCCAATCTTCCACTTCTTGTAAGCTTCTTTTTTTGTGTTTTAGATCAGCAAGGATTTCACTGTTAAGCCAAGCTGGTCGCCTGATATATTTACTATGCTTTCTACACATCAGGATGGTTTGTTCCTGCAACCTCAATAAGGATTCTTTAAAATACAGCCAGCTCTCCTGGACTCCTTTCCCCCTCATGTTATGTTATTCTCCCAGGGGATCCTGCCCATCAGCTCCCTGAGGAAGTCAAAGTCTGTTTTTCTGAAGTCCAGAATCCGTATTCTGCTGCTCTTCTTTCTTCTTTGTGTCAGCATCCAGAACTCTACCATCTCATGGTCGTTGCCTCCCAGGTTCCCATCCACTTTTGCTTCCCCTACTAATTCTTCCCAGTTTGTGAGCAGCAGGTCAAGAAGAGCACTGCCCCCAGTTGGTTCCTCCAGCACTTGCACCAGGAAATTGTCCCCTATACTTTCCAAAAACTTCCTGGATTGTCTGTGCACCGCTGTATTGCTCTCCCAGCAGATATCAGGGTGATTGAAGTTTCCCACGAGAACAGGGCTTGTGATCTAGTAACTTCTGTTAGTTGCTGGAAGAAAGCCTCATCTACCTCATCCCCCTGGTCAGGTGGTCTATAGCAGACTCCCACCACAACATCACTCTTGTTGCTCACACTTCTAAACTTAATCCAGACACTCTCAGGTTTTTCTGCAGTTTCATACTGAGCGCTCATACTGCTCTCTTACATACAACACAATTCCCCCACCTTTTCTGCTCTGCCTGTCCTTCCTGAACAGTTTAAATCTATCCATGACAGTGCTCCAGTCATGTGAGTTATCCCACCAAGTCTCTGTTATTCCAGTCACATCATAGTTCCTTGACTGTGCCAGGACTTCCAGTTCTCCCTGCTTGTTTCCCAGGCTTCTTGCATTTGTGTATAGGCACTTAAGATAACTCGTTGATTGTCCCGCTTTCTCAGTATGAGACAGGAGTCCTCCCCTCTGGTGATCTCCTGCTTGTGCTTCCTCCCGGGATCCCATTTCCCCACTTACCTCAGGGTTTTGGTCTCCATCCCCCAGTAAACCTAGTTTAAAGCCCTCCTCTCTAGGTTAGCGAGCCTGCTTGCAAAGATGCTCTTCCCTCTCTTCGTTAGGCGGAGCCCCTATCTGCCTAGCAGTCCTCCTTCTTGGAGCACCATCCCATGGTCAAAGAATCCAAAGCCTTCTCTTTGACACCACCTGAGTAGCCATTCGTTGACTTCCAGGATTCGACAGTCTCTGCCCGGGCCTTTTTCTTGCACAGAGAGTATGGTCGAGAACACCACTTGCACCTCAAACTCATTTATCTTTCTTCACAGAGCCACGTAGTCTGCAGTGATCCACTCAAAGTCATTCTTGGCAGTATCCTTGGTGCCCACGTGGAGAAGCAGGAAGGGGTAATGATCTGAGGGCTTGATGAGTCTTGGCAGTCTCTCTGTCACATTGTGAATCCTAGCTCCTGGCAAGCAGCAGACCTCTCAGTTTTCCCGGTCGGGGCGACAGATAGATGACTCAGTGTTCCTGAGGAGGGAGTCCCTGACCACCACCACCCGCCTCCTTCTCTTGGGAGCAGTGGTCATGGAACCCTCATCCCTAGGACAGTGCATCTCATCCCTTCCAATCGGTGGAGTCTCCTTCTGCTCCCTTCCCTCAGATGTATCATCTAGTCCACTCTCCACATTAGTACCTGTGGAGAGAACATGAAAAAGGTTGCTCACTTGTACCTCCGTTGCTGGTACATGGACGCTTCTCTTTCTTCTTCTGGAGGTCACATGCTGCCAATTTTCTTCCTCGTCCTTCTTTCCCCGCTGCACAGCCTCCTCTGTTTCTTCAGTAGTAGAAGAATTGTCTCTTCCCACTTTGCTTAGGTGGGATGGTGGCTCTAAATGCTGACTTCTCCATCGCCATAGCCAGAGGCTCCTTATGCCTGAAGTCTTAAATCGATCACTGATACTTTGCAGCTTAGCTATCTGTTCTGTTAGGACCTGCACTTGTTGGACAAGTTCCTCTCTGGTGCTCACCATCAGTGCACTGTCTGTTTGCAGGGGAGCTGTGTTGGCTGGCTCAGATGGTTGGGCTTCCCAAAACTCACTGACAGCCTGCCTTCCTTTCTCCTCTCTGACTTCTTTTGTCAGCTGGGAGTAACTTGGGGGACATTCCTGTCATTCTCTTAACCAGAGATGAAGTAGAGTCGGATTCTGATATTGAGTTCCTCTTACAGTTTGAGTCACCGCTCCCCTTTGGACAGCTCTCTGAAGCAGTCTCTCCAGCCCCTGCATATAGGCTGAAACCTTCTCATCCCTTTGCTGTCAGGAATTAAAGAACTTACAATAAATGTCCTCAGAGCTCTCTAAGCAGCTCTTCACACTGACCTGAGGGTTAGTGAGCTTTGGGGTGTGAATCATGTCTAATGATGGGCTCACTTTTCTGCATCTGGTACAGCTCTCTCCTGCGGCATTTAACTGGTATGTTCCAAACAGGCTTCAAACTCCTCTTTCCCAGGTATTGGGATGGGATCCCCAGGAAATAACCTTAACTTAGGATAGGAGCTTGACGTAGTAAGGGACAACAACCTTTTCCAATTCTTGCCCCAGTGCTTTTGCCCATTCAATGGCCAACGCTGTGGCCCCCAAGCTTGGGGCTCCTGAGTCAGGGCCCAACAGACCTGACATATTAGCCATTATACAAACTGTGAGTTCCCCAAAATATAAACAAAATTGTTTTCCCAACTTAGTGGATCACTCCACATGTGCTTGCAAGTGATACTGACCCAGGATCCCGGACAAGCCTCCCCAAATTTAACTCTTCTGCCAGGTGGAGCCGGTAGCAACCAGGGCAGGTTCAATATCTAGGGGTTCCTTTTCAACAATACAACATAGAACTGGCTTGATCCTCCACCCAGTAACCTGGGTAAATTACACACCACCCTTGGGTGCCTCTGAGAGGCAATACTTCCCCTCTCACAAGCACAGAATCTGTGGTGTAGAAAATAAAATTTTAATAAAAGGAGGGAAGTCACCCGACATTAATTGGGGAAAATGCCACAAGCAGGATTCATGATCATAAAACCGTGAACAGGACACCCATCCCATAGTGCGTGGGGCAGTGCCTTCTGCCTCATGTTCTTGAGTTCTACAAACAACAGTTCCTTTTCTGTGCTCCTGTCTGCTCCCTCACCATACCCCACTCACAGTGGTTGTCCTTGGTCAGTGAGGACCCAAGGTTCAGAGGTTCTGTGTGAGTTCACCTTTCACCCGAGGAAGAAGGCACCTTGCTTGGCCTGCCATCTGAGCACTTGTGCTGGCTGGCCATGCCACCACCTGCTCATTCCTCTCCACTGGCCACCCCACCAGCCACTCGTTCCACTCCACTGGCCACCTCATCAGCTGCTTGTTCCGCTCTGCTCACCGCCCTGTTACCCACTCGAGGGCTGGCCACCTGTCAGTCACTTTCTATTGCCACTTGCCTCTCTGCTGTGGCCACTGAAGGTCAGTCTCCTAGTGATTTAAATCTCTTTGCAGGTTGGGCAAAAATGCTGTCCCACCACAAGTGATTTCAGTTCTCATTTGAGCACTTTGAAAGAACAAAAGTGTCCTAATGAAGACGACTTAGCTCTGTCTTTGAACAGTGGGGAGGAACAGGTTAAACCAGACCGGGGACCCTTAGGGAGAGTCCACACCTCCTGGCTGGGACACCTGTCCCCACCCCTATTACTTTCACAGGGGTCTGGTGTTTGAGCCCCTGGCTTACACAATAAATCCCCTAGAGTGGATAATGTGCAAGTAGGACCAATTTAAATTGGTGGAGAGACACTCATTTGGGCATACCATAAACTCATCCGTGTAATTTGGGAGTTTGGAAGACGACCCAGGACTTAGACACAGTCCCTGATAGTTCCTATTCATAAAAAGGCTGGGGGGGGGACACCAGCTGTTTGTGGAAATTTCTGCACAATTTCATTGACACAGCCTAATAAAATACAACTGTGCATCACCTTGAAGAGAATTGCTTCCAAGATAGAGAACTTTATGGCTGAAAAACAAGCTGGGTTTAGAATCAAAAGAGGTACAGTGGGGTGAATATTCAATCTGTATATGCTGTGCAAGAAACTACTGGAGAATGATTTTGTGCAAAAGTGTTATAGAATTTAATAGAAATGAAACCTATAGGATTGTACAGAGATTACCCTAAAAAACTTAGAGAACCTAAATGATAATACCCTTTCTATAGGATTTTTTAATGCTTAATAGAAAGGATATAAATTCTTTGTTAGTCCAAAAAAAACCCCTTTAAAAAAGATTTTTGATATGAATTTCCTATTAAATTTCTCATATGTATGGTTATAGTAGTCACTGAATAGAAATGCCATTTATATGGTATATGACAAATAGATTAGTTACCTCTCCATATTTAATAGATACATAACATGGAATAAAGTATTAACACATGTAACGCCTTTGCACAAGTTCAGGATGATCTGGTGATGTCTTCAATTCATGATTCATTCGCTGATAATATTTTCAGTGTGAATATAGCTGGCATCCTTAATGACATAAGCTTGCAAGATAAAAACCAAAACCAACATTGTTTTAAAATACAGCAGCTGTGATTATACGATTTGTGTGTTTGACCCACATTGCTAAAACAGAATTTTGCCAAAAGATTCAAATAGAGGAGAACTTCCCAAACTGTGAGCCATGGCTGCCTCGGGAAGCCACAACGTGCTCATGGAGGAACAACAAGTCTGTGGGAACATTTTTTGGTTGATGTGCCCTTTTTGTTCTCTAATTGAGACTATTAAACCACTTCTGTTTTATCTGTGTGTCTACATCTCATGCTGCTGCTGCTGTGATCCCTTCACTCCTGAGTGAGGCCTTCAGCAGAGAGACTTTGGGCTGGGGGAAGCATTCAGCCAGAAGTCTCTCTGCTTCAAGTCCACCTCTGGAGCAGATGACAAAGAGGCTCCCAGCCCCAGCAGCAGCAGACACTGGAAGGGAGCTGAGGAAGAGTCAGGTGCATCTTTACATTGAAATAATTTTTACGCAGTGCTTAGCCAACATGTAAGAAATGTTCAGCTGAATATCATGATCTGAATATCATGATCCTGGGCAGTGAAAACACAGTGTTTTAGAATGCTGTGAAAAGAGATGGGCAAAATGTCTGTCTGTTTCATAGTGAAGTCACATGTTTGTCATGTGGGAAAGTTTTACAACATGTTTTTGAATTACATGATGAAACCAGAATTTTCCTCTTTGGGAAATAAGACCTTGCAGATTACATGTGTAATTCGGATTTCCTGGCTGTTACCTTAGCTGGTAAATGTATTTGGCAAACTGAATGCACTGAAGGGCAAGAATACAAATATATAAGATATGAAAGAGAAAACTGGTGGATTCAAGAAGAAGCTTTATCTTTGGAGACACCATATTGAAAAGAGAGTTACAAGGGTGTTTCCAGTGCTGTCAGACTTTTAAAAACAACAGAGTGAAAGTAATCAATATGCTGTTAAAGACTAAATATTAACTAACTATCTGGATGTATTCCCATTTTGATGACTATTTTCCACAAATCTCCACATACTGATTGGATTTGAAACCTATTCTCCAAAACAGTTGATTTCATTCCAGTCATCTGTATCTCAGCTGAAGAAAATATCTTAGGAAATATCTGTCACGTGATTATATGCTGACGATCAAGAAATCAAATCTAACACACACAGACTTCTGGATTTCTGCTAGAGGAGTGTATGAAGAACTCAGTGATGAAGCTATGAAAGTACTGCTAATATTCACTTCCAGTTATCTCTGAATCTGGGTTTTCAGCAATGATTTCTGTGAAACCTAAACACAAAAAATGTTAAGCTTGGCTAGGACTTGCATCTGGAGTAATTGGAAATTCAACCAAACCATGTGCGAACATGCAGCTTGAAACAGGCTCATTTTTCTCACTAAAATCTTAGGCTGTGTCCCAACACCCCAAAAATACATATTTTCAGTTATGGTTTTAAAAACCCAGATTATATAATTAAACTAAATGTATATAGTTGAATAAAGTCCCCAAACAGTCAAAACTCTAATGTCCTTAAATCTAGTGTCCTGAACTCTTGTATCTATTGTCCTGAGTTGGTTAAAACAAAACAAAACAAACAAAAAACAGTATTTGGTTTTGGGAAGCTACCAAGTTTTAAACCATCTGTAAGGGAGCTGCAATACTAAAAAGTTTGGGAACTACAGAAATAGAGTAACCCTTCTTATCTGTTCAGGGAACAAAGTGATTTTTGCATATTTCACACATTAGATGTTTAGGTGTTATCAACTCTTTCATTGTATAAATAACACAGATGGGTGAACTAATGGATGTGGCACCGATGAAAAGTTGGTCAGTTGAAACTAGTATCTTCAGATGTACTTGGAGCCAATTCCCAGCAGTTGGTAAACATCAAAATATCTGCCCTATCTGACCTGAGGAGCCTCTAACTGGGATAACATTTTGGAGTTCTAGGTTTCGAAAGGGTTTGAAGCAGTACAGCAAAGAGGATAAAAAGTTTGGTAGCAAAATGACAATTTTGACTACTTTTCAGAAGCATTAATAGAGAGAAGGACACTTTTTAAACATCCCTCAATCCATTTGTATAGCTGCTTTGGTTGAAGCTTGTAAAATTACATTACCTACTGCCCCCACTACTGCTCTGTTCCTCTGTTTACATGCAATTTCATCATTCATTAACCTACATAATATGTGCATCCCAAGAGGAATGTGAGCTATTTCAGGAAAAGGGTGACAACTGAAAGAAATGGTCCCACATGAGCACCCTTGAAAAGTGTAAGGGACTTTCAGGTTCTTGGAGAGCTTACTTTTTTCCATTTGACCATTATCTAGGATTCTCTCTGTGAGATAACGGGGTTCCCAAAAAAGTTTTACAAGCTTGTTTTAAAAAAATTATTTGAATATTAGTTTCGATTAAACAACTCCACATCAAATTTTTTTAAAAAGCACATCACAGAAGCACAGCAGATTTATCAAGTGGATCTGAACCCTTCCTGAACCATCAGACATCACTTAGAGCAGTGGTGGGCAACCTGCGGCCCATCAGGGTAATCTGATTGCAAGCCATAAGACATTTTGCTGATGTTGACCATCCGCAGACACCGCCCCCCACAGCTCCCAGTGGCCGTGGTTCTCTGTTTCTGGCCAATGGGAGCTGTGGAAAGCAGCGGCCAGCATGTCATTGCGGCCTGCACTTCCTGCAGCTCCCATTGGGACTCTAACGCCATTTTCCCATTGTTCTTGAGGCTTTCACTTGTCCCATACTTTGCTGAAGATTTCAGTGATTTTATTAATGGTCCCATCATTGCAAGCATTAAGCATTTGCTCAGTGACTTGTTCTTCAGCTGCACCTTTTGTAGGTTTTAACATTTTAATTGTGTTCTTTCACTTTTTTGTTTTGATGTGAGACATCATGATGTCCAGTTTGGGATGCTTATGTTGTTAAAGTCACTAGTTTCTTGTGGTGTTGATATGTTTAGCACTCTTGAAAGTGCTTTGCCCATTCCTATCTTTGTTCATTTTCTGTTGTTAAAGTCTTTCCTTGTTGATCCTTGACAGGCCTCACTTCCCTAGACTATTGATTTACTTGTCTGGAAACCAGATACTGATACTGTTGTGCAGAAAGGACCAAAACATAATAATGTTGACTTTCATGGTGGATCTAAGTCTCATAGGACCTGAAACTTGATTCTTCAGTCCAATTTTAAATTGCTGCAGTAATGTGTTTTTCAGTTTTACTGTCATTTTTCTTAATTCTTTATGGGGTTTTGCAGCTGTGTGGCAGTAGCACTTCAGTGAAGACACTATCAACACTAATGGGAGGGATTCTCCCATCAGCATAGGTACTCCACCTTTCCAAGAGGTGGTAGCCAGGTCAACGGGAGAATTCTCCTGTTGGCTTCCCAATGTCTACACGAGAGGTTAGGTTGGTTTAACTGCATTGCTTAGGGGTATGGATTTTTCACACCACTGAGAGATGCAGTTATATCAACCAAATTTCCTGGGGTAGACTAGACCTCATTCTTGCCACATATAAATTGTGGTCACTTGTGACATCAGCTCCTTTACATGTTCTGATGTCCTGAAGAGTTGATCTAAATTTCGTTCTACTACATTGAAGGTCAGTCTGGTTCCTGGTGACTGCATCTAGGGAATTCCAAGTTACTTTATGGATATGTTTGTGTGGGAATAATGTTCCACCAATTATGAGCCCTGATACCAGACACCAGTCTTTCACTAGTCTGATTATGTGGCTCAAGCTTATGCTTGCCCATTGTTTTCTCTACCCAGCGTTATCCTTCCCAACCTTGGTATTGAAGTTCCCCATTACTAAATTGATGTCATGCTTCGGAATTTTGTCAATCAGATTTTGTAGTAATAGGATTGATCTTCCATCTCATTATTGTGGTTGTCTGTTGGTGTGTAACACTGTTTAATTGTCATTTTCATGTATCATGTTTGAACAACCCTGGACCAATTGGGTGTTAATTGGCTCTCAGTTTGATTTTTCTGCTTTGGAAATCATAATTAATGGTGCGCCCTCTTACTGATGATAATCTTGCCTCTCCAAATATATTACAATTTTGTTTTCATTCTTTCAATTGCCTTTTGCGAGCTCCTGGCCATCAACATTGGTTTACTCCAAGGATTTCAAGTGTATGTATTTTTGGCTATCACAAATGCTTGTCACAAGGAGAGTTCCTGTCCTCAATAATTTTGTGTGGGTATTTTGAAAATGTCCATTATAATGGCTGTGTGATAGGCAGAAACATAAGGCATGTACTTTTGGCTTTCCTTACTAGTTGTGAAACATGTATCTATGAAGAATTTTCAAAGCATATATTTCTAATCCTGCATTTACATTTAATGCTTATAAAAAAGGGAAAAAATAGCTTTTTAGAGATACTGATATAAATATAACAGTAGACAGATGCAATGAGAAAACATTTGATTAGCCTGGAGTGTAAGTGTCATGCTTTGTAACCAAGTGCAATGCCGAAAAGCCTTGAAGTCATTATATGAGTAAGTGACAAGACATGCATGAGGGGTGAGATAACAGTTCTAGGTCCATAATAAATTTGCTCAGGATGTGCTTATGCATCTGTTATGTGCCATGTTTGTATTTTTTTAGCACTCCCAGAGATATTTACACTTTGAAGGTGAGCACTGATATCAAATATGGTAAAAAGGGTTAAAAATAAAATAGTCTTATGTACAGTTTCCACAGGGGCCTAAACTTTGTTTCTCTAAACCAGGGATCGGCAACCTTTGTCACGTGGCTACCAGAGTAAGCATCTTGGCGGGCTGGGACGGTTTGTTTACCTGCCACATCCGCGGGTTCAGCAGATCGCAGCTCCCACTGGCAGTGGTTTGCTACTCCAGGCCAAAGGGGGAGGCGGAAAGCTGTGGCCAGCACATCCCTCGGCCTGCGCTGCTTCCTGCAGCCCCCATTGGCCTGGGACAGTGAACCGTGGCTAGTGGGAGCTGCAATTGGCCGGACCTGCAGACGTGGCAAGTAAACAACCCGGCCAGGCCCGCCAAGGTGCTTACTCTGGCAAGCCACATGCCAAAGGTTGCCGACTCCTGCTCTATACACTCTTTCTTTAAAGTTAAAATTAAACAGACTTGGATTACTTATTACGTCATTTGCTAGGTCACACAAGTACCATACTTGGTGATGTGGCCATATAGATTAATCTGGCTGTTAGAATGAATTGGAGTAGTATTTTCTGGCCTAACTAGACTGGGAAAGTCATAATATGCACAAGTCATTTATTTGCAGATGTAACAATTTTTGCCTGCAAACAGCTTGGTATTTTTAATTTAAGGTCTGATTTTGCAACCCTTACACACATTAACACCCTATTCTGTACTTTTGTACCATAGGAAGCATGTTGACTGATATTAAGCACAGCACTGATAGAACTTATTACGAACTAAAATGAATCTGGACCAACATTTCTCTTACTGTAAGAGTTCCCTTTGTTCTTTGCTGAAAACTAAATATTCTGGCTTCAATCTTTGCAGCGCATGGAGTGATGGGTGGCAAAGATAATTTTCAGCTCATTAAATGGAAACATTCTCAAGGAGTGACAAACTGTCCTTAACTCTTCAGCCTCTGCCAGTCTGTGTTTTCTGGCTGCATCTGTTAGCTAGCTCAGGATCCCTGGCCATGGACCTTAGGCATGTGCTGGCTTCCCAATTCCAGTCATGCTTCTTGGCTTCAGCACTCCATCAGTTCTTTTCCTGGCTGCCTTAGGGCCCTCTTCCCCTATCAGTCTTCTCTCCTTTCCCTGCTAAGGTTTGCAAGAGGAAAGCCCCACTCTATTTATCCTAATATGCCCTCTAATCAATGCTATTAACTCTTTGCCATCACAAGTGCTCTTTAGACCAATGCTCCCATTCACTATGTGGAGAAGAAGAGAGCAAAAGAAAAAAAAATAGTAGTGCAAATGGCCCCTGCTGAGAGGAAGTGGCGAGTGCTAAGAACTCAGATATCAAGGTATGGTATAGGCTTTGGATGTGGTAGACAAAGCTGAATGGTTTGGTGGCATTTTCCTCTCCTTTCCTCTGAATCCACGGAAGCCTTTGTTACTTTAGCTTTGTTACTCATATGCCATTTTTTAAAAAGTACTGCACCTTTAAATCTCCAAGATCTTGTTTTAACTGAGTAAATATTGTTAGAGGGTTCCTAGTCACTCGAATAATACAAATAATAATATTAGTGTTAGAATCCCAATTGGCATCTTCTATTTCAGTTGTATCTTAAGTTATGATTTCTCCAATTACTTTAAACTCTGGAAATTATCCAGTCTGTCAGAGGCTGAGCAATCATACCAGCTCCTGAAACATGGGAAAGATAATTCAGTTCTGTAGAAATGCTGTGGCTAAATGGCACTCAACAAGAGGAGGATTAGAACTAAAGTAGCAAGGAATACATGAGAGAAAATCATAGTCTCTGTTGTACTATCATTTATGGAGTGTGTAACTTATTTTAAAAGAATTGTAAACAGGAGATCCACATAAAGTGGCTCATTAATCCTAAATAATGCAAGCTCACATCTAAATTATTCTATAAATCATAGATCACAATGTCCTCACTAAGTGATGTTTGTGGGAGAAGAGGCAAAGAGAGAAGAGAGATATAGTCTGTACATATCCTTGAAAACAGTCAATGAGTAAATTGAAAATAAGTTAATATGGATAAAGTAATGCTTAATTATTTTTTAAAGGATGAAATGTGTTGCAAAAAAGTAATAAAATAAATAAAGATGGTCTCAAGGGTTTGGGTTTTTTCCCCTCAATCTGCCAGTTTATAGTCATCCATTGTAAAGTAAGCAAGTTGGGCATATTATCACTTCAGTTGCTTAAAACAGCGAGCAAATGTACTGCTGCATTCTGAACCAGCTGCAGGCAATGGAACTGTCCTACTGTAAGACCTGTGAAAAGTGGAATACAATAATAGATCCTTATGATCCTGAGGGATGATGTTGCTGTGGTGAGGTCATCAGAGGATAATTAAAGGGGCAGACTGCAAAAGTTAGAGAAAAGGGCACTTTCATCACATTTCCCAAACAAGGCTTTCCATGGAGATGGCATGGTTGAAAGTGACACCCAGATTCTTAATGTGACTTACTATCTCTAAACATATCCCCTTAATAACCGGAGACATGAAGGAAGAGTGATCTCTCTGATAGTGTTGACCTCTACTCGCTAACATACTTCTCTCTTCCCAGGTGTGAGCTTGAGGTACCTTTGATGCATCCATGGGGCAGTATCATTTAAGAATTCTGCTATGGCAGGGTGAACTTAGAGGCACAAAAAATACCACTGTGTGTCTTGAGCATACCATTGATACAGTCTGACTTGTGTAGATCAGAGCTCTCTTGGTAATATCAGTGTATTCAATGAACAGCCTGAGTGAGATGTTGGATCTTCGGGGATGCCATATTTCAAATCTTTTACTGGTAACATATAATTGTCTACCACCACCAACTGACTTCTTTTCTTCTGGAGAGTAAAGAGCCAACAAAAGAATTTTCTGACACAAGTCTTTTAGGAGGTGCTAGTGCACTTCATCTATACAAGGGATTGGCAACCTTTGGCATGTGGCCTGTCAGGGAAATCCGCTGGTGGGCAGGGACAATTTGTTTACCTGCAGCGTCTGCAGGTTCGGCTGATCTCAGCTCCCATTAGCTGTGGTTCCCCGTTCTGAGCCAATGGGGGCTGTGGGAAGTGGCATGGGCTCCGTGCCAAAGATTGCTGATCCCTGGTCTATATGCACACATCTGAGGTTGTCATCCAGTTGCAGTCTACTTAAGGGCCTGAATCTGTGTGATATTAAATCTCCTATGTAAGGTGCTGAACATTTTAAGTTCTCCCTGAATACAAGGGAAGATAAGGATTCTCAACACCTAGAAAGATCAATCTCTGAGACCAGAAAACAAGGTTGTTTAGTACATTCTCATTTTCCACCATTTATATAGTGTTTTTTCCCAATGTTTCAGAACAGGGTATATCTAAAGTCATGTGTTCTGCAATTACATTGTGGCTGAATCCACCCCTTATTGTAGAACTGTGCTCCAAAATCAGGGCTTTGGTTGAAAAAAATATTTGTAACCATTCTGATTTCAGAGAGAACCTGGAAAATGTGAATTGAATGTAATTAATGCAATGTTACCAGCTTGAGTTTGCAGACAGCTTGAAATAACAGCTCCGTGAGGTGTTTGTTGCCCTAACCAAGGAAGATGCAACGAGTGAAATCCAAGTTCAAATCCCTTGATATTAGACAGAAGGGGGAATTGAGCCAGGATTTCCCACATCCCAAGAAAGTACCCTGACCACTGGGCTGAAGTTATAAAGGAGGTCTTCTTTCTTTCCCCTGGTGTTCTGTGAATCTAGTTCTTTCCTTTTTTCAAAAACGCCCCAAAATAAAAAAAAAATTGGTTGAAACATTTCAGTTTGACCCAATTTGAAACTTTTACTTTGATTTGCTGATTTAATTATTTATTGGGTGTTTTTTTTTTCAGTTTGACTTGAAACAAAACTTGATTTTATTTATTTATTTTTGGCATTGTCCACAAACTGAAAAATCCATTATTTAGCCAGTTCTACTGCCTACTCTTTTGGCTCACCCTGCTCAAACCCTTATTAATGAAATCTTGTGCTAGGAAGGGAAAGTAAGAGGAGAAGAATTACAGTACAAGTTGTCAGCAAGCTGGACCTTGCAGCTCTACTCCAGAGGTAGCTGCTATCTTTGATGGACCCACCTTTCATTTGCTAGAGGACAGCCTCAGAAAAGTATTTGAGAAACCTTAACTCTAAGTAAATGCTCATGCCTTATGTACTCATAAATCAGAGGGAATCCCAGTTAGTATATTTGTCTGTTAGTTTGTTTGTTGTGTGCTTGATTGAAATTTTGGTTGATTTTAGTGTGCTTTGGGGTCTATATGCTAGGGTTGGCTGAGTGCTCACTAATGAGGCTTTAATCTGCTGTTTTGATCTCTAATTCTTTTAGAATCCCTTGACAATGGGATGGGGCCAATTTAAAGAGAACAGGGGTTTAAAAGGTCAGTTCTTAAATGACCAAAGGAGAAACAAACTGGAGAGTTTTCTGAGGAAGTTAGAGCAGGAGCATGAGTGCCAGATACACCTAACAAACATACTCTAAAATTAGGCCAATAATTCCCCCCTTCCCACCCTAAAAACCCCCTCAAAAGAACAAACAAGCAAAAAAAAACCCTGCAAGAGTAAAAATAATGCAGGCAGAAGTGCAGCAGCAGAGTGGCGGCTATCCAGTTTATTGCAATGATTACAGCATTTACAACTACCTGCCTTGTGGGAAGGTAGCATATGTGTGAATTTGGTGCAAGCAACTCATTGCTCTCAGAGTCTGAGTACATGATTTTGAGACTAGATAGGCTGAACAGAGTTAAGGAGGACAGACAGGTACATATACAAGACTTTAATGAATGCTGTAGAGTGGTCCCCAACCCTCTTGAGTAGCACAAAAAGACTTGGAAAAGGAGAACATCAAACTGAAGTGGAGGGAAATGATCCCATAGTTGAGACCCTGCTTCCTGATGCCATCATAGTATCCTCTCACACTGATAATACCCTAGTTATTAGAAAGACAGATAATATTAATAGGGGATTTGATTATTATACATATAGATTGAGTTTGTGATGACTAGGGAAAACTGGTGAATTGCCTTTCAGGGGAATTGCCTGCCAAGTATAGGCACCAACTCTGTGGGTGCTCCAGCCTCCCTATCAGAACCTCCCCCAGCGCCTCCTGCCCATCAGTGGGCCCTGCTGATCAGCACCTCCCCCTCCCTTCCAGCGCCTACCGCCTACCACAGATCAGCAGTTTCGTGGCGTCAGGAGGCGCTGGCGGCAGGGGGAAGGGGTGAGGGCACAGCACACTTGGGGGAGGGAGTGGAAATGGGCAGGGAAGAGGCAAGGTAGGGTGGGAAGAGGTGGGGAAGAAACTGGGTGGAGCAGGGGTGGGAACAAGCAGGCCGGGGATGGGGCACTGGGGAAGGGGTGGAGTGGAGGTGGGCCCTAGGCAGAGCCAGGGTGAGGAGTACTTCCTGGCAGATTAGAAACTTGGCGCATCTGCCACCAGGCGTGCAATTTGTGGACCTCTCTAGATATCTAGCTAGACTTATGTGCAGTCATGGGGAGAAGCTGGTGGTTATCATACACATATTTACCAATGACATAGGGAAAGGTAGAAGAGAGATCTTGCAGGCCAAATTTAGACTGCTAGGAAAGATTACAGTCCAGAACCTCCATGGTAGCATTCTCTGAAATTCTTCCAGTTCCACATATACAGCCAGTTAGACAGGTAAAACTGCAGGATCTCAGTGTGTAGATAAGATGATTATGTAGGGAGGAACGATTTAGGTTTATTAGAAACTAGGAACTATTTTGGGAAAGGAGGAGCTTGTACAGAAAGGATGGGCCTCACCTGAATCAAAATGGACCCAGACTTCTGGCATCAGGGCCAGTTTAACCTTTTGTGGGCCCTGGCGTCAAACATATTTGTGGGCCCCCATGTAGTTATTGTGGGCTCCAAGTGTGGGCCTGGTGTGGCAGTGCCATTGGTGCCATAGTATACCCAGAAATGAATCTCAAAGACATTTTTCATTTTGATCACACAGCTCTACATGACTATATGCATTGCCATACACAGCTCCCTCAGCACCTAGTTTTTCTCAGTGAGCTGTACACCCCTGTGGGTTTACCAGTGTCCACAATGAGCAGAAATTTCAAAGTGATCAGGGAAACTTCCCACAGATTTATCTCCTTCCTCATTCAGACCTTCTATAGCCATGTCTCCAGTACCACCCTATTTCACCAGTCACTGTATGTGGTCCTAGTCTCAGCTCGAAGTTCTAAAGCCAGCAGATACCTGATCAATTCTGACAAATCTCTCCCTCAGCACCCATCCTGCCATTTGAGCAAGCCACCTGCAAACACCATTTCCCCAAAGTGAGGACCGAGCCCTTGGGAGTCTGAAGACACCAGCCTTTCTCCCTCTGCTCCCATCTAAACACTAGTCTACTACTTCACCACCACTACCTCTCCCCATACTTGTTTCCTTTCTACTTTGGACATGCTCCCCAACCAGCTGGGGCTATTCTCCCACTGCAAGCGTGACCTGCTTCCTCTTTCCCTGCTCCCCTTGACATTCCTTTCCTACTGGTGACCTCTGTTCCTTGAGGTTAACTCCAGTTTCTTTATCTGCTCTAGCTTAATGGCCCCCAGTAGCCACAGAGCTACCTGCAGCTTCTCTGGCTATAGCCATGGGGCCAATTGCCAGAGGTCAGCCTTAGATAGCTGCAGCTACTAGTCAAGGGAGGGGTGGTAATTCCAAGGCTGAGCATGCTTGAAACTCGCAACGGCGGCACTGGGGACTCTAAATCCTCAGCGCTGGCCCTAGGCAGCTGCAGACTCTGCAGTTAGGCACTTCCCTCCTCTAGGCCATAGTTTTAAGTACCTGAGATGCCCATCACCTGCAGCAGAGGTCATCAGTTCCCACGTACCCCTCAACTAGCACACAGTCATGCAGAAAGTGCAGCCTGAATGACTTTGGAGGCTGGGGTGCCAGGAGGTTCCCATCCCTGAGCAGCAGGTCTGCAACAAGCTCACATGGCACCCCTCCACTGTGGGACCAGGACTCTGTGAAGACAGTGGAGTTACCCTGTGTATAACCAGTTTTGTTCAAAACCTCTTGAAGTGAGTGAGAGTCTTTTCATTGTCTTTAATGGGCTACATATAGAAGCAAAGGACCCCATTCTAAACTTAGAAGCAAAGTGCATTCTATGCTGCATTGGTAACAGGAAGGTCTCACATTACCTAGTGAATGAGCAATACCTCCTACAGCACCTAACTTTTTCTGAGAGGCTTCCCACCCAATTACTAAATGTAAACCTGCTTCGCTTAAAAGGGCTCAAAATATCAGGTAGTATGGTTACAAAAGCAAGGCACTTCTGAATTCAGTAGGAATTCTGGATTTGCACAGAACACAGACAGGACTGGTTCCCGCATGGTTACAGAACTGCAATAATGTGGAACAATTTTCAGCTTGTGTGATTGGAGGATATCTGTATCCATATTAAAAGCCTGTGTTACAAAAATGAAGAAAAGTTGAGGTGCCTTTATTATTCTTTTGTTCCACTCTGTGTTTCAATGGGGAATTTGCCAATGGAATATTACTGTCTTCCTTTTAAACAAACAAAACTAAAGAAAATAAATGATAATGGCTGTTGAAAATACCAATTCCAGTCCTAGTTAGCACTGGGAAGATGCCAGCATTTGTTGCTCAATTTTATCCTACTTTTTCTACAGCAAATTACAGTGGATCAGTATATTTGATTTGGGAAACAGCTGCAAAAATTGAGCTTGAGCACTCCTGAATTTTGAGAGTGTTCAAATCTGAAAGGTGCTAGATTACCTTTCTGAATATTGGATAAATCTGGAAAGGAAAAATCAATTTCTGCTTCCATGGTTCAGAAGTGGATATCCTCCTGTATGCCTGGTACTGTACCTAAAGCTGCCCAGGCCCGCTAGTAGAGTCGCCCCTCCCTTACTTTTCATTTTAACTTCTCCTAGTGGGGTCCACATACATCCCTTGTTAGGCTTCAGATACAGAGGTGCACTGTCCATTCATTCCACCCAGTTCCCTCTTCGGGGGCTGCCAGGCGAGGTCACACCAGCATCCCTAATCTAGTCTAGGGAAGTTTTCTGAGGCTGCTATCTTCTTCTCCTTGGGCAAACTTGTTCTCCAGTCACACTGCCATCCCCTCCTAGCAGCCAGCTCTCCATTCACAGCAAGCTGTGGTGCATGGTGTCTCAGCTTCCCCACTCCCCCTCCCTTTCCTGTTGATAGCAGCCAAGGGAATGCTGGGAAATGTAGTTCCTTCCCTGCTCCAGGGCAGGATCTGTAGGCAGGGAGCTGGCCAAGGAACTACAGCTCCCAGGGCATCTTGGGTTCTGAGCTCCCATGCTGGATCCTGCTACTTGGAAGCTCTGCGTTTGCAGTGATGCGAAAGGGGAGGAAGCGAGTGCTATGGGCCCCCTTCTGAGCTTGGGTCCAGCACCATGGTAAATCTGGTACTGTCTGGCATGTAAAATTTGAAAGGGCTTATAGGAGTTTTTCTAAACCGTCAGGTGCAGAGTAGCATGTGGTTCGGACAGAGATATCCCATAGGGGATGATTTATTGAAGCGGATACTCTATGTCCTAGTACAGAGGAGAGGATAGAAGTTGATAAAGTACAGGTAAAAACCAAAGAGAAACTATCAAACAAAAAAGAGTTCTATCCAGTTACATCACATGAAAGCAGACAAGTAAACACCGACAATTTTTATAAGTGCTTGTATACAAATGTTTGCTGTCTAGATACTTAGATGGGTGAACTTGACAGCCTGGTATTAAATGAGAGAATTGATATAATAGGCATCACAGAAACTTGGTGGAACAATGATAATCAATGGGACATGCTAATACTAAGGTACAAAATATATAGGAATAACACAGTAGTTTATGCTGGTGAGAGAGTGGCACTATATGTGAAAGAAAGTACAGAATCAAATGGAGTACAAATTTTAAATGAATCAAATTGTATCATAGAATCTGTATGGATAGAAATTCCATTCTTGAATAATAAGAGTTTAGCATTAGAAATATGCTACCAAACACCTGACCGAGATGGTGATAGTGATTGTGAAATGTTCATGGAAACAAAAGAGGCTACAAAAAGAGAAAATCCTATAATAATGGGGGATTTCAATTACTCCATATTGATTGAGTACACGTCACCTCAGCATGGGATGCAGAATTAAAAATTTTAGACACCATTAATGATGGCTTTTTGGAGAAGCTAGTCCTGGAACCCATAAGGGGAGAGGCAATTATTGATTTTTGTCCTAAGTGGAGCACAAGGTCTGGTCTAAGAAGTGAATATAGCTGAACTGCTCATTAATAGAGATCATAACGTAATTAAATTTTGCAACCTTGGAGGGGTCAAAATACCAAAGAAATGCACTAGAGTCATATTTAACTTCAAAAGGAGGAAATACACTAAAATTAGGAAGCTAGTTAAATAGAAATTAAAAAGAACAGTCAGAGTGAAATGCCTGCAAGCTGCATGGAAACTATTTAAATACATGATTATAGAGGCTCACACTAAATGTATACCCCAAATAAAACAAAAAACATTAAAGAGACCAAACAAATGCCACCCTGGCTTAAGAACAAAATACAAGAAGCAGTTAGAGGCAAAAAGACATCTTTTAAAGATTGGAAGTCAAATCCCACCGAGGAAAATAGAAAGGAACATGAACTCTGGCAAGCCAACTGTAAAAATTCAATTAGGCTGGACAAAAAAGAATTTGAAGAACCAGCAAAAGGCACAAAAACGAGCATCATTTTTAAAGTACATCAGAAGTAGGAAGCCTACCAGACAATCAGTGGGGCACTAGACAAGATGCTAAAGGAGCACTGACAGGGCCGTTCCAGAGATGCTAAATGTTGGCCTTCACTGCAGAGGATGTGAGGGAGATTCTCACAGGTGAGCCATTCTTTTTAGATGATTAATCTGAAGAACTGTTCCAGATTGAGATGTCAGTAGAAGAGGTTTTGGAACAAATTGATAAGCAGTCACAAGTCACCAGACCAGATGGCATTCGGCCAAGAGTTCTGAAGAAATTAAAATGTGAAATTTCAGAACTGTTAACTGTGGTATGTAACCTAGTGCTTAAATCAGTTTTCACAGTGGGGAGAAGTAAATAGCAGGGTCCTTCAAGGATCGTACTGGGACCAATGATGTTCAACATATTCATAAATGATCTGGAAAAGGGGGTGAATGAGGTGGCTAAATTTGCAGATGATACAAAACAACTCAAGGTAGTTAAGTCCAAAGTTGACTGTGGAAGAGTTTCAAAGGGATCTTACAAAATTGGATGACTGGGTAACAAAATGGCAGATGAAGTTCAATGCTGATAAGTGCAAAGTAATGCACACTGGAAAACATAATCCCAACTATACATACAAAATGAATGGATGTCAATTAGCTGGTACCGCTCAAGAAAGAAATCTTTGAGTCGTTGTGGATGCTTCTCGGAAAACACCAGCTCAGTGTGAAGTGGCAGTCAAAAAACCTAACAATGTTAGGAACTATTAGGAAAGGGATAGAGAATAAGACAGAAAATATAATACCACTATCTGTATCTCCAAGATGCTCCCATACCTGGAATACTGAGTGCAGTTCTTGTTGCCCTACCTCAAAAAGATATATTAGAATTGGAAAAGGTAAAGAGAAGGGCAGCAAAAATGATTAAGGTATGGAACAGCTTCCATATGAGGAGATTAAAAAGACTGGGATGGCTCAGCTTGAAAAAGAGACAACTAGGAAAGGAGGATATGATAGAGGTCTACAAAATCATGAATAGTGTGGATAAAGTGAATAACATATGACACAAGAGCCAGAGGTCACTAATGAAATTATTAGGCAGCAGATTTAAAACAACAAAAGGAAATACTTCTTCACACAACACGTAATCAACCTGTGGAACTCATTGCCATGAGATGTTGTGAAATCCAGACCTATAACTGGCTTAAAAAAAGAATTAGATGAGTTCATTGAGTATAGGTCCATCAATAGCTATTAGCCATGCTCTGCATGTTCCTCAACCTCTGACTAATAAAACCTGGGCGTGGACAACAAGGAATGGATCATTCAGTAATAGTCCTCTTAATTCCATCTGAAGCATCTGTAACTGGCCACCACTGGAAGACAGTGTATTGGGCTACGTGGACCATTGGCCTATGGCCATTCTTATGTTCTTTTGAAAGTTCCAATCTTTTGTGTTATAATGTGTTACGGACCCATACCAGATAAGAGCTACTCCTTGCTGGTATAGAGAGGGTACAAGGCTACTACTACAGTTAATATTTTCTTTTAACTCCATTGGTAGAAGCCTGTGCTTTCTTCTTCCCACATAGTGTAGTCTTTTGTATGTCATTGTATATAAAACAGTAAATGACCGTGAAGGGTACATGGTAATGGATAAAATTGGAGTGCAATCGCTCTCCTTCATTGGACAAGGACAGGCTTTCATGTGTATATATGAAGGTGAATGGCACACAAGATACACATTCAGAATTTGAGTATAAATCTCTCTGCATTTAAAGGCCTACAAAACTAACTTTAACCACTTTGAAACAAGGAGATTACCCTCTGAAATATAACAAGACATGCTGAAAAATATATTTCTTAAAATACCAAATTGGGCAGTTACCTAAAAGTAATGAAAGCTGAGTAAGCAGCAGAATTTGTAATGCTTTGTATTTTAATAAAACGGAGGAAACTGAGGAAATAGTGCGATGAAGCTTGAGGCGGCGGAGATATATTACATTTATCTCTTCTAAAAATATAACATGTCAAAGATTTGACCAAGAAGCACCGAAGTAAAATGACTTTAATAAAACTACCAAAAATATCCATAAAATAATTTAGTGGGAATGCTGTTTTATTTAGATTGTGTATCCTCGCTCATGTTGGTATTTACTTTCATGAGTAATCCTATTGATACTCTGCAGTATATGTGAGGATTCCACATTCAGGCTCATATTGTAGAAGTCTCAAGTTAAGAATAAATAGGATCAATATTTTGTTGTCAAAGAGGAAGTTAGTGAGAAGCAAACAATTAAATAACTGGTTTCAGAGTAGTAACCGTGTTAGTCTGTATCTGCAAAAAGAACAGGAGTACTTGTGATGCATCCGAAGAAGTGAGCTGTAGCCCATGAAAGCTTATGCTGAAATAAATTTGTTAGTCTCTAAGGTGCCACAAGTACTCCTGTTCTTTTTAATTAAATAACTGTGAATAAAAGTGTATTAGTTACTCATCATTGAGTGAAATGTCTTCCACGGAGATAGGCTCTGACAGTAAATGATTTAATTTCATTGTTTTGTTCACTGTTCACCCAGTAGAATTTGCTTTATATACTAGTTGATATATTTGTAGAAAGGGGCCAGGGCATAAGGAAATGACAAGGTCTGGTTTCTAAAATCTTTCTGCTCTTGGAGATGCTGTATAATTTTGCAATCTATACCATACTGAGCATCCTATGGGGCACAATAAACATACTTTTATTCTATTGTGTTTTATTTAACAGACAGTAGCTCCACAGCTCTGCATTAATGGTAACTTTGGTGAACAAATAAAAGTTTCACTTATCTTAAAGCTTGGTCTGAATCTAGGGAGGTAGGATGGTCTAGCTGATAAGGTATGAGACTGGAAAATATGATGCTGGTTCAGTTCTTGATTCAGCACTGACTTCCTATTAGACTTTGGGATATGAAGCTATGTCATGCCTCCATCACACACCTGTATAATGGGGAAAATACTTCCTACATAATAGAGAGGGTAAAAATCTATTAGTGAGCCTCTCAGATACTGTGGGGATGAGGGCCATAAAAGTAGCTGGATAGATACAGCCCTATTGATAATTTTGGTTTAAAACAGGGATCGGCAGCCTTTGGCACACATCCTACCAGGGTAATCACCCTGGCAGGCCAGGCTGGTTTGTTTACCTGCTGCGTCCGTAGGTTCAGCCGATCACAGCTCCCACAGGCCTCAGTTCGCTGTCCCAGGCCAATGGGGGCTGTGGGAAGCAGCATGAGTCGACAAATGTGCTGGCCACTGCTTCCCGCCACCTTCATTGGCCTGGAGCGGCACTGGGAGCCAGTGGGGGCTGCGATTGGTGGAACCTGCGGACGCGACAGGTAAACAAATGGGCCCGGCCCACCAGGGTGCTTACTCTGGCGGGCAATGTGCCAGAGCTTGCTGATCCCTGATTTAAAATAATCCATGCCACAAAGCACATCTGGCTGACTTCAAACTTAGAGCTGTGGAAAACATTTTAAACTAATAACAGTTTAAAGAGGGGGAAAAAAACAACACCACCACCTTGGAACTGTCAGTTACAATAGAAAATAGCTCCTGTTCCACATTAGAAACATCGAGTAAGATTAATCTATTCATTGCATAAACCTTTGACTAGATTATTTTAATATGCTAAAAAGTAGGAGTCTTTTTTATAGTTTACCCATAAACTTGTTTAAATTTGAATCCTTAAAAGGAAATCTTAATTTTAGACAGAAAGAATTTGGCAAGTCCACGAGGGAAGTGGAATGCCCAGGAGAGTCAAACTAGGCAAAATGTGCTTCTCATTAAATCTGGAGCAATGAGGGCTTAATGGACTTGGCATGTGATTGAGTCTAACCAGCTGTTTGGGAAACTCTGTGTTGTGCACCTGTTCAAATATGATTATTCCTCCCTATAGCCTTGTCAGTGTTGGCTTTATATTTGTTATTTTTTTATATCTGAACTTGTAAGTTTTTGAAAATCCTTTAACTGGCAAATTGGAGAGCAGGAAAAATGTATAGAATAAACTGGTAAACTGATTGCAGTGGAAAGATACGTGGTACAGGACAAAGGATGTCAGCTTCATTGCTCCCTGGTTGGACGTGGTGAAATTTGGAATCATTTAAACTTGAATGGACAAAGCAACAGGGGATGTGCTGTGTGTCATACAAATCTATATCAACAGAGAGAGGAACTACACTGATCCCTTATGCCAGGGGTGGCCAAATTGTGGCTCGTGAGCCACATGTGGCTCTTTTACCTACTGTTAAAGTGTGAATTGCAGAGCCCCCCCTCATCCCTTTCCTCCATTCTCCACCTACCAGACTGTGGAGGATTCTGCCCAGTGGGGAGGAGATCTAGGGGATTGAGTCCCACGGGTTGTGCCTGCCGGGGCTTGGGGCTTTAGCAGGAACAGGGCTGGAGCCCCAAGGCCTGTCAGGCAGCTTCCACGGGGCTAAAGTCCTGGCTCTCGAACTTCTGAAGATCGTCATATGAGGCTCCATGGGTCAGTAAGTTTGGCCACCCCTGCCTCATGCCTTTTTTAATCTTTAACTTCTATAAACTCATGCTGCCACATTAGATAATACATTGCCTGAATGAAACAAATAAAAATTCAAAAAGAAGGTGAATTTACTGATGCATCACAGTGAAAGCTTAATGATGGCAGAGAGCAATATGTTTTTTTGAAATGTGTTAGTTTTATATTAGTTAATGTCTTTAACAGTTCACCACCACAAATTTCTCCATGGGTCTAAGGAATTTATTAGTAGACTTTAAAAAAAGAAAAAAAGTAATTTAAAAAATTGCTATATATATATAAAGTGTGTGTGTGTTTGTGTGAGTGTGTGTGTAAGTATATATATAAAATAAAGTGGGACCTGACTGTAGCAGCCCAGGAAGTTAGAATATTAGAATAAGTACAAGAGAAGATGGATTAATCAGCAAATGAGACAGTCAAAGGTGCATGATAAACGAAATTATCACATTGCGCTGCAATTTAGCAGAAAGGTATCAACCTTGTGATAGTGTGTGTGTGCGTGTGTGGTACATGTACATATGCATATGTTTACTGTTCCAATTTTATATACCACCCCCTGAAAATAATCCAATCAATCAACACCTGTCAGAGAAGTGTTTCTTTCCAAAATAATTGAGGTTATTATTTAAGGCTCCACACTGACAAGCTTCAAATTGTACTATCAATAATACATGTGTGTATACATGTGTATATGGAAAGAATTATTCCACTTTAAAGCGTGTCTTCTGGCCATATAGGACTAGAAATAGGAACTTTATACTTTTTGGAAAGATGAGCTTCCTAGCTTTCCAATGAGATGCTCAAAACTTGCTTTGAACTCTGGAAAGGCCAGAAATAATGCAAATTAAAATTATGATATTTTTAAGTATGGAAAACTTTTTAGGTCATTTTTGGAGAGGTTACATTTATTAGTATTTGAATTTTTTTATTTTTATTCCTGTCTGCATGCTGCATGGTGAGAATCATGGAAAATAAAACACTTCTAGATAAATTAAGGTTTAGAAGAAAAATGTTGGTTTTACAACCTACATTGTGTTTCACAGATTCCAGTCCCTACAAATAGAAACGCATGATTACTGACGGTGTTTTTAAAAGTCACCAATTATTGCTTTTAAGATTTTAGAAAGTAGTTTGGTAGGGACGCAGAGATCAAATCTATTCTTTGTCACCTTAAAATTCCTCTGAAGTCAGTGGGGCCTGATTGTCCACTGCCTTGCATGTTACAAGTTGGTAGCATTTTGCCCCCATTTTGGACAGCTGCATGATTATGGAAGATGCAAAGGACTGGAGAATCAGATTCTAGGAATTTTGTGTGTACAATTAATGTGGGATCAAGCCCCAAGTTTTGAAGCTGAACCATACATACATTATATATTAGCACACTTCACCTTACAAGCAATTGAAAGCCTGCAAGAGGCCTCATCCAAAACTTCTAACCAAGAGACCTACAAATATCCCTCAGCATACAAACAGAAGACACATTAAATAGTTTAGAATAATCAGTCCCAATCTATCTATTCATACACAGAGATCAGAAACTTTAACCAAAGAGTAATTAACAGAAGTAGAAAGTTCTAGGAAAGCCTGTCTGAGAAAGTCTAACAGAAGAATGAACAGGAAAAAAAATCTTGATTATACAATATAATCAAATCCTTGTGATGGGGCTGTCATAAGTGCCATGTTTAATGGGGCATGAAAACACAACAGTGTGAGAGTTTTGAGGTGCCCTGATTTTTTTAACTAATTCTGATGTTTTGGGAGGGTTATGTGCATGTGGACTACAGACACAGGCTAGCAGAGTCATTCGGATACAGGCATCAGAATCATGGAGGCTGAAAAGTCTGATTTGTGTTGTGGCTTTATGTTTTTTTTAAAAAGTGAGTGACCCCTGAAAAGTGTGTCATGAGCAGTTAAACTTGCTTGCACTAATAATACACTCCAATTTGTTCAGAGAACACCAGTCTCCTTAACTTCTTTTTACAGGCCCATAAACAAGCAGCTTTCACATCTTTAAAAGTAAGTGATTGATATAAGAGCATCTTTAAAATTCAGTAAGAGCTAGAGATACTAAGGACTGAAGTATCTCTGTCTGCTCCCTCACCTGCTGTGACACACAGGGGAACTCTTTCCTCTCAAATACTGCCTGAATTGGCAAGTGGGTTCTGCTGGGAAGGACTTAGCACAGCAAAAGGCACATTGAGGTTGGTAGCAAAATTCTCAGGCCTGAGCATGCTGCTTCAGCTGGTCATCATTGCTTACACAGCAAAGTTGCACCAGCAGGTATCACTTTTAGGGTTGCTACTTCCAGAAGTAACATCCAACAACAGTGACTTCAGGTTCGCAGCATACCTGCCATTTATATTTGATCGAGTCTTCAAGGACAAATGTTGGCCCCTCAATGTCTGGTGAAAATGGTCCCTAAACCTGTGATTCTGTTGGACAGAGGATAAGGGAGAAATGGTGAGGCTTCCATGCTGTGGAATATTATTTTACAGGTGCTCCTGCTGTGGACATACACTTGGAGGATTGACTGCAATTTCTCCAGCCTTCAAAGGAATAGAGGGTCCAGTGTTTAGGGTGTTAGTTTAGGACTTGGGAGATCCAGCTTCAAGTCCATGCGCTTCTCTTCCTCCCTCCCTCCTCCAACCCCATGCTTTCTATTTGACTTTGGGCATGTTACCTTTTCCATTTTGCCTCAATTCCCCATTTGTGCAATGGGAATAATAGTTCTTCCTTATCCCACAGAGGGTCTGGGGAGTATAAAAACATCAAAGTTTGAGTTACTGAGATACCATGGTAATGAAGTACCTTAAATGGTGTTTTAGGAGAAGGGGAGGGAGGCACAAAGAGTATGCCAGTAGTCTGGTAGAGTGGACGGGGGGCCTTTCTGCAGCTGTTAATTATTTGCTTCTGTGTAATTCACTAGCACTTAGCTGAGTAGAGCTGAGCAAAACTTTCTGGATGAATGGTTTATTTGCTGCAAGACACCATCTTGGTCAACCTGAAACTATTCATGAATTTGACACGTATTTGCCAAATACTTTTGACCATTTTTTAAAAACATCTAGATGCCATTCACAAAACATCCAGAGTGCAGTGGTTAGGATACTCTCCTGGGATGTGAGAGACTTCTGTTCTGTTCTACCCACAGCCCAACGTGGAAAAGGCATTTGTTCTTGAGTCTTCCACATAGCAGGAGAGTGCCCTAACCACTGAACTGTAGGATATTCTGATATGGGCTTTCATAGTCTCTGTAACTGAAGCTGTCCTACTTTGTATAAATGGTCACTGGAGTAAGGACGTAATTTTCATGTCCAGCCTCCTAGGTGAGTGCCTAACCACCAAACTATAAAGTAATTCTCTCTCTGGCTCAGTGACAATACAGGTATTTTATGCAAAGTGAATAGCATTAATAGGAGACATTGCGACCCCCATCAGAATGTCATGTAGCCCATTGGCTAATGCACTCTCCTGCAGCATGGGAGACCCAAGATCAAATTCTCCATCTCAGGACGAGGGGGGAATTGAAACTGGGTCTCTCAGTGTGTAGAAGAATAACCTGGTGAAGAGGGGCTCCTGCTTTAGTTGTTTTGTGAATCTAGCTGTTCATTTCCTTTACTTTTATGTTAAAAATGGAAACAAAACACAACTGGTTCATTTCAGGTTGGAAGAAATGTTTCATTTGATTTAAAATGAAAATTGTGTTGACTTTTTGACTAATTCCAACATAATTAGATCTAATTGTTTAGTGTTTTTTTTTCAGAGCTACCAGTGAACTGAAAAGTCAGTTATTTGTCATCTCTATAGCTGAATTGCTGGAACTTGCCACTGATCATGCTTTAAATGAATAACCAGTAAAGGAAATAACTGCAAAGATACATGGACACTACAACAATGTGGTTAATAGCCTCTCATACACTTAAACTTATTAAATGTCATCTTTTCTTTAGACAGACATATGTATGTAGATTTTTGTGTTTGGTACAATATAGCACAAAAAGAATCCATCGATAACAGTACACAATATCCACCTGTTGTGATGGTGTGCCTTATTATTATACTACAGAGACAGGATGGATGAAGTAATATCTTTTATTATTGGTGAGAGAGACAAGCTTTCTCTCTTACAGGGAGCTCTTCTTGAGCTTGTCCCCTTAACCCACAGAAGCTGGTCCAATAAAATATATTACTTCACCCACCTTGTCTCCTCTATATTATCCTGAGACCAATATGGCTACAACACTTATTTTTTAGTGTAATTCAGAGATTCTAAGGCCAAAAGGGGCCATTGTGATTATCCAGTCTGGCCTTCTGCATAACATAAGACATAATTTCTTTGAAATAATTTGTCTTTAAACTAAAGCATATCTTTTAGAAGAACATTCCATTTTGATTTAAAGAAATAATTCAGTGATGGAGAATCCATCACAGCCCTTGATAAATTGTTCTAATGATTAATTACCCTCACAATTCAACATTCAAATCTATTTTTCAGTCTGAATTTGTCTAGCTTTAAATTCTAGCCATTGGATCTTGTTACACCTTTATCTTCTAGACTGAAGAGCCTACCATCCAATATTTGTTGCCCAGATAGGTACTCATAGAGTATGATCAAGCCACTCCTTATATGTCTCTTTGTTAAGCTAAATAAACTCATGGCGCTCAATCTATCATGATAAGGCATGGTTTCTGATCTTTTAATCTCTCATGGGTCTTCTTTGAATCATCTCCAATTTATCAACATTCTTCTTGAAATGTGGTGACCAGAATTTGATGTAGTATTCCAGCAGTGGCTGCACTAGTGACAAATGCAGCTGTGATATAAGCACTCTACTTATACTAAAGATTCCCCTGTTTATGCATCCAGTTGATGCTTTTATTGTCATGTTGCAATTTTATACTTTAAATTTGTGATACCAATACACATAATTTAAATATATATATATGTATGTATGTATGTATATACACACACACCAAAAATCTGAAAGCTAAGCATATGAAGAAGTGAATCGCCCGCCTCCCATGAATAGCCATTTTTTACCTATTTGCACATTGCCAGGATCAAATATTAGCAGTTCAACTTTAATTGTTCCTGAAAAAGGAAACTTGATAATATCTTCTGTGGAGATAAGAGGGTAATAACAACAACCACAACAGAAAAGAAAAAAATGCACCCAAGGCACCAATGGATACCTACAGCATTTGTGCTTTCAGCATTTACTTCCCACTGAGGAGAGGAAAATAGTGTATGTTTCTTTATACCTCAAAACACAATGGGCTAGCACTTTATGTAATACTAAGCCAGATGTGATGAAGAAATGGGAAGTGGTGGAGCACAGAGGAGATTCAAAGTATATGGCTCCTACCAAAGAGAACAAGTTCAGGAGAGAGAGAGTGAGAGAACAAGTCTATCTAAAGTGATTCATTCATATATCTGGAAATGTGTCGACCCATAGGTATTTGGCTGCATCCATTGTCTGATGCACAGATGTTGCTGTGAGTATGTTTCTCTGCACTGGGGAAATTCAGAAAATTCACTGCCACTTGGAACAACACTTCACACTGTGTGGTGCTTTAGGTTAATCCACTGAGCTGTAATGAAAAAAAAATGTAGAAATACTATCTGGCTCTTGACCCCTCCTCTCTCCCTTTTTATAATTTCTTTTACCAGCTGTGCATCTTTATATCTAGCTGCATTGCTTTTTTGTTTCCACATTTATTTTTAGCACAAATAGGTAAGCAGCAAAGTAAGTTTCATAGATGCTGGTTAAATGATAATAAGGATAATAAAAAGCCATGGAACAGATGATGATTTCAACCAACAAAACAAACAAACAAAACCCGCCTTGTATTTTTGTGCTTTTATAATTACTTCACTAATGGAGGATTGTATGAGAGGTTTGATGTTGCAAGGTGCTGAGTGCCCTCTGCTGCTGCTCATGTCAATTGTACCCTCAGGAAGCACTTGGCACCTAACAGGCTCAAGCCTTAAATACCTACAGCAACCAGAACATCCCCCGGCCCATGCTGCTTCCCGCAGCCCCCATTGGCCTTGTGCGGCGAACCGTGACCCGTGGGAGCTTCAATTGACCAAACCTGCAGACGCAGAAGGTAAACAATCCAGCCCGGCCCTCCAGGGTACTCACCCTGGCAGGCCGCGTGCCAACAGTTGCCGATCCCTGACCTAGAGAAATAGATTAGATATATACAATGTATTTAATTCTCTTTTTGAAAAGGCAGTGAAGTCCTGTACAGATGCATAAACAAGTGTACTGAGATGTAATGACTTTTGTACATGTGCCATCCTCTAGCGAAGGGAATGTCAGGCCTGCTCAAGTAATGATGAAGTCGGTCATGGTTTCACTCTCTAGCACCTGGAGGCCTGCAAAGAGATTAAAGCATTTAATGGAAAACCTGCTTTCACTCAAGAAGCTGCTACATTTGGAACAAAGCATCCCTGGTTTCAGTAGTGCTGAGATGGAAACCAAATGCTACTTCAAAAAAAAAAAAAGTAGTTTCAAGAAACCACTTACAGTTGCTATGTGACAACAGTGTGTATACCTATCATGTCCTTTACAAATTACAAGCACCTAAAAACAAGGAAATGAATATGCAAGCCCTACTGCATGCACAGGACTCTATCTGATATCATTGAAATCAATGAGAGTTTTGCCATTTATTTCACTGGAACCGGTATCTTGACTGTAATAAATACAAAATGTAAAAAATATTAAAAAAATCAGGAACAAGTAAATGCCTGTTATCTTAACTTCAAGTCCTAAACGTTTTATTTTAATGTTTATTCTGTGTATGTAAATAAATACAGTTAAAAAACATGGGATGGACTGGTTGCTAGATCCTTAAATTAAATGCATGAGTAGCATTGGCCAAGCTAATAATGATGCTAGCTTACTGGCTTTGAAATTACAAAGAAAGTCTGTCAGTGCAAATGAGAAGGGACATGACATAGGTCTGTCTATAAAGTAATGAACAATTTATAAAAGGTCAGTTGGGTGCTTCTAGTTACCCTCTCTACAAGTACAGGAACAATAATATGGCCAATAAATATTGCCACAATTATACCATTGAGGCTATGAAATCAATGGATTTTGGGAAAGGATTAGGCTTATATAGGAATAAAAACATTTGCAGTGTTTTTAGGGCTAGGTAGTGAGAACTGATTTACATGGGAGTAGAGGTGCACGCAAAGGCCTGGTCTACACTAGTGGGGATTGATCTAAGTTACGCAGCTTCAGCTACATGAATAACATAGCTGAAGTCAATGTACTTAGATCTACTCACTGAAGTGTCTTCAGTGCAGTGAGTTGACTGCTGACACTCCACCATCGACGCCGCCTGCGCCTATCTCTCTGGTAGAGTACCAAAGTTGACAGGAGAGCGCTCGGCAGTCAATTTATCGCATCTATATTAGACGCGATAAATTGACCCCTGCTGGATCGATCACTGCCCGTCGATCCAGTGGGTAATGTAGACAAGCCCCAAAAGTCCCTCCCCAGCATCCCACAACAGCAGTCTTTGCAATGAGTGGCACTTAAGGTTGTACTGTAATGATTTACTGTGAGGAGTTCAAGGACATTTCACTCTTCCTCCTCCCATACAGGGATCAAAGTGCTGACAAGTTGGGGAAGAAGGATAGGGAGGAAGTAGGTCATGGCCCTGCCCCTGTTCACCATCCTGTGAGTGGAGTAAGCAATTTATACCTCTCTAATGACTGGTGCAAAGCTCCTTTCTGCATTTATATGGGTTAGCTCCAGATGAAACTCGGCATGACCAAGATACAGTTTTCTGTTTCCAGATTAGTGCCACAATCTTGAATTTCAGGCCCAGTCACTGAAAGTGCTGCTCGAGGAAAGTAAACTTAGCAGAACTGGACTCTTACAAAGACTTATACCATGTACTTCAGGGTATAAACCAATCTCTAAGGGACAGATTTTTTAAGGATATTTAGATGCTTATAGATGCAGATAGGCACTTAGTGGGATTTTCAAAAGTGCCTATGTGAGCACCTCACTCGTATTGATTTCACCTAGGCACTTTTGAGAGTCCTCCCCTAGATGCCTATCAACATCCTTAAATTCTAAACTACCTTTAAAAATCTGTCCCTAAACGGCCATAGGAGGAAATCGCTGTTGTTCTCCATAAGGTTCCTTGCATTTTGCTATGAAGCACCTGGTTATTGGATGCAGGATACTGAAATGGACCACTGATCTGATCTAAAATGGCAGTTCCTGGTGCCCTAATACATGACACTCCATCTTTGCCTTGCTTATTGAAATAGTATTTCTTGAGAGAATGTATGCTGTCATCTTATCTTTTCTCTGTTGGCTGCACTGATGGAGAATTGCATCCTAGTTTCTGCTGATAACAGTTGCTTAAATGTTTTACTATTCCTGTCCTTAAATTGCCTGTTGCATGAGCCAAAATCAAAATCTGTCTGTCAATTTTTAAAGTGATTATCAATGTGATATCAAAACTCTGTATGTGGATTAAAAAAATTATGCTCTGTGAAGCAACACACAAAAACATTACATATTTCACAAATATTTTTAAAAGAGCTATGCTTTTAATCTTAAAAAGTACTTGGTCCTTTTATCAAAAATTTCAGAATATGTTCTGGTTGTCAATGAGACTTAAACCTAGAAATGGAAAACAGGGAGGTATTTTTTTTTATTTCCTTGTGGGTTTATGTTACAAGTAGGATAAAAACCGTATGGAACTATGGTCTCAACCTCAACTAGAAAGAGCTTATCACCTCTCCATAGTAAACTACAGAGCTGTAGAACAAGAACTGGAATGCTGAGTGCTTGGTTCCAAAACCAGAGGTGTTCTAACTACATGAGATAATGGACTCTGGCAGCTAATGATTATAAAAAATACTCTTATGTTCATTCTGAGATTCAACCGGACAGAAGAAGGGGGCAGAATTGATCTTTGGAGACCCTGGTTACTTTGTTCCCTCCATCAGGTTCAGCACTACGACAGAGAGAGGAACTCCCTTGAGAATTATTTTCAGAAGTGTTGAACATTCACAGCTCAGTGGGAGCTGCAGTGCTCAGTAGCTCTGAAAATCATCAGACCCAGATGACTCAAATTGGGCATGGAAAAATGGAGGCTCCCCAAATCGATTCCCACTTATGGAATTTAGTGCATAACTGACTTGCCCAAACTCACACAGAAAATCACTGGCAGACCCAGAAATGGAACACAAATCTCACAACTTGAAATCCAGTGCCTAATCTCCTTGACTATGTTCACACTACCTTGTAAACAGGATATAAATGTTTGCACACAGCATCAAATGTCTAAAATACAGAAGAGTCAAAACAAAAACATTGGATCCAGATTTGCACTTTGCCACAATTTGGGGTTTTTGGATAAGGATAGAAACATAAAATCATAGAACTGGAAGGGACCCCAAGAGGTCTTCTAGTCCAGTCGCTTGCACTCATGTCAGGACTAAGTATTATCTAGACCACCCCGACAGGTGTTTGTCTAGCCTGCTCTTAAAAATCTCCAATGATGGAGATTCCACAATCTCCCTAGGCAATTTATTCTAGTGCTTAACTACCCTGAGAGGAATTTTTTCCTCATGTCCAACCTAAACATCCCTCACTGCAATTTAAGCCCATTGCTTCTTGTCCTAACCTCAGAGGGTAAGAAGAAAAATTTTTTTCTCCCTCCTCCTTGTGACAACCTTTTATGTACTTGAAAACTGTTGTCATGTCCTCACTCAGTCTTCTCTTTTCCAGACTAAACAAACCCATTTTTTTCAATCATCCCTCATATGTTTTCTAAATCTTTAATCATTTTTGTTGCTCTTCTCTGGACTTTCTCCAATTTGTTCACCTCTTTCCTGAAATGTGGTGCCAGAACTGGACACAATACTCCAGTTGAGGCCTAATTAGCACGGAGTGGAGCAGAAGAATTATTTCTCGTGTCTTGCTTACAACACTCCTGCTAATAGATCCCAGAATTATGTTCGGTTGATTGTTTGTTTGTTTGTTTTTGCAACAGTGTTACACTGTTGACTCATATTTAACATGTGGTCCAGTATGACCCCCAGATCCCTTTCCACAGTACTCCTTCCTAGGTAGTCATTTCCCATTTTGTATGTATGAAACTGATTGTTCCTTCCTAAGTGGAGTACTTTGCATTTGCCCTTATTGAATTTCAGCCTATTTACTTCAGACCATTTCTCCAGTTTGTCCAGATCATTTTGAATTATAATCCTGTCCTCTAAAGCACTTGCAAGCCCTCCCAGCTCAGTATCATCTGCAAAGAAGTGCTTGTTAGTGTATGATAGGAGTAGGGGAGTTCAGAACTGGATTCCAGTTTCCTTTACCTCTTGACGTGCTCATATATGAAGTATTTGATTCGTGCCCATTTGTAATTTTACATTGTCCTATGTTTTATATTGTGAGCAATGAGCAGCCACTGCATTATCAGAGTTAAGAAATTTGATACATTAAAACTATGGATGTAAAATCCACCCACTTATCTAAGATATTCCTGCAATTCTGTTTGATGCAACTGTGGGGGAGAATAAAAGGGTAGATACCAATTATCACTTAGGTCCTTGGTAACCTGGAAAGACATTTCTGCTAGGGTGAGGAAATCCAGCCTTGGTAAAAATTAAAAAGTTTAAAGAGTAAAATTCAAATTTTGCATCATATGCATTTTAAATTATGCTGTTGTATTTCTGAAGTTCTAATTATATGCTGCCCAAAATACAGACATCTTTAAGATGTCTAAGCTCAATCTGTGTCATTTGATGATTCTTTGTATTTTCATAATTGAGATTCTGGGTTGTAAAACAGCTAAAATGAGGTGAGTGAGAAATTGCAGAAAAATATTTTATTAAAAAATAAAGGATGCCCTATTTTTAAGTAGTAGTAATTTATAAAACCAATAATAAGTGAATGGGTTTTTTTTGTCTGTGTGTTCTGGGGTTCTTTTTGTATTGTGCCCTAAACATTTCTGGCAATCATTATGGGTGAAATTCACCATTGTGAACATTGCTCACACAAGGTTGATGCACTATTTACTTCCTCAAGAACAGGTGTAATCAGTGATTTAAGGATGGATCGCTCCCACCACTAATAATAAACATATTTAAATGTATTGTAGTTAATAGGTATTTCTAATATATATTTTCTGTATTACACTGTATTAAATATGAGTTGGGTAATTGAATAAAGGCTCCAGCATGATTCTACAAGAAGAGAGCTATTATGTTCTGTTGTGACAATAATCCATGCAGTAAGGAGCAAGGAATATGTGAATTATAATGGGTACGTCTTGATAATAACTAAAGGCTTTTCTGACAGTTTAAACTTTTTTGTAATGTTGGTACCATTTAAAAATACATTTATGCCATAATATAAATTTACATATGAAAATATGTATTAAAAGTCTGACTCAAAGTGCAGTCTTATTTTACAAAAATGTTTTTTTCCCTCAGTAACTCTGCAGAATCAATGTCAAAAGGTGTTTGTTTTTTTCCCTAACTGCTAGCCCTGCAGATACAACCTTGTGTCTAAAAATCAGGACATATTTTGTCTGCCCATGACATCATCACCACTATTAATGATCCTATAGTCAGAATTTAGCTGACAAGTCTGTTGATGACTTATTAGGTAAAATAAAATCTAGTTAATTCTTCAATAGCTGTTGTCTGTCACGTTGTAACAATAACAAACCGCAGGGTTTTATCTGTAAACTAAGCAGATATGACCCAGTCACACAGAGCATAATCCTAGTTCCACAGAAGTCAATAGCAAAACTCCCACTAACTTCACTGGGAACATGATGGGAAATACCATCTGCACTTCAACTGCAATGGTATGAGGTGTTATGCTTGCCAAGGAAATTCAGTGAATCTTTCTTCTTGAAAGGTGTAGCCTGTTTTCTCCATGTGCTATCTTAATAAGTTGTTTATCTCTACCTTCATGTGCCCTCTGTTTGGCAGTTAATACTACTACCAATATGGCAAGTCTTATTCTACTTAGCATTAGTAGACAAACTATAATTACTTACTGTCACACTGTCTGGAATGGTTCATGACCATGAGTGTCAACTGCAGAGCACACAAAAAGCAGGGCAGACACCTCAAACTGGTGATAAATTCTATAATTAGGTTTTACCAACCCAGTGATAAATGTGAATTCCTGAAGCACTGAATCAGTCTTACTATGGAGTCACAGACAGTCCTCTTCAGCACTCCAATCTATCTTGCCACGCAGATAAGCTAGACCTAGTGTTAAATGGTCACTTATACCAAAGATCACAAAATAGTCAGGTTGCTCCCAGTCCTAAGAGACCAGTCGCTTACCCCAGGTCAATTTGTACCTTAGATCTCACACTAACGAGAATGCTTGTTGCCAATCCTATAGTAAACTAAATAAGTATTTATTAACTAGGACAAAGATATGAGAAAGTTATTTTCAGGTTAAAGCAGGCAACATGTATAAACAAATGAGTTACAATCGGTGGTTCCAAAAGGGGACAGAGATGCAGTAATCTGTCAGCACTGAATGTGTTTTAGGACTAACCCAGGTTGACAGGGGGGATCTCTGCTTTTGTTTCCTATCTCCAGTCCTTTAGAGTCCAAACAGCCAAGAGATGAAGAATTTTCATGTCAGCTATCTTTATTTCCTTTTTCTAGAATTCAGGATGATGGGACAAGCTCTCTCCCATGTAGCACCCTCATGAGTGAAAGAGGACCATCAACCCATTCTTTGTATTGTGATCTTTCAAGATGGCCCACTTAGTTTTGATAATCCTACTTGATGAGTGGGTGAAGGACTCCTCCTTCCTGGGTTCACAAGTTGAAAGCAGGCAGTTTTACAGTTATAAAGCAAAACCTACATACTACCATACAGCATAGGACAGAGACATTAGAAGAAAGAGTAATGAATGCAACAACTTACTAGCATTTTATGTAATCTAAACAATAAACCCATCCTTACAAGTCTAACACCTGTCTTGAACAATATTAACATACAGGTAAGCTGATCTGGTTTCCAGGTATGAATTTGTCAGTGCTCAGCTGATGTCTACAGCCTTGGCAAGAGCTGACACCTGGTCTACTAGTGTCATACTTATCTATGGTTGCATTAGGAGAAAAGGCTCTTTGCACCCACACTCTGCTGGCAATACCTGCATAATCTAGTCTGTATTAAGTAAGAATCAGCCAGTTTTACTGTTACCTTTCTAAACCACACTTTAAAAAGCTATTTCAGTCTCTTGAAAAAATATGTATTTAGACATTTATTTTTTTAGATACAAACTCAATTAAATGTGCTCAATTAAACTAGTATTTTGTTAAGCCTTGTGGTTTATCACATAAAACATGTTCTGATAATACATTGAAAATACACATTATACACTTGTGATGAAGTTCACCCCAGTGCAAAGATTCACTCAGTGGCTACACACCAATTAAATCCTATATTGAGGGCATAAGAGGCATGTGAGTGGTTCATAGGCTCTCTGTGCTATATGGATTTTATACTTAATAAGCCTCCACAGTTGTTTTGATCTTCAGGATAAGTGTATACCTAAATTACATAAGACCATAAGAACGGCCGTACCGGGTCAGACCAAAGGTCCATCTAGCCCAGTATCCTGTCTACAGACAGTGGCCAATACCAGGTGCCCCCAGAGGGAGTGAACCTAACAGGTGATCAAGTGATCTCTCTCCTGCCATCCATCTCCACCCTCTGACAAACGGAGGCTAGGGACACCACTCCTTACTCATCCTGGCTAATAGCCGTGTATGGACTTAACCACCATGAATTTATCCAGTTCCCTTTTAAACGCTGTTATAGTCCTAGCCTTCACAACCTCCTCAGGCAAGGAGTTCCACAAGTTGACTGTGTGCTGCATGAAGAAGAACTTCCCTTTATTTGTTTTAAACCTGCTGCCTATTAATTTCATTTGGTGACCTCTAGTTCTTGTATTACGGGAATAAGTAAATAACTTTTCCTTATCCACTTACTCCACATCACTCATGATTTTATATACCTCTATCATATCCCCCCTTAGTCTCCTCTTTTCCAAGCTGAAGAGTCCTAGCCTCTTTACTCTTTCCTCATATGGGACCCTCTCAAAACCCCTACTCATTTTAGTTGCCCTTTTCTGAACCTTTTCTAGTGTCAATATATCTTTTTTGAGATGAATATATTGGGATGAGATAATTATTATTTAAAGAGTGAGTTTTAGGAAACATTGCCCTGTTAGTTTACAGATGCTAGTTTATGGATTATTGATTCAGTGTATCATCATGGCATATTTGGTTCAGTTGCATGCCGGCTGAGATATTTATAACTTTCAGCACTTATGAAAAAAAACCATTAAATTGTTTACCCAGAAATTAGTTATCTTCCTTATGGTTCCAGATACTAAAGAAGGAAACAGATTCTACAGTGGGGGAGGGACAGGCAACATAAAATGCCTATAAATATTTATCTGAATTTATAAAAGATTATCACCCACTGAAACAGCCTGCTCCCCTGTGAACCATGCCAACCACCCAAAATCTCTAGTCATCCTTCGATGTGTTCCCCCAACATAGCCTGGAAAATAGATGAGCTTTTCAGCACATCCTGATGGTCACCAATTTGATTAGAAGACAGAGGGGAAGTCCGTTCCAGAGCTCAGGACCTCTCACTGGGAACCTCATTGAAGCTGATGACACAACTTCACTGGAGCCACAGGGCCATGTCCTCCCTCTAACTGCGTCCCAAGGTATGTGTAAATCTGTGGGCCCATTTAATGAATTATCCAGGAGATACTTCAAAAGGGCAGCCTTATGGAGCTTCACTCCCTTCTTGCCCTCTCCTGAGGCTTTACCAGGGGAGGGAATCTATCTGGCCCATTAATTCTAGACACAAAGGGTGTGATTTTTCAAATGCACTCAGCATCGGCCTTAAGCTTTTGAAAATTCCACCTCAGATTCATAGATTCATAAACTTAAGATCAGAAGGGACCATTATGGTCATCTAGTCTAACTTCCTGCACAATGCAGGCCACAGAATCTCACCTACCCAATCCTGGAACAAACCCGTAACCTATGTCTGAGTTACTGAAGTCTTCAAATCGTGGTTTAAAGACCTCAAGGTGCAGAGAATCCTCCAGCAAGTGACCCGTGTCTCATGCTGCAGAGGAAGGCGAAAAACCTCCAGGGCCTCTGCCCATCTTCCCTGGAGCAAAATTCCTTCCAGATCCCAAATATGGTGATCAATTAAACCCTAAGCATGTGGGCAAGACTCACCAGCCAGCACCCAGGAAAGAATTCTCTATAGTAACTCAGATCCCATCCCATCTAATATCCCATCACAGACCATTAGACCTATTTACCTGCTAATAATCAAAGATCAATTAATTGCCAAAATTAGGCTATCCCATCATACCATCCTCTCCATAAACTTATCAAGCTTAGTCTTGAAGCCAGATATGTCTTTTGCCCCCACTACTCCTCTTGGAAGGCTGTTCCAGAACTTCACTCCTCTAATCGCTAGAAACCTCTGTCTAATTTCAAGTCTAAACTTCCTAGTGAAGTTGTGAAGAACCCGTGGCTTCTAAATCACTAACTTTTGCAATTTTTAATTCCTCAGAGAACCAGTCCATTCCTGGGTATACGTTTATTTTTAGTGAAATTTATGTTCATAAAAGGAGTCTGGCTGAAAGCCATAGACATGAGGTCTTCCTCAGGGATTCCCCCTGCAAAGGTGGTTATGCTGGCTGTATCAGGTTCAGAACCTCTGCAGGGGCAGAAGAGGGACATGTAAGATGAATGAAGTTGTTCTTAAAAAGGAAATAAATAATGTAAGTTATGGTGAAATTATTCTGGAACTCTGCAGTCCTTATTCTCTCCATCAACCCTCAGCACATGGGCACTCTTCACCTGTACAGTAGGTGAGGGGGATCTGGGGGCTCCTCACACTGCTCCTGCCTTCAGGCACCAACACCACAGCTCCCATTAAGTGCAATTCCTGGCCAATGGGAGCTGTGGAGTTGGTGCATGGGACAGGGGCAGTGCGTGGAGCCTCTGCCCCCTCCCCTTCATGGGACACGGAGACATGCCCGCCACTTCTGGGAGCAGTGCAGGGCCGGGGCAGGCAGGGAGACTGCCTTAGCCCTGCTATGCTGCCAGACTTTTAGCGGCCTAAAATCTTCCAGTTTGGCTTCAGTAGCCTCCAGGAGATAGAGCCTGATTCCGGTAGACTCCCGGCAAAACCAGGAGTGTTGGCAATCTTAACAGCAGGTGGGGCCCACTGGTCTCTGTAGCCGCATATTCCCCTCCCCCATAGGAAACTGCAGAATATGCTACAGAAGCTTGGGCTTTTGGTCCATCAATATCTCTGGCATAGATTCTTGGATCTGTTGAGTGTGAATTGTGTGCTCACAAAGATGGTTTGTTATAAAACCCTGGAGGCTAAAGTAATCTATTTAATCACCTAGCTACAACCTGGGCAGCAATCCTGTGGCTGTCTCCAAATAACTGCATTAGTGTGGTTTACCTCTGGCTGGAATGCCTGTTCTGTAGTTGGGAAAGTAGCTCTAGAATTACTTTGTCATTGGCCTGTCTGCTGAGATTGAGAGTCAGGGTGTCTATTAATACAGGGCTGACTTTTTCCCCCAACCTGGTGTGTCTCAGAAATTTGACAAAATTAAAGTTGAACATTTTCTTGATTTTGATGTTTCCTTATTTCAGAAAATGTTTTCTTTGTTGTCTGCATAGGCAGGACCCATTTATCTGTCCCTTATCAGTGTTCAAGCTATAGCCAAAGGTGGTTGACAGATGGTCCATAGAGGTCTGGTTGGTCATATAGTGCTGTATATTCTACTTGTATCTACATTAACAGACAGCCAAAATATATTAAGGGTGGGCTTTCAAAAGTGATGGTGTTAACTTGACTGCCAATAAAGTCAATGGGAATTTTTGAAAACTCCACCCTAAATATTTTCTTAATATTACTGCTCTATGTAACCAATTGCTGTAGCTGCCACAGGGATTTTATGCAATTATGAATGGGAGAGAATGTGCTTTCCATGAGTGGGAATGAGAGAGGAGGTACCCTCAATTTCTTTTTGTTAAGATATGCTCCGTGCTATAAAAATCATAATTTGAGATATTCTTTATTCTACACAAAGCCATTTTTGGATCCTGTAGCCATAACACTTTTGGCACCACTAGCTACAGCATGATTGAATTCCTGAGAGCCTAAGAAATCACCAAAAACTGGAGGTTAAGTAGAAATAGTAAAGGTGATCCAATAATTACTGGTGAGTACACGGACTGTATATGTGCAGAGCCATTCCAGATTGCTAGCACTGCTGGGGGAAAAAACACAATGACCTTGGGCATCACTAAAAAAGGACTTCTTATATCTTCAGTTTTCTTCATCAATATCTTGTAAGATTTCTGGTCCATATGTGGTGTGACAGAGTCAGGCCAGATGGCTACAGGAGAGTGATAGAAGGCAGATATATTAGCCTCAGATTAAGCAGGTCCCCTTTCCTTTGGTAAGGTGACAGGGGTGGTTCCAGTACAATCAGGAACTTGCTGGAATCAATTAAGGCAGGCAGGCTAATTAGGACATCTGGAGCCAATTAAGAAGCTGCTAGAATCCATTAAAACAGGCAGGCTAATCAGGGCACCTGGTTTAAAAAGGACCTCACTGCAGTCAGTGAAGGGTGTGCAAGGAGCTGGGAGCAAGAGGCACGCAAGAAGCTGAGAGTGAGTAGGCGTACTGCCGGAGGGCTGAGAAGTACAAGCATTATCAAACATCAGGAGGAAGGTCCAGTGGTGAGGACAAAGAAGGTGTTGGGGGGAGGCCATGGGGAAGTAGCCCAAGGAGTTGTAGCTGTCATGCAGCTGTTTCAGGAGACACTAAAGACAGCTGCAATCCACAAGGCCCTGGGCTGGAACCCAGAGTAGAGGGTAGGCCTGGGTTACCCCAGTGTCCCTCAACTCCCTATTTGATATAAGAGGAGTAGGGCCAGCTCCAGGCATCAGCTTATCAAGTAGGTGCTTGGGGCGGCCACTCCTGAGTGGGGCGGCACTTTCAGGGATTCGGCGGCAATTCAGCGGAGGGTCCCTCACTCCTGCTCCGAGCGAAGAACCTCCCACTGAATTACCGCAGATCGCGGTCGAGGCTTTTTTTTCTTTTTTTTTGGCTGCTTGGGGCAGCAAAACCCCTGAAGCCGGCCCTGAAGAGGAGTTGATCCGGACTGTGGGTCCCAACAGAGGGGAAGGTCTCTGTCTTGTCCCCCAACCCATTAGGTGGACCAGAAGAGACTGTGGGGATAGTTCTCCTTTTCCCCATGCTGGCCAGTGATGAAGTTTGATGATGAATGGCAGGTTTGTGCCACTAACAAAAGGAACCAAACTGAGGACTGCCAAAACCTCTGAGGCAGTGATCGGCAACCTTTGGCACAGGGGCCGGGCCAGTTTGTTTACTAACTGCGTCTATATGTTCGGCTAATTGCGGCTCCCACTGCGGCGTGGGCCGAGGGATGTGCTGGCTGCTGCTTCCCACCACCCCCATTGGCCTGGAGTGGCAAACTGCGGCCAGTGGGAGCCGCGATCAGCCAAACCTGCAGACGCGGCAGGTAAACAAACTGGCCCGGCCTGCCAGGGTACTTATCTTGGCCGGCCATGGGCCAAAGGTTGCCTATCCCTGCTCTGAGATGAGCAAATCCACCAGAAAGCACAGAACCCACCAAGGCAGAGGAAGAACTTTGTCACGGTGGGCACTTTTCATGATGGACCACTCAGTTTCTTTAATTTTAATCTAATTTCTTTCTATTATTGGCAGTAAAACTTCCTTTTCTTTAGTCTGATTGGTGTTTAATGTGAAGAATGGAAAATGGAGGATGACACTTGGGAGAGACAAATAATCTAATCTCTGACCTCAGAGGTGACTAGGTCATAAATAGAGCAATGAACTGAGGTTGTGGCCAAAGGGGATTATACTTCCCCTCTTCATATGTGCTCTGGCAGAGGCCATGTAGATGCAATGAGACTTGGACAATTTGAAAGGTACTAGGCTTTGTTACAGTATGACATTAACATGAAGCATCAGTGAATCAGTTACCTCTCTTCCCTGGCATTCTGCAGTAGAATAATACATTTTTTTCTCAAAATGGAAAAAGACTGTTTAAGTCATAGCCCATGAGTTCGGTCATGCAGAAATCCTTAGTACTTCTTGCTTGTTTTGTGCTATCTTCCAAAAGAATGAAATGTTGGTAATACTCTGTAGTCTGAAAAAATCAGATGGCTCTAATTTTTTTTCTTTTATTAGGTACACACAGTATACACTGGAAGCTGAGATGTCCAGGTGTGTTCTTTGGAGGAGTACCAGGGGTGGGAAGAGGGAAGAATCAACTGTAAACCCCTTTCAACTTCTGATGCAGTCATTCTTGTTTCGGTCCGAAGGAGCAGAAATTGAGTGGGATAGCTTTCTACAGCTATATAGGTCTTGTAAACACTTAAGGGAAATTTTTACTTTAAAAGTTTTATCCTGAACTCTTCATCAGAAAACAATGAACACTGGTGACAATCCAAGAAGAAACTAACATCAGTCCAAAAAACTCAGCCTTTTAATTTTTAAACACTATGTCGCATCCTTGGCTTCTACCATAACGTGAAATGATTCCAGTCTAAGGATGTTACTATGTATTATATCTGCATTGGAAGGTGGTACGAACTACTGAAGCATTCTTGGGCTTGTTGGTTTTCTGTGAAGCACAGATAAATATGATTTCTGTAAATAACAATTATAGAATCATAGAAATGTAGTACTGGAAAGGACCTCAAGAGGTTATCTAGTGAGTTCATCCCCCCCTGCTGAGGCAAGGTTAGGTATACACAGACCATTCCTCACAGGTGTTTGTCTAACCTTTTCTTAAAAACCTCCAAGAGCTGGAGCAGGTGCGTTACCTTTTAAATAAAGGTAAATTGTAAGTAATGCAGACCAAACTATTCATTACAAACAATGGGTTCAATGGATTGGGTCCTTCTTTCTGTATTTCTTTTCAAATACATACTTATATTTAATTGTTCAACATCCTTGGTTAAAAAGCATATTTCCACTTAAAGCGTTTTTGCAAACCATTTGTGAAAGTATTTCTTTGTGTGATTGGTCACCTAAGTTACATGGTATGGCAGCTGCTCTCTGACTGAATATCCTAACATTCTAAGATAGGAAAAATGCCTGAAGGAATCTTTAGGGAATTGATTCTCTCAAGAAGGAAGTTCAGTACTTCAGGGAGAGAAGCATAGACATAAGCAAGTCTAGGAAATTTTAAGATATTGAAATCTTTACCTAGGACCTGATTCAGGAAAGCATTGTTATTCAAGCAGCAATTAAGCATGTACATAAGTTCCATTGACGTCAATGGAACTTAAAAACATACTTAAAATGCTACTCTGAATAAGAATGTGCTCCTGAATTGGGGTTATAATGAATATTTAAATGTCCTAAAATATTACTTTAATGAGACATATAAACCTATATAAATTAAGAACATACTTAAGTTGTGTCCTGAATAGGCATAGATTCAAATATGTGTTTCAGTGCTTTCAAAGTCTTATTCCATTTGCCCAAGAAAGAGCATTATATTTTCTTACGTGTGCGTTAAAAGTATCTAGATTCCTTTCTGAGCTAAGGAGAAAGACATATCATTAATATTTATTAGTTGCCAATCAGATGACATTCAATTTCTTATTATCACATTCACTCTGAATAATTGAACATATATGTATTTGTGAGGTGTGTACAAAAATTAAAACTAGATCCCTATCTGGCTCTTTCTGTTTGTTTGTTTGTCAGCACTGTTAGCTATGTATTTGCCCATACCATCAACAACATACTTATCAAGAACGTAGATTGAATCTACTGGTGTCTGGGTAAAAATGGCAATGGGAATACTTCCAGTATATGTTTTAGGAAAAACAGTTCATTCTTGAAATTTCAAGAAAGTGAATTCTTAACATTTCTACCACTGGAAAACAATTTTGAGCTTAATCAAAAGCGAATGAAAGACAGTTGGGCTTGACTTCTACAGACTTTGGATCAAGCCCTTTATGAATAAACCAGAGGTCTTCTGAATAGTTGTGAAAAATGAATACTAATGTTTGATGAATAAGATCAAACTGAAACTCACTGACATTGTTTGTGGAAATGTCTGTGAACTCTTGATTTTTTTAAACTTTTTTATTCTCTTAGCTCTAATTCTAGAGTTTATCAAAAATATGGTTTAAGATTTCAAATTAGTAACAGAATGTGTGTATGCTACCAATTTGCAATTATATTTATATTTTAAGAGAAAATATTTTAAAAGCAGTGCTTCTGTTAATTACCTGATGAGTCCTAGTTCCTTTTTCTAGGGTTCCCCTGCAATAGCTGACACCACAATCACTAAACTGGAATCTAGGTACACTGTTAACTTGGTTATGATGTTATCAGTAGTTGCAGAGCAAATACAGAATTCTGAATGTTATTTGTGGCAGTTTAATACGGGAATCTAGAGAGTCTGATTCTCCTCCTACTTGAGTATAAATTGAGAATTAATATGATGAAGTCAGTGGAGTGACACTGGTAAAGCCAGTGTAGCGAAAAGCAATCACATCCATAATGTTAGAAACACAGACATTTTAAAATATATTTTCTAACTTTAATGGTTACACATTTGGGGCCTATTTGTGACTGCTCCCCCCTCCCCAACCCCTGGTATTCCAGGACACTTTCTGCCCTGTATTCCTCTTCACATTCTGTACTGGGGTCTATCAAGATCCCGGGGCTTGATTTTAATTGTATGTACATCCAGGTAACCACCTTGACTTCAGTGGGAGCTGTGGATGCCCAGTAATTTTGAAGATCAGGCTACTTTCTTAGATGTCTAAATACGGAGTTCAGATTCAATATTGGCCCTGCTGTGTCAGTCCACCAGCTTGCAGTTATCCTTCAGGCAAACTTGCAATATAAATGTATAGAAATAAGGCTACTGAAAAGAATAGTTACAGACTGAAGTGACCTGAAACACTCTCCTGGCAATGTTACATATGCATTGGTGTGACTTGGTGTTTGCAGTGGTACTATTCATCTGCTCACATGACTGGACTATCAAGAAACAGAGAAATGGAAATTCCCTTAATGCTGTAGCTGTAAAATGTGAATGACTCTAGATAATGTTGAATGTTATCCATTATGTGAAAGAATTATATACCAAAATTCCTCTTCACTTTAGGTTAATTGGGACTGCATAAATGGCATCCTAGAAATAGTAATAGTCTCTTCAATCAGTAATTGTTAGTGAAGTCTCATCCATGTTCACAGTTCAGCTACAGTCAAACTCTGAAGTAAAGGAAAATGGGTATAGATTACCTTTATTTGGCAGCACCCAATACTGACTTGTCTTTTGCTATAAGTTACCAGTCTCTAAAATATTTTAACTCCTGACATGACAGCAGAAAGAAATTTGAATATTGATTTGCATATGTCCTTAAATTTGAACATAGATCATATGATCATATTTTGTCCCATGGCAATGCTGATGCATATGTATTAAATTATATTTGTTGCATGTCAGTATCAATACAATTTATTATGCATGTCATAAAACTCCAAAGCATGTGGAGGATATATACAGACAGTTCTCAGACATGCATTTCCTTACCATTATTAGGAAATCATAGAATCCTAGAACTGGAATGGACCTTGAGAAGTCATCTTGTCCAGTCCCCAGCACTCATGGCAGGACTAAGTATTATAATGCAGATGTTGAAAGAGAGAATAAAAATCAGTGCATCCCCGTGACATTGCACGCCATATGTTTTATGGAAATATGCATATGATTGTGAATATGATGTAACTGGAATATGCTTTATGCAAGAGGTCTTTTGTAAGGTATCATAGCAAAGGTTATAACCAACTGAATATGTTCCTCCTATTTGTATGCATGCATCATTCTTGTATCTGAAGATAGAAATATGAAGTATAACTCTGAGGTCCTATTGTAACTATCCAAAGTGTGGGCCATTAATGGTGGTTTAGAATCTTGATGGCTCCCATTGACTAGGACAACTGGTTATAAATGGTTTATTTACCTGCACACCTTCCTGTGTGCCTGTGGGCCGACCCAGGAAGAATGGAGACTAGGGGGTCTGACAATGACATGTGACCATGTCACATGATGCTAAAATCTATCTTAATCCTTGTACTTCTCCATTGATGAGGCGGGGTGGGGAGAAGCACAGACAAAAGATTCCTACCTTGTGCCAAAGATATACAAGGGGGTGGAGCTGCCAGTCATGAGAAGACACCTGCTTACTACCTGAGATATCTGTTAGAACTAACAAGGACGGTACCAGGGGAAAGGATTGCGCTCAGACTAGGAAGGAGTCTAGTCTGTGCCAGAAGCTTATTGGAACATCATTGAGGGTGAGATATTACCTGTAGTCAGTTTCTTCATGTATTAGGCTTAGACTTGCATGTTTTGCTTTATTTTGCTTGGTGACTTACTTTATTATGTCTGTTATTACTTGAAACCACTTAAATCCTACATTTTATACATAATAAAATCACTTTTGTTTATTAACAAACCCATAGTAAGTGATTAATACCTGGGGGAGCAAACAGCTGTGCATATCTCTCTATCAGTGTTATAGAAAGTAGACAATTTATGAATTTTCTCTGTATACGCTTTATACAGAGTAAAATGGATTTATTTGGGGTTTGGATCCCTTTGGGAACTGAGTACTGGAGACAGGTAACCTGCTGAGCTGTTTTCAGTTAAGTCTGCAGCTTTGGGGGCATGGAACAGGCCCTGGGTCTGTGTTGCAGCAGGCTAGAATATCTGGCTCAACAAGGCAGGGTTCTGGAAATCTCAAGCTGACAGGTAACTTCAGCACATCAGGTGACTCAGAGGTAATTTCAGCACATCAGGTGACAGTCCCAAGGGGCTCTCTGTAACCAAACCCATCACAATCCCATTCAGCTAAAATCTTGCATGGGAAAAACTAGTGTCTAAATCAGATAACAAACAAAAATCCTAAACTGTCAGCTGATGTGGTCATCTGAAACAAATCTGAATGTTTGTATTACAGCAGAATGAATTTCACTCAATATCTGGGTAAGGAAAATGCAAATGCCAATGAGTAGGAAAAAAGGCTAAGCAAGAGGGATGTTAAATACACCAATCATGCTCTATTCACATCACATATGCTCTTGTACAAACACCTGAAGGGACTCCACTAGCTGAACTAGGGGATGAGGGGATGGAGCCCCTCTCTCACCTTCCCTCTTCACTAGCATTGAACCCCCCACAAACAACAATAACAGATTGAAAAAATAAAACCTGTGTTCTCAACTATCAAATATTGCCTCAGAGCCTGTTTTTCAAGACACCCAGTTTTCAGTGCAAAAAATAAATACAGCATTCCCCACTGGAACAGCAAGTAAGGGGATGTCAGAATGTCTTATGTTAATTTCAGAGTCTATTTCACTCATAATGACTGATTAATTGCTTCTTGCTGGCACCAGAGCAGCCTGAATCCTCCTTCAGATATTTGCCAAAAACTAATCTCTGCCCTCAGATTTGTGTGTGTAACATCTGCTGATCTCCAAAGGAGCCACATGTACATATTGTAGGACAAAATTAGACCTTAAATTTTCAAACACATCTGTAGGATATATAGTTTGCAGCTTATTATGGCTTTGTTTTCTCCATACTCCATACAAAGCAGCCATTTTGTTGTCAGGATTGCTGTGGCCTGTTATAAAGGGGATGCACTCACTGTTAGGGATCTTTACTTTTATTTTATTGCTATTATTTTTCCTTAATCTAAAAATAAGTCATTTTAGATCAAAAGTTCATGTTTTGCTCTGTATTTGGATACATAACAAAATTGTTACAGTTCAGATGAGGTTGTCTTTGTTATTTACATTGCAGTAGTGCTTCAAGGCACCAGCTGAGTTAAGGACCCCACTGTGTTAGGCATTGTACAAATATACAGTAAAAGATGTCCCTGCCCCAAAGAGCTTGACATCTAAATTTCTGATCTTTCAGGAATCTGAACCAGAACACAACAACACCTGTTTTAATACATAATGCTAAGGTTAAAATTTGGTACCGGAAGCAAACTGAATATCTGTGTATAATTACCTGTTGTTAGTATTCTGTACATACCATACTTTTGGTATGTGATATTACTTTTATATATATAGTGCTTTAATCTGCACACCTACACATGCTTGAAGACATACTTAATAGAATGCCTCCTAATTAGATCTTTTGATATTATACTCCAAATGTTACACAGTTGTAAATTGGGCACAAGAACTCAGTAAGGCAAACTAATTAAAATAGGAATAGTCTATCACAAAATGCTATGGTTAAAATGGGATGTGTTTGTAAAGCAAACTACTTATCTGCCTAAAAAAGTAATATTTTTAAATATCCAAACTTTTCACTAGTCCTTCTATACCAGTTTATTATATAATGACAGGAAAAGAATTACATTTTAGTAATATATTCCTGAGATCAAATCCTGTACTATCTTTGGCTGAGGAAAAATGCATATTTAACTAAAATTCTCATTGGGTCCCATTTGTTACATTGACTACAATGGGTATTTTGTCTCATAAGGTGAAAGGTGAAGGAGTTCGCTTTTTATCTTGAATAACTTAATTGAAATCTCTAAGTAAGTATAACCCATTATGTTATTCTCAATTTATTATTTTCTTGGAAATTAAGCCTTCATTGGATTGGCAAATGAAATCTTTTCAGGCATTATGTCTCCTGTACTTGAAAATGCAACTGTTTAAAATATTTTTGTTAAAAATAAAATAATAATAAAAATAATCCTGACTATGTGGGTTGCTGCCATATTCAACTGTCACTCTATAAAAAGGAAATGTGATTTTTTTTTGCAGTGGTTCAAATGATTAATATCTAGTGGAGGAATGTCCTAAATGTTCTAAATATCTATTTTTTTAAAATCTCCCAGCTGTGTCACATGCACAATTAATTAATTGATTAAAAACTAATTGTGAAATAACAACAGCATGGTGTTAGAAGGGAAAATGGATGGAAAGGCAAAAGGAGGAGTGTGTGTGTCTGTGTGTGTGTGTGTGTGTGTGTGTGTGTGTGTGTGTAAAGACAAAAGACCCTTACGCTTTCTGTCTCCCTAGGTTCAGCCTCCTTGTCCAGCGTCTATCATCTGGTAGGATCCCTTCTCCTACAAAGAGGACCCCTCCCACCCTGGATGATAAGGAGTCAATTAATAAAAGATAAAATCAAATAAAATGTATTGAAGGGTTTATAATAAAGAGAGGGGCAAACCAAAGGGGAATAAACAGAAAAATGGCATGATACAGTGTTTACCCCCTCAAACTCAACCCAATAAACAAAATTAAAAAACCCTCTTTTTCACAGATCAAAGCTACAGCTACCTCGATCCTCTGGCTAATGGCAAGCCTTTGAAGAGGAGCTCCAAGGAGTCCCTTGATGTTCCTTCAGGATTAAGGGAAAGCAGACAGATAGGACACTCAGGAGATGTTGTTTCTTCTCCTTCTGTCTTCTTTTTACAGGTGAGAAAGCTGTTGGAGGAAAATCCCTAACCCTTCTATCACTAGGATGGGTAGATGCCTGCAGGTAAAACCTGTGACTGTTCCTGGCTGCCACTCAGATGGACAGCCCTGAGGCCCTGTCCAGGGCAGCCTTATATACACTTGCCCAGGAAACCCCTTAGAAAAGGCAGGAAACCCCTTCTGGGAAACCCTTTAGGAAAAAGAGAAAACAAATAACATTCTGACTGGAAGTTGTTTACAACTCCAGGAGAAATAAAAGAGCGGGAAAAGTAATCCATAGCTCATGTTAGCATAAAACTCCATTTTGGAACAAACATTGGTTCCTATAGTCACAAAACATCTGAAAGTGAACCCAACCTAACAATCCCTTCCTTGGGACCTTTTTACTTAACCAAAGATAAAAGGTCCCAAAACAACCTTAATATGATGTAGAACAATAACAACAGGAAAACATGAACAGAACAATAATGCATATACATAGTTTACAGACAATATAGTAGACAAACATTTACAGGGTATCTAAGACAGAAATATTAAAGGGAACCTTTAACCTTTTTATGCTTACACAAGTAAACAGTTAATATTATTACATATATGATCAAAAGGAACTGAACAATTAAGAGTACCATGATTGGGTGTAAAAGGATGTACCATACCGATCTTACGTTTCCCATATCAGTGTTGAAAATTACTTCCCACCAATAAGTAGGGGTGATTTAATCCCTAATTTTCTTGGAAATACGTTTTATTTCTGAGGTAGAATGTTGAACCGTAAGGAGGGGTTTTTTGCATCGATTTTTAAGTTATTTAGGTACTGCGCCAATTTTTGGTGGTGTAAAAGCTTTTGAATGGCCTCCAGATTTGCTCCAATATGGATTGGTGTTACTGCATTGTACAGTTTATATTCGCCATGTACATTATTGGTATGCACATTGTGTACCTTCACATTGATATCACAACCAATAATTGCATGGCGTGGCATATGCACAAATTTCCTATCCTTGTGTTATTGATCTTATAAAAGCTATTTACTAAAGAGTGTGAATATAAACTTTGAATACAGAAACAATGAATGTCTACTTGGACTATTGCTGAGGCTTTGCTAAGGGAATGATGAAATATCTCATAATGACAGCCTCCCTCTATGGAATTTAAACAGGTAGAATCTTCTTCCCACACCTGAGTGGTACAGGAGTATCCTAAATTGAGTTGTTCTACACATGCTTGGAGGATAATGAGGACATAAGAATTATTGGCATTCACATGCACCCATTTGTGTTCTTCCACAGGCACCAACAAAGATCAATTAGCATATATTCCTAAAGAAACCAAAAGATATATTGTTTCCTGACTGGCTGATTTTAAGGTAAGTACCAATGCCATGATAGTATCATTATGCTGAAAATAGGTAAAAGTTAATAACTGACACCATTGATGGTGAGCCTTTTCAAAGTCATTGGCATCTTCATGGATAATTTTCTTTAACTCCAGAGGCAATTGTTGATTAAAACCATCCCTAACAGTGGATTTAGCTACTGTTATTAACCATTGTTGTAATTCTATACAGGCTAGAGCCTCGGAAATATTTGATTGAAGAATTCCCAAAGCCCCCAATATTTGCATATGATCTTGCTCGTGAACCTTGAGCCAATAAGGAAGAATCTCGGTGATATTGAGTGTTGTAGTGCCTAAGGCTTGGAATGCAGATGTTAATGGCTCAGAAAGGGAGGCAGCATCATGACCTAGATGTCCAATTCATTGCACCACAAGTTGCTGGTCCTCTGTATTTAATACACCTAGTCCAGCTCCAACCCCACCTAGGATCTTTGTGATCAAGTCACATTTTTGCCTTTGGGATGATCTGTAGGAAGGAGGTAGCACTCCTTGCACCCAGGCTCTCCATCCCACTAAAAATGGTTCGGTATATTGCGCACATTGATTATATACTAATGCAAGTGACAACTGTAAAGGCATGATGATCCTTTTGATGGAGTACTGAGGGTCTATCGTTAGAGTTCTTGCCACATCCCTTTTTACCATTAGTGGTCCCACGCGATGAATAGAAGGTGGTGTTACCACTTGTATTTCTATTGTATATTCGAATTCTAGTGGGCCTTGTATAGTCCATAGTACAGAATGTGTTAAGGTCACATTTATTGTGAGAACACTTGTACATAATACCTTAAAATCATTAATTTTGTTATTAGAAATACAAGAAAATGTTATAACCCAATGGGGGTGTGTTACAGGTTGATCTTAACACGGTATTATTGTGATTAGGAGGTTTTACATAAATGGCTACAAAATCCACTTGAATTTGTTGATGGTACATTTTCACTGATAAACTCATTTCTCCTGGCATTACCATGGAGGGAAATGAGATGTTAAATGAAACGCATTGGAAAAGATCTTCTTTGCAATTGGTGAACATTACGGTGGGCATGTGCCATACACAGTCATATCCTGAGTGTATGGGACCGAAAAGCTGCACTGGGTCATAGGTAGTAACGATGTCAGACAAGGTGGCAAATTGATTTTGAGAATATTCTGAAATGGCTAAGTAACAATGTCCCATTAATTTGTAAGCCCTTGGTGTTACCCACTCCCAATTTTTATGATTATTTACATTTATTTTTCTCTTCCATGATGCCTTACTCTAAAGAGTTTATTTCTTTGGCTAGTGGTCACTTGAGGATATTTTGTTGTACCACTTTATTTTATGGAACTTCCTTGCTGTTTTTCCTGGTCTTGAAGCCTTTTTGGGTACCTTCCGTACGTGGTGAACTTCTCCTTCGATCTATTACACTGCTCTACAGCCAAAATGCTTCTGAAATAAATGTAGTCCAACTTTACTAATTCTGGGTCACTGAGAACAAAAATGATGCTTAAAATTGTTGATTGGCTCTAGTTTTCAAGATATGCTATTGGGTCAGTATATACGACCCTTGACTTGGGAATGGCGGAGGATAAGTGAGTTATAAAGGGAAAGGATCTCAATTTAAACCAGAAATGACTAAAATACATCTTTGACTGGGATCTATGAGTAAACCTATGACTGGGTTTGGACAGTACTTGCTTTTGAGGCAAAACAATGAATGATGCAATCTGACGCTGGTATTGCGTCATACATGATTTGAATTGTGTCATGTTATTCCTAGAAGTCATGAATGATGCAATCATAACGAAGCTTACATCACTCTGCTGAACAAATTGCCCTATATCAGCTCTAGAAATCATACAGTGTCGTGCTCTCTTATTTGTCAGTGTTTGATTTTGCAAAGGGACACATTTCTGTTTAGCCAAAGTGAGCAGAGATGCCTCGTACTTGTGTGAACAGTGCAGATAACTTCTGCTATGTTTGTGGTGAAGTGACTTTTGCATCACAAAAGCGCAGTCTAACCACTATGGTTAAGAAAGTCTATCACCTTTATTTTGGCTGCAAAACTGGAGATCAGGACAAGAGGTGGGCCCCACACATATGCTGCAACACTTGTGCAACAAATCTTGGCCAGTTGTTGAACAGGAAAAGGAAATCTATGCCTTTTGCAATGCCAATGTTTTGGAGAGAGCCAACCGATCATACCAGCAATTGTTACTTCTGCATGGTGCCTCCAGTTGGGAAAGGTGTGTCAAAGAAGAAAAAGTGGACTGTGCATTATCCAAACATTCCATCAGCTATATGCCCAGTACCCCACGGAGAAGGACTGCTGGTTCCTGATGCACCAGAATCATTCTCACTTGAGTCAGATGAGGAAGATGAAGAGGATGAAACTTCTGGTCCTGAACCATCAATGTCACAGGGCCCACATTTTCTCCCATCCTCCTCCTCTGAACCACACCTCATAACATAAGGTGAACTGAATGACCTTGTCAGGGATTTGGAACTACTCAAGAGTAAGGCAGAGCTGTTGGGCTCCAGACTACAGCAGTGGAATCTCCTGGCAAGCTATCAGGGCAAATGGAGCCCATCAATGCTTGCAGACTATTGCTGGATAGTGACAAGAGAAGCTCCATTTAATGAATACAAGAGACAAGCCAAGAAGCGCCGAGTAGACACTGAATAGGATTAAACTATGTACATAATAGTTTTTTGCCTTTTGTTTCATAATCAATTTTATTTATATAATCCTTTTGCTGATTTTTAAAGTGTTACATAAACAGGACAGGTGAAATATTATCATGTAAAGCAACCATAAACACATGAAAAGACCTAGGTTTACAATTTATGATTAAAACTCTACTATCTACACAATATACATAGACATAAAATGTAAAAACTTAAATATCTTAGAAACAGTAGCCAATCAGTTGTTTTAATTGTCATATTTGAATTCAGCACATCAAAATACATAATAAATATCACATTTTATCTCTGAAGCAGAAGACTTCTCAAAAATTGTAGACCAGTGTTATTGCTGGGTTAACCTGACACTTTAAATACTGATTTACCTCAATTGGAAAGAATTTACTTCTTTGAAGAGACACATTAAGAGCAAGTTGAACTGGTGGTAGGTTTCTTCTTCCCCAGTGGCCGAATCCCAGGGTGCGAATCTTGACTGGTCCCTTAGGTGATGGTTCTTTTTTAACATCTTTTAGAAAAAGCTTTGTAGGGGCTTCAATTAGTAGCTTTCTTTTCATTTGGATTTTGGCTTCTTTGTTATTATATTTTCCAACTATTAAACATATATAAGTCCATAGGCATGTGGGCATAAAACTCCATTTTGGAACCAATATGGATTCCTGTAGTCACAAAACATCTGAAAGTGAACCCAACCTAACAGTGGTACAACATGTGCACAGGTAAGTTGAACACTGCCACCTCCTTCTATGCCTGTCCTTTCACATATTGTGTTAAATACCAGGTAAAGTAGCAAACACTGCAATGGCCTTTTTAATGGGGGTTAAACTGTTGCTACCCTCTTCCGACTGCGTCTGATGTCTCCTCAGGTGGAAGGTCTTATAACTCATTTGAGAGACCAGGGAAAAGCTGCGATGTCCTGCCCAACATTCTTCGCTCAATAAAAACAGCTTTAAATATCCCGTGCTGTGTCTCGAGGTATTGCTAAGTTCAGACCTTCTGCACGAAACCTAAGAAAAACAAATTTTATTCCAATTCTGCTGTTCACTTAAATGGAAAAATAAATAGAGAACGGCAGTTATCAGAGCTATGCCTATGCCTTCTAATATTATCAGTGATATTAAAATATATCAAAGGAAATGAAAAGGGAGGGAGAAGTAAACAAAGAATGTTAAACTAATATGTCAATATGTTTGTTTTGAGTGTGTGTGTGTGTGTGTGTGTGAGAGAGAGAGAGAGAGAGAGAGAGAAGACTTCTAAATAAAGAAGGGCAAAATCAGTAGAGGAAAAAACTTTGGTCCTTATTTTGGCTGGTCATTATGCTGGTGCATAACAGTGTTAGGGAGTGTAAGGAGAACTTTCCTTACTCTTCATGCCTTTCACAGTGACTGGTCAGAATCTCAATTCTTACGCTTACCTGAAAAAGGTGGCCTGTCCCATGCAGTCCTTGTAAAGCGATAGTGAAGGGTATAAGGAGTGCTATGATTCCTTCACAACACTCACCAGAAGAGCTAGTTGGCTTGGAGGAGAACATGTATTACCCCTCCTTAAGCAAATGTAGCAGTGACCATGCTTCCCTATGCATCAGGAACCATAGGGAGGCAATGGAAAATAAACCAGCCTCTTCCTCATAGTGCGATTGGTCTGGGTCCTCAGCTGATGTAAATCAGAATAGCTCTATTGGAGTCAATACAGCTACACTGACTTAGACCTGCGAAGTGTTACCCCCAAAAATGGATTTTGGGACTCTGCTATAATAACCTACCTATCGCCTCTTAGTTTGTTCTTCCCGAGGTACACGTTTCCAGGGTTGTTAAGGAAACATTAAAGGACATGGATATGCACCTCCGCCTTGATATAACACTATCTTGGGAGCCAAAAAATCTTACTGCGTCGTAGGTGAAACCATGTTATATTGAACTTGCTCTGATCCACCGGAGTGTGCAGCCCTCCCTCCCCCCCGGAGCACTGCTTTACCGCGTTATATCCAAATTCGTGTTATATCAGATGGCGTTATATCGAGGTAGCAGTGTACTCTTCTGATAAAGTAATTGACATGGGCACTATTCTTTCCAAAACAAAGTACCTTTTTATTAAAGTTACTAATAATCCCTACTACAATATGATCTAGAAATCCTAAACAAGGCACAGAATTCCTGACACCAATCTCTTATTGCAAGTTAAAAAGCATTCAAACTTCAATTGCACATAGCTCAAATGATTCTAAGCGAAGCGATTTGTTACAATTGTCCAGTTTACAACAAATCGCTGACAGCAGTTCTTAAATAGCTTTAAAGTTTGATATCTTGCAATTAATAACAGAATTTTATGCATTCTTATAAACACACACATGCTAACTCTATATACTATCCTACAGTGTGCTTTTACTATGCTTAATTAAAGAATGTCAGGCTTACTTCATAAATCCATTGATATCACTATATACATTCTTTAGTATTTTTTTCCAATCACTGTTGCTGTTTGGTTCCTGGTCAGTCTGCTTTGCTCCACTCCAGTTTTCTTCTCTCTCTCTCTGTAGCGGCTTTTCTGACTTCTTTCCAGCAGCTTTTCTTTGTCTCCTCTTGTTGGCTTTCGTCTTCTCCCAATCTTCTCTTTCTCTATCTTTCGCTGACTCAGGCTGAGACTCCGAAACTGCCTGATGACAGCTAGCCTTCTATGCGACATTGTAGCTGCCTTCTATTATACCTTTTTATTTTTAGAAGCAATTACCTCACTCACATATCAGCCATTACTTCACAGTTCTGATTGACAGTTCTGACCTTTAAAACAAGTGGTGACAGGAATGAGGAGGATATGACTGGCTAGCTGCTCAATTAACTGACCTCTCTGTCACCCCTTACTGTATATGCTCAGTAGACACCAATTTTGAACATGGTCACTGTTGTTTATTACCGCCGAGCTCTGAGTCTGCCGATCCACACACATACCTGGCCCTTTGTCAGGGCACCATTTTAGAAATTCTGAGTTTTCAAATGAGCATTCCCAGGCCTCATCTCAGGGTGGAGTGACTTTTACGTATTTAGAATAAAGATTAGAAAAAGAAAGTAGAGACTGAAGAATTTCTCTAGTAATTGAGGATCTGGCCCCTTGCCTCCAAGTCAAGTAGGGCTGAAGCATATTGGCATGGCAGTGTAGGAAGCTTGCTCCTTGAATTGCTTTTTCACATACTAGTATTGCACCTGAGGAGAGAGGCATGCCTCACACTGAAATGAAATTAGAAGAAATTACTGACTTTGAAAATTAGAAAATAATAGTAAAGATCAGGTATGCATTCTACATAGCTTTACAGAGATGCAGTTCTATTGCAGTTGATTAAACCCCTCAAATTGCCTTCGTATTTTTGCCAGGGAAAATCTTATGTTAACCTGACCTTTTCTTTCACACATTCTTTGCTATCTCATGCACATACTGGGCAGTGCATAATCTCTTCCAACATCAAGCTGCCTCTTATACCCTTTTACTTTTCTTAGAGGAATACATTTGTCATACCTAACACACACACACATCTCAACATGAGACATCCATTGCCTTATAGGGAAAAAAAGTTGCAAACAAATCTAGCATGTCATGAGATGGATTTATATTTTTTCTCAGTACTACATTCTCTATCCTGTTTTAAATTAAGTAAGCACAGCAAGTTTTAGGCAGGCAGAACTTAGACAGTAAACAGTCTGTCTGATGAATTCTTTGTTTATCTTTCAGAAATGTTCTGCTAAAAGTTATCATGGCAATAAACAAGACATAACCAATAATAAATAAAAATAAATAAGTCATTATTTCCTCAGCAATTCCAGAAATTCTGGCCACCATTGTACCATCCCATTCTTTTTTTAAAGGTGAGGGGGAGGAAGACTACTACCTACTTGTGAAGATTTTAAGAAGTGGGACTGAGGGGTGGAAGTGGCAGCTGTTGTGCAGACCCCAAGATTCAACCAGTAAGTTGAGTCCCTCATGTCATCCTGCACATTATCATAACTGAAACTTGAAATGGGAGCCTGTGCACCAAATTCAGCACAGGAGTGGCAAAGCAGAATACCCCTGAAGTCAGTGGAGTTGCACTTGTTTATACCAGGGCTGAATTTGACCCCAGTGGTCAATATGCAGAAATTGTATTAGGTGATTCTAGAGGATGCAGAAGACATGGGGCTGGGACTGAGGAGATGTAGATTCAATTCTTGGCTCAGTTACAAACTTTCTGTGTGAACATTGAGCAAGCTATTTAATTTCCTCTATGCCTTAATTACTCGTTAAAAAAATGGATCATACAACCCTACCTGTCATGAGTGATGTAAGGATTAAATCCATTTATGATTATGAGGTGCTTAGATGCTATGGATGGTGCAGAAAGCCACATAAATAGATAGATGCGTAAGCCTCTTGGACAGCACTGAGCATTGTCTTAACTGGCTGTCACATTTCATATAACTTACAGAGGGATGCCAGTATTTTGCTTAGTTCTTTCATCCCAGTGCTCTTGATGTTAATTCACAGCATACCAGAGAATGATAGATATGTGATGGGAAGTTACTCCATTGGGTTGCCAGTGCTCAAACTGTGTGAGAGGTAGCTGGTTAAGTCATACACTCTTTTCATCATAGCGGTACAGAAAATGGTGGAAAGGTGAGGAAAAAGCTGTTGCATCTTTTTTCCTCATCCCAAATTCAAGTAGTTTTCCAGTACATAAAAAGACTGTTTCCTCATATTCTCTGATTTTGACTCCTCCATTCTTCACTCCATCCATTACTAAAAACATTTGCCTGTAAACACAAGCAGAAAAATAATCAGTTTATGTAGAACTGATAAATGAAATTGTTTTTAATTGTTCACTTTATTAATGTAACTTCTGTTCACCATTCACTACACTTGCCTACACTGTAACTCCTGTTCCATATTGTAATTCAAACTCCATTTTAAAACACTCACTCCATTTTGTAAAAGCTTCCTCCAACCTTCATTTTTGCAAACCCTGCTGTAATCTTATTAGTTTAGTTTAGATGTGTGAATGAGGTATGTATGAATGATGGAATCAACCTCCAGCCCCAGCCTGTCCTGATGAGATAAAGTTCAAATACCAACGGCTGAAGACCTAGATAACAGCCCTAAACAAAGTAAGAAGCATCCACCCTAAAAAGAAAAGGACAACAGAACAACAGAAGGAAGATCAAAGCCAGGTCCAAGGCTGAAAGTCACGCCTGCAATTGATGGGTGATCAATCTAAACCCAGAGGCAGTGTGACACAGCAAGACCTATAGACTTTGAATCCAAACTAAAAGCCTATAAAAAAGAAGGGTGAGATGAGAAACTCTGGGTAACATTCTGCTGCCAACATGAAAGAACATCGGTGCCTGCCCAACAGAGATCCAGCTCAGCCTTGTGCCCAGCTTTCCTGGCCAGTTAGGTGCCACAAGCTACGAACCCAAGCTGCAAAATCAAGCCATGAACTTAAGCTATCTTCAGGACTGGTAACTATGCAGCAGCTGCAGAACACCTGATGAATGTGGGTGCGTGTGTGTGAATGTGTGTATGTGTTTGTGCATAGGTATTAGGTATAATGTGAATGTGTGTGTGTGTGTGTATAGGTAATAGATATAATGTGTGTGTATAAGAATTAAGATATTAGTTATTAGTCATAAATTGTTGTCATAATAAATGTGGCATCTTTGTTTTGTCCCCTTTAAAAAGATCCTCCTGGTTTTTTTTACTGGTCTAATATAATTGGTACAACATTTATATTATAAGGGAAGCACGGGGGTGTTCTGAAAACACAGTATTATTTGTCTATTAGGCCTCAGTTGTAGTTACTTAGTCCAGTTCACTTTAAGAAAGATATGGCAAACTGGAGAGAGTTCAGAGAAGAGCATCAAAAATGCTACGTAGAAAATATAGCCTATGGGGAAAGGTTGAAAGAATAGATCAAATTTAGTATAAAGAAGCAAAAACAGAGGTGGGACATAATTGTCTTCAAACAGGTAAAAGGCTGTTATAAAGAAGATATTTATCAATTGTTATCCATGTCCACTGAGGAGAAGTAATCAGCTTAATTTGCAGCAAGAGAGATTTAGTTTGGATATTTGGAAAAATAACATTGTGAGTGTAAGAATAGTTAAGTGCTACAACAGGTTACTTAGGGAGATTGTAGAATCCCCATCACTAGAGATTTGAAGAGCAGTTTATACAAGCAGCTGTCAGGGATGGTCTATGCAGTGGTGTTGTTGCCATGTCAGTCCCAGAATATTAGAGAGACAAGGTGGATGAGGTAGTATCTTTTGTTGCACCAACTTCTGTTGGTGAAATAGATGAGCTTTTGAGCTACACAGAGCTCTTCTTCAGGTCTGGGAAAAGTACTCCGAGTGTCACAGATAAATACAAGAACAAAAAGTTTAGCATAAGTGGTTAGTACATATTCTAAGCAACAATTTAAGGTGAAATGGCCCATTGATACCCCTCTAGATTGTTGTAATCCATGTAAACCATAAATCCAGTGAAAACAACAAGGAGTCTTGTGGCACCTTAAAGACTGACAAATCTTTGTTAGACTCCTTGTTGTTTTCGCTGAAACAGACTAACATGGCTACCCCTCTGAAACATAAATCCAGTGGTCTTGGTATGCTTAATTGTAAAACAGCATGGCGGGGTGGGAGGGGGAGAATAGACTAGCTGACCTCTTGAGATCTCTTCTAGCCTTGCATTTTTATGATTCTAAGAAATAAGAAAAAATGTGCTTTGCATACCCCTGGAAGCTGGTGTTTTACCATCAGTGGATTTAAGCTAAAATGATGGGGTATCTTGCCCCGGCTTCAATTAATCTCAATGGTATTTCTGCCAAAACTTTCCATGGAAGTAGGATTGAGCCACTGAAAAAGCAATAATTGTAGTGAACAGATGTCTGCTGCAGAACATCTATATCAATGGGTTGCAAAAAGAGGTTGTAGTGCGGGTGCTTTAAATCCCCCATTTCCATCAACATCCAGTTCTTTACAAATAAAATAACAATAAATTAAAAAAAAACAGTGAAATCAAGTAGGATTATAGGAGACCCTAGTCAAATCATCACCTGTCCTTTAATTGCTTTTAGTGTTTTGGAATATAAAATGTAAAATGCTCTAGCATATTTTATAATGAGAGGGTATCAATTAACAGTATAGTGATATAAACTAAAACAGCCCAGTAGATGTTTAATTATATATGTTATTAGAAATATAAAATAAAAAAGGCTGCTTTTTGTCTTCTCTCTTGCAAAATGTGCTATCAAATATCTCAGGAGTAAAAAAATTGGGATATGATGATGGAATATTTTTATGTAAGAAATGTAACTACCTTCAGTGTTCAACAGGACACTCTGAGCACAGAGATATTTCAATTAAAATCTTCTGGATATCATATTTTATTTTTCACGTAACTTTTTGCAGTCAGGCATTCACCAACAAGCACATCTGTACATTGAATACACAACAAGAAATAAATGATCTACAAGTACAAAGGAAACCCACACCATATCTTCTATTAGCAGTTGTTGAGTCCATGTGAGGGCTAAAATGGTAGCTTACGAAAAAGCAGAATCTACAGTAAGTGTGACATTCCAAATATTAAATCTAATCAATTAACTTTTTCATGTAGAAATGGAGTGGGAAATGTAATCCATTTTAGAGAAATTCTGTTTGCTAGATACCTAAGAGAAAAAATGAAAAGATTTTGTTTTCATCAGTGATAACCTGGCTGTTTTAGTGAGAATTTATCAGAAGTCCTGTACAGTAATAATGTTATTACAAACTGTTCTGATAATTATGCTGACTGTCTCATGAACATTTCTTCTCCTATTTGTGATCAACTTGGACCAGACACTCTCCCATTTACATTCAAAAAGTAATGTTCGGAAAAAAAACTGTGATGCATTTCAAGATTTTGCTGATTAACAACTGCAAACAAGTAAATGCAGTATTTTGTAATCACCCCACTGCCCATGAACCATCAGCAAGTACTCTGTAGTCTATTAGTGATCAACAGACCACAGTTTGAGTTGCTGCCACATTCATGTGGTTTTCTCTTTTCATAGCTGTGCTGGTGAATAAACTGATTGAAAACGTTTTGTTTCCTTTTCTTGTGCTGGGCCATAAGCTGATATTTTATATAGTATCTAAAAAAAGAAACCTAACTTTTGAAAGCTCAGTTTTGTGTAACATTGCAAGTTGATTACAATTTTTGTAACTTGTATTATTACATTTCAAATAATAAATTTAGTTCAGACAAATACTATACTTCTGATAAGTATCCCAGCTAACACGTACTTACTGCCTCTAACTGTTGACATCTTAAGGTTGAAAAGCCACTGTCTCAATACAGTGATCATTCTGCCACCATCTTCTGTTGTCCCGCACCTTGACCCTGCTTTCTTTTCATAGGGGCTTTAAATTTTTCCAGTATTTGGCTGCTGTGTTTGGGCAAGACATTGTACTTGAACAGTCTGTGGGTAGATTGTCAAAAATACGGACTATAGAGCACTGGTTTTATAACTGGTTCTTATGTCTCTGATTCTAAATGTGATGCTTCATCACAACACTAACTTTTGCTTTTCTCATGTAAGTACTGTAATTTCATAATTTGTCCCTAAGAGGTGTATACATAGATACACTAGCTCTGTGTTAAGTGACACCTGCATAATTAGTGGCATATGAAATCTTAATGAAGAGTGTGGAATAACATAGCCTTCAGTATGTTATTTCTGTAAAAGTGGGTCATTTTCTGTGAAGTGTGTGTGTGTGAGTGTAAAGAAAGCTCAGATAGGCAGGGCCAGATTAAACTTTTATGGGCCTGGTGCCAAACGTATTTATGGGCCCCCAAGTTGTCCTTATGGGCCCCTTCCTAATGTGGGCTCAGTGCGATGGTACCATTGGTGCCATAGTAAACCCAGTACTGCTGGGATGGGGATGAAAATATTTATTCAAAAACAAAATAAGATATTTCAAACCACACTTGAATGAGACCTCCCATAGAGAACAAACTGTGCTAGCATAAATATACCCAGAATACTCTTGAACTTGGTTTACTTGTGTGGGAGAGGATTATTTGTTAGTTTTTTCTTTTTTGTTTAAACACTCAGGACCTGCTTGGGGTTCTGAAAACAAGTGTTTAATTGGCACATTTAATTGGCTCTTCTCCTACCTGCCCGCCCGCCCCATGGAGGCACTGCTAGCTCCCCCGTCGCACCTGGATTTGCCCCACAACTGCTCCTTCCCCCAAACTGCGCTCTACCCCTTCCCCTCCTTGGAGGGGTCAGAGTTTCTGGGAATTCCCACTGGCAGGGGGTGGCATCCAGCCCCACTGTTGCCACATGCCTCCACCCCCCTGCCCTGGCTCTGAGGGTCACAGACAACCAGCCTCCCCGCACCACCCCGGATGGCAGCAGCAGGGAGACACACACACAGCGCAAAGCTGCAGGGCCAAGGCGGTGGTGCCCAGGAGCCGGTGACCGGGCATCAGAGTCTCCAGGGGCTGCATACCTGGAGTCACAGCACTGCTGCCGCCCCAGGAGAATGGGGGAGATTTGCAGGCGAGGAGGCCAAGCCATCAGCCCTTACGCTGTGCCCCATGCGGTTGGCCATGTGGTGGGATCAGTGCTCCAGCACCAGGAAAGCCTCCTGAATTATTTCCTTTTGTTTTGCTCTGCTCCGCTTCCACCCACTTCAACTGGGGCAGCTCACAGCCTGGCGCAGGGCATTCTGGGACAAGCAGTGTAGCTGGCAGAGTGAGGAGAAGGCAGTGGTGCACGAACTACAACTGCCACCACAGCATGCAGCACATAGCTTGGCTGTGGCCAAGGCTCCATTAACCCCTTGTGGGCCTCCAAGTAGTTATTATAGGCCCCTTCGAAGTGTGGGCTGGATGCCAGGACACTCCTGGCATCATTGTAAATCCGGTAGTGCAGGTAGGACAGCATCGATACAGTAATGTATTCTGTTTTTTTGTGTTCACTGATTAAATAAAACTGTTTGTGGTGGATGAATAAGTCCTCTCAGAGTTTCTTATTTTCTCAGGGTATGGGAGCAGAATTAAAATTTTTTGAAGTGCCTTAATTGTAATGTTCTTTACTTTCAGATGTGTGGATTTCTCTTACTTACCCTTAACTCTGGATTTCCAGGATTTGTAATGGGATTCTTTGTTTAATGGATTGTTTTTGCTTAAATTATTTTGGTTAGCAAACAAATCCTGATTTCTGCATGTCTTGTTATTCACTGTTTGGAAGTAATGGGGATTTTTAGATTGGAGGAGATTTAATTCCTTTACTTGGTGTTATAGCTTTCTGGCTCCATTATTGTCCTTGTGGAATTGGTTCTGCAACTGAGATACACCATATTGCAAAAAGTACTTGATTCAGATTCTTGTTGGCTCTGTTTATAAATTCCATCCAGAGGGAGAGGCATTTGGGGAAGTCCAACTAGCATATGGATGTGTCTCTTTTCCCCCAGCATATTTCTAATAGATGGTTGAGATTTATTGTTTTAAATATTCTGGGTGGGCAGTGTATTCTGAAGAGTAGTGTGTAGTAATGAATGACATTGTTTCTGAAGTTCATTGAAGGCTATTGGATATTTGAAGTAACTGAAGTGTGGCTTCCTGTATAAAAGTTTCTTTCGGGCCTTAATTCCATATTAGGGTTTCTTTGAATGTTTATTAATGCATAGACAGCTGCAGCAGCACAGCAGCCAGCAAACAGATCTGTAAACAGGGGAGTTTCACTGGGAGTTCTGTTGAAGGGGCAGGTTTTTGTATTTTGTGTATTGTATTTTGTAGTTTGTATGTGTGGAGGCTGGTAGGGGCAGTGTGCTGGGAGAGAAGCTGAGCCCTGTTTAGGGGGCGAGGCTTACCTGCTTAGGGGTCCTATAAAGGTAGCCAGCCAGTCAGGCAGCGGGATAGACAGCTGCAGAGGCACAGGAGCCAGCAAACAGAGCTGTAAACAGGGGAGTTTCATGGGAGTTTGCGGGGGAGACTTAGAGACCTAGGCAGAGGAACTGACAGGCTAGTGAAGGGAGTGGGTGGTTGTCTGCCAGTGTTCTGGTACCTGTTGGGGGTTTGTTTTGGTTTGTGTTTCTTTGACTAACAGGTTTTAGGTGGGAAGGCTATGATCGATACAGAGGAAGCAGTGAAAGACACAATGAGGATGACTGGATGTGGAAGCTGCGGCATGTACATTATCCTGGAGGTGGTACCTGAAAAGAGTTTCATCTTTATGAAGTGCAGCCTGATAGAGCTGATGGAAGAAAAGATCCGAGGACTGGAGATGCAGGTGGAAACTCTGGTTGAGTTTAGAAGGGAGTTCGAGCACATGATGGAGCAAAGACACGAGGAGGCTGAAGGGATAATCTCAGACTTGCAAATGGAACCAGGACCAAAGAATTCTGAGGGGAGACTGCTGGGTGAGGAAAGTGGACAGTGGAAGCATGTGACTAAGAGAACCAGGCAGAGGAAAAGACGGGTCAATGAAGGAGAAATAGAGCTCAGGAACAGGTTTGTGGAGTTGGGAAATGAAGAAGGGGCACAGCAGGTGGTCGCTGAAGGTGAGAGGCCAAAGAAAAAGAGAAGAGCAGCTAGCCCTACAGAAAGAGGGGAAGAATCAATGGAGACAACACCAAATATGAGCCCCAGGAGGATACGGGATGGGTCACAGAGGATTGCAAAGGTGAATAGGAATCGAGAGGACTTGCAGCCGGTGGGAGCAGGGGATAGACCGGAGAATCACACTGTCACCAGGAAAAGGCAGGTCTATGTGATTGGGGACTCCTTACTGAGAAGAATAGACAGGCATGTAACTAAATCTGATCCGGAGAACAGAAGGATGTGCTGTCTACCAGGTGCTAAGATACGAGATGTGGACCTGAGGCTGAAAAGGATCCTAACGGGAGCGGGAAAGAATCCGTTGATTGTCCTTCATGTGGGAACGAATGATACAGCTAGATTCTCACTGGAACGTATCAAGGGAAACTATGCCAGGCTGGGGAAGATGCTTAAGGAAATTGAGGCTTAGGTGATCTTCAGTGGGATTCTGCCTGTTCCTAGAGAAGGGCAACAAAGGTGTGACAAGATTATGGCGATCAACAGATGGCTCATGCAGTGGTGCTATAAGGAGGGTTTTGGGATGTATGGCCACTGGAAAACATTCATGGACAGACGTTTTGGAGCATGAGCTTTTGTGGGTGAATACCCACTTTATCGGATGCATGTAGTGGAAATTTCCAGGGGCAGGTATATATATGCAAGCAAGCTAGAGATAATGAGGTTAGTTCAATCAGGGAGAATGAGGCCCTGTTCTAGCAGTTGAGGTGTGAAAACCAAGGGAGCAGAAACTGCTTTTGTAGTTGCAAGCCATTCACAGTCTTTGTTTAATCCTGAGCTGATGGTGTCAAATTTGCAGATGAACTGAAGCTCAGCAATTTCTATTTGAAGTCTGGTCCTGAAGTTTTTTTGCTGCAGGATGGCTACCTTTAGATCTGCTATAGTGTGGCCAGGGAGGCCATACAGGTTTTTGTATATTGCCATTCCTAATATCTGATTTGTGTCCATTTATCCTCTTCTGTAGAGATTGTCCAGTTTGGCCGATGTACATAGCAGAGGGGCATTGCTGGCATATGATGGCGTATATTACATTGGTGGACGTGCAGGTGAATGAACCGGTGATGGTGTGGCTGATCTGGTTAGGTCCTGTGATGGTGTTGCTGGTGTAGATATGTGGGCAGAGTTGGCATCGAGGTTTGTTGCATGGATTGGTTCCTGAGCTAGAGTTACTATGGTGCGGTGTGCAGTTACTGGTGAGAATATGCTTCAGGTTGGCAGGTTGCCTGTGGGCGAGGACTGGCCTGCCACCCAAGGCCTGTGAAAGTGTGGGATCATTGTCCAGGATGGGTTGTAGATCCCTGATGATGCGTTGGAGGGGTTTTAGCTGGGAACTGTATATGATGGCCAGTGGAGTCCTGTTGGTTTCTTTCTTGGATTTGTGTTGCAGTAGGAGGCTTCTGGGTACACATCTGGCTCTGTTTATCTGTTTCCTTATTTCCTCGTGCGGGTATTGTAGTTTTGAGAATGCTTGGTGAAGATTTTGTAGGTGTTGGTCTCTGTCTGAGAGGTTAGAGCAGATGCGGTTGTACCTCAGTGCTTGGCTGTAGACAATGGATCGTGTGATGTGCCCGGGATGGAAGCTGGAGGCATGAAGGTAGCCATAGCGGTCAGTAGGTTTTTGGTATAGGGTGGTGTTAATATGACCATCACTTATTTGCACCGTGGTGTCTAGGAAGTGGACCTCCCATGTAGATTGGTCCAGGCAGAGGTTGATGGTGGGGTGGAAGCTGTTGAAATTGTGGTGGAATTTTTCCAGAGTCTCTTTCCCATGGGTCCAGATAATGAAGATGTCATTAATGCAGCGTAGGTAGAGAAGGGGCGTGAGTGGACAAGAGCTGAGGAAGCATTGTTCCAGGTCGGCCATAAAAATATTGGCATATTGTGGGGCCATGCGGGTGCCCATAGCGGTGCCACTGATCTGGAGATATATATATTCATCAAATTTGAAATAGTTATGTGTGAGGATAAAGGCACAGAGCTCAGCGGCCAGTTGTGCTGTGGCATCATCAGGGATACTGTTTCCGACCACTTGTATTCCATCTGTGTGTGGGATATTTGTGTACAGAGCCTCTACATCCATAGTGGCTAGGACGGTGTTTTCTGGAAGGTCATCAAAGCATTGTAGTTTCCTCAGGAAATCAATGGTGTCATGGAGATAGCTGGGAGTGCTGGTGGCATAGGGTCTGAGTAGAGAGTCCACATATCTAGACAGTCCTTTAATGAGAGTGCCAAAGCCCGAGATGATGGGGCATCCAGGATTTCCGGGTTTGTGGATCTTGGGTAGTAGATAGAATAACCTTAGTCGGGGCTTAAAGGGTGTGTTGATTTGTTCCAGTGTTAGTGTAGGGAGTGTCCTGAGTAGATGGTGCAGTTTCTTAGTGTATTCCTCAGTGGGATCTGAGGGAAGTGGCCTGTAGAATTTGGTATTGGAGAGTTCTCTGGCAGCCTCCTTTTGGTAGTCAGATCTGTTCATGATGACAACAGCACCTCCTTTATCAGCCTCTTTGATGATAATGTCAGGGTAGTTTCTGAGTCTGTGGATGGCATTGCGTTCTGCACAACTTAGGTTATGAGGCAAGCGATGTTGTTTTTCCACAATTTCTGCCTGTGCACGTCGGCGGAAGCATTCAATTTATAGGTCCAGACTGTCATTTCAACCCTCAAGAGGAGTCCATGTGGAGTTCTTCTTCTTGTGCTGTTGGTGAGAGGGTACCTGTGTATCAATGTGCTGTTCAGTGTCGTCCTCAAACTATTCTTTGAGTCGGAGACTGCGAAAGTAGGTTTCCAGATCGCCGCAGAACTGTATCATGTTGGTGGGGGTGGCAGGGCAGAAAGAGAGTCCCCAAGATAGGACAGACTTTTCTTCTGGGCTGAGTGTGTAGTTGGATAGATTGACGATATTGCTGGGTGGGTTAGGGGTACTACGGTTGTGGCCCCATGTGGCAGGTAGGAGTTTAGACAGCTTACAGTCCTTTTTCCTTTGTAGACAGATGAAGTAAGTAATGTAGATCTCTTGTCTTATTTTAGTGAAGTCCGTTTATCCTTCTCTATGTAAAAGGATAAATGGACACAAATCAGATATTAGGAATGGCAATATACAAAAACCTGTAGGAGAACATTCAATCTCCCTGGCCACATTATAGCAGATCTTAAGGTGGCCATCCTGCAGTAAAAAAACTTCAGGACCAGACTTCAAAAAGAAATTGCTGAGCTTCAGTTCATCTGCAAATTTGACACCATCAGCTCAGGATTAAACAAAGACTGTGAATGGCTTGCCAACTACAAAAGCAGTTTCTCCTCCCTTGGTTTTCACTACTCAACTGCTAGAACAGGGCCTCATCCTCCCTGATTGAACTAACCTCGTTATCTCTAGCTTGCTTGCATATATGTACCTGCCGCTGGAAATTTCCGCTACATGCATCCAATGAAGTGGGTATTCACCCACGATAGCTCATGCTCCAAAATGTCTGTTAGTCTATAATGTGCCACAGGATTCTTTGCTGCTTTCACAGACCCATACTAACACGGCTACCCCTCTGATACTTATTCATGGACAGAGGACTGTTCTGTCGGGATGGACTTCAGCTGAGCAAGGAGGGAAATAGACTTCTAGGATGGAGGCTCACCCAACTGTTTAAGAGAGCTTTAAACTAGGAATTTGGGGGAGATGGTTGGGAGATGTCCAGGTAATCTCCATGCCGGAATTTAACCTTGAGAGGGAAGAAAACAATATGAAAATTGAAAGGTGGATAAGGAACTGGTTAAAGGGGAGACTATAATGAGTCATACTGAAAGGTGAACTGTCAGGCTGGAAGGAGGTTACTAGTGGAGTTCCTCAGGGATCAGTTTTGGGACCAATCTTATTTAACCTTTTTATTACTGACCTTGGCACAAAAAGCGGGAATGTGCTAATAAAATTTGTGGATGACACAAAGCTGGGGGGTATTGCTAACACAGAGAAGGACCGGGATATCATACAGGAAGATCTGGATGACCTTGTAAACTGGATTAATAGTAATAGGATGAAATTTAATAGTGAAAAGTGCAAGGTCATGCATTTAGGAATTAATAACAAGAATTTTAGTTATAAAATGGGGACGCATCAGTTGGAAGTAATGGAGGAGGAGAAGGACCTCGGAGTATTGGTTGATCACAGGATGACTATGAGCCGCCAATGTGCTATGGCCGTTAAAAAAGCTAATGCGGTTTTAGGATGCATTAGGCAAGGTATTTCCAGCAAAGATAAGGAGGTGTTAGTACTGTTATATAAGGCACTGGTGAGACCTCATCTGGAATACTCTGTGCAGTTCTGATCTCCCGTATTTAAGAAGGATGAATTCAAACTGGAACAGGTTCAGAGACGGGCTAGTAGGATGATCTGAGGAATGGAAAACCTGTCTTATGAAAGGAGATTCAAAGAGCTTGGCTTGTTTAGCCTAACCAAAAGAAGGTTGAGGGGAATATGATTGCTCTTTATAAATATATCAGAGGAATTAATATTAGGGAGGGAGAGGAATTATTTAAGCTTAGTACCAATGTGGACACAAGAACAAATGGATATAAACTGGACACTAGGAAGTTTAGACTTGAAATTAGACAAAGGTTTCTAGCCATTAGAGGACTGAAGTTCTGGAACAGCCTTTTAAGGGGAGCAGTGGGGGCAAAAGATGTATCTGGCTTCAAGACTAAGCTTGATAAGTTTATGGAGGGGATGGTATAATGGGATAGCCTAATTTTGGCAATTAATCAAAGATCAGTTGCCAAAATTATCAGCAGGTAAGTATGCCCAGTGGTCTGTGATGGGATGTTAGATGGGTTAGGATCTGAGTTACTACAGAGAATTCTTTCCTGGGTGCTGGCTGGTGAGTCTTGCCCACATGCTCAGGGTTTAACTGATCGCCATATTTGGGGTCGAGAAGGAATTTTCCTCCAGGGAAGATTGGCAGAGGCCCTGGAGGTTTTTTGCCTTCCTCTGCAGCATGGGACATGGGTCACTTGCTGGAGGATTCTCTGCAGCTTGAGGTCTTCAAACCACGATTTGAGGACTTCAATAACTGAAGTATAGGTTAGCGGTTTGTTATAGAAATGGGAGGGTGAGATTCTGTGGCCTGCATTGTGCAGGAGGTCAGACTAGATGATCATAATGGTCCCTTCTGACCTTAAAGTCTATGAGTCTATGATTGTGGGTGGTAAATGTTATGTTTAGTTTATCTTGGTGAAATTTGTGATTTGATTGTGAATTTATTTACATTAACATAAATTAGAAGTAATTCCACTAAAATCAAAGTTATTACACCAATGTAAAACTGGTGTAAGTGAGATCAGATTCAGGCTCACTTTTGTGGCTTAGTGTATTTCTAAGGGCTTGTCTACACTTAGTGAAGACCGGCTAAATCAACCACCAATCACTCTCCCTTTGACTTCTGTACTCCACCTGAATGAGAAGCACAAGAGGAGATGACAGGAGAGTGTCTCCAGTTGACACTGCATAGTGTGGACCCCGCGGTAAGTAGATCTAAGTACATTGACTAACGTAGCTGAAGTTTTGTAACTTAAATCAATCTCCTCCCGTAGTGTAGACAAGGCCTTAATGTGGCTTGAGGTTAGATGAATTCACTTTAGCTCATTTGGGAAGGGTTTATTATGCCATTGTCTTATTTTCTAAATTTTTAAAAAATATCTGTCTAGCTGTGTCACGTGAAATACATATATGTGATTTTGAGAATTACAAGTAAAAAAAAATAATTGGGAAAAAATAAAGTAAGGGTATCAGAGTGCAAAGTCTGCTCCCTAGTTTTTAATATCTTCATACATGCACATTTTCATGAAAATGAGATTTAATACTGTACTCTGTCAATAATGTTTTATTAAACAAGAAAAATTATTTACCTAGTTTTAATAAATACATGATATTTGGGAATGAAAAAATAACTAATGAACTTAGTGATCCATTGACAGTGACAAAATAAAATATTGGAAATTCTAAGAGACCTTTTTTCCTTCTTGCACATGATATCTTTTCAATATATGGAAGAGATTTTATCCGTTAGAATACATAATTGCCTTAAGCAGCCAAAAGAATTAAGAGGTATTTCTTTACAATAGAAGCATAATGAGAATTATAACAAAAATAATTTTAAAAAATCAAAGAAAGGTCTACGATTTTAAACAAAGCCTGATCCCTGGCTCATACTAATATTGATATAGATTATTTGCAAAATTAGACATAATTTTCCTCAGCAGACTAGGATTAGTAATTAACCCATTCTACAAATTTATTTCTCATTAGAGGCCCTGATTCAAGATGGCATTGAAGCATGTGCTTAACTTCAAGAACATGGGATTTAAGTACATGATTAAAGTTAAGCATTTGCATAGCTATTACCTTAATAGGCATGGACATAAGCAAGTGCTTAAGAGCTTTCCTGAATTGGAGCCAGAGTGATTAAAGACCTAAATCTGCACAATTGAAGATAATAAGAACTTTGCCATTGACTTCAGTGGGAATAAGATCAAGTCCTAGGGTATGCAAAAGCAGAGAGAGAATCAACCTCCAGTGCTTAATATTCTCATAACAACAAAAATTCAGAAACCTCATAACATTTAGTCCTATATAGATAATACTGGCAGTATTTTTTCTGACTATACTGGTTCCTCTGTTGTAGCATTTAGTATGTAAAAATCAACTTTTTAACAGTCCCTGGTTGGGATGTGGGACTGTCCTAGCATTCCTTCTCAAATCTGAACCTTAGAGTCCAGAAAATGAGATACTAGCATGAATTTCCCTAAGCTTAATTACCAGCTTCGATCTGATAGGCTACCACCACCCAAAATATAGTGTTTTGGGGTACTCAGACCTCACCAACCTTCCCTGGGGACCCCAAGAACCGAGATCCCTTGGGTTCTTAAAACAAGGAGAAATAAACCATTACCCCACCTTTCCCCCTCCCAGAACTTCCATCCCTGGGCTATCCTGAGATACTGATCTAACCTCTTAAATCACCATACAGAGAAGCATCTCCCTTCCCTTCCACAAAGAGGCAAACAGATTCAAGGAAAACAGAGAGAGATTTTATCTCTCCTTCCTTCTGTCTCCCCCACCCATCCTGGTGAGTTATCCCAATCCCCTGGAATAACACAAGGGAAACAGAAAAAAAAATCAATTAGGTTCTCTAAAAAGAAATCTTTTAATAAAAGGAAGAAAAAATAAAGAATTATCTCTGTAACTTCAAGATGTAAATATACAGGGTCCTATAGCTTACAGATACCAGAAAGAGACTTTCCCCCCAGTACCAATACAAATCAAAATATTCCCAGCAACTACACATATAAAAGTTAACCAGCCAGATCCACAAATGCAAATAGAATAAAACAATTAAAAAGCCTAAACTGCTTGTTTTACTTACTATATGAAAAGAAACTTAGAGAGCCTGTAGTAATGTCTGGTCTCTCTCAGACCCTCCGAGAGAAGAACAAAGAACAAAGAACTCACACTCAAACTTCCCTCCACCCAGATTTAAAAGTATCTTGTCTTCTGATTGGTCTTCTGGTCAGGTGTCCAGTTTCCTGCTTGTAACCCTTTACAGGTATAAGAGACATTAACCCTTAACACCCTGTTTATGACAGGAACATATTACCTACAACTCTTCTTTGCCCTCGCTAAGTCTCCCCCAATAGACTTGTTAAAAGAAATATGTGTTTTCCCCTTGTTATGTTGCTGATTCCAAGCTGTCCCAGTAAAAGGTGGGAAGGGGCTACCAGCCTAGGTACACAGACTTGTGTGTACCTCAAGCATGGGACTCAAGCATGGGAGAGGAGGAAAGGGGCTGTGGACTTGAGACCCCAAGGTCCAGCCCAAGCTGCAAGGTCAAAGCAACGTCCACAAAGCTGTTAGTGGGAGTCCTGTCACCACAAGAGCTGACATAACCTTTGGTTTTCTCAAAGCTCTTTGTGAAGATGGACATTGAAAACCATTAATAATTTTCCCTTGTCTAAATGGTCTGGCATGTCACAGCACAGAATGGAAATTACCAGTAAGGGTGGCAATTACCGTGGGCAGAATTCTCTGGTCTGTAATGGCCACTTTGTCCTGCTCAGGAGGTGTAAAGTGGATGTGTTTTGTCACATGGAGGATTCCCTTTGTGAAGTAGAACTGTCTGTTGGCATAAAGTAAGCAGAGGCTGAGTATTCGCCTCCTGCATCTGTTTTCTTCCTGCTATACCACCCAACTTGAGCATTGAGGGTGTGCTGAGGGTTCTCAGATGCTGTATCAAAATGGATCTCTCCACTGTGCTTGTGTAAGGTAATGGAGGGTACTTATGTCAATGGTACAAGTTAAAGCAGCTCCTCAGCTACTCTGACCTACGTTTAGGCTAGGCAGCGCAGGACTGGCTCTTTGACAGACTACCAGACACCTTGTGCGGAGTGGAGCTCTGGTGTAGGGCACCACTCAGCCCAGTATCTTTAGTAGAATAGTTTGATCTGGAGAGGGAACTGGGAGGAGTGTACTCAGCCCTTTTGTTTGCTTAGTTAGAAGCGAAGGCCAAGCTTTCTAAAATGGGAGCCTGTAACCGGGTGGCCTGACCCCCACGGCGCCTCCTGCTGGTTACTTTGGGAATTAGCTCAAATTCCAGCTCGGAGCTCCCTCTGCAGGCCAGTAATCCACCTGTCCCAGCTGGCCCCTGTGTCACTCCCTGGACCCGGTATCCTTTTACATGAGGTTCTGCCCCCTGGCAGCAACCCCTTTTCCTTAGGGTTTCCCCTCCCTGGGAACCCCCCACCCTCTATCCCCACTTTGCTTCAGTATTGGCTACTGCCAGTCATTTTCTAACCCCACATCCTGGGGCAGACTGCAGTATCAGCCACTCATCATCAACAAAGGGGTTTGGACCTGCTGCCTTGGCCTACCCCGGGTTGCACCCTGCAACCCCAGTACCTCTTGGCCTAATCCTAGGCTGCAGCCTGGGGCTTTCCAGGCAGGAGCTCCCCAGTTCCTCTGCCTTTCCCCAGCCCTGCTCCACGCTAGGTACCTTGTCTAGTTCCCAGCTGCCAGGCCCTTCTCCCTCTACAGCCAGAGAGAGAGAGTGGCTCCTGGCTCACTACCTCTGACAGTGGCCAGCTGGGCCTGATTGGGACCTGGCTGCAGTTGAGCTTGCTTCCTCCCAATCAGCCCAGGCTTCTTGCTCCAGCTCCAGCCCCCTCCTGGGCTGTTTTAAGCTGCAAAGGGCAGGAGTGGGTAACCACCCCGCTACAGAGCCCATGTATGATTCTTGATAGGTTTTGAGAAATAAGAACTTAAATCTGTCATTGATCCAGGAATACATATTATCTGCTTTGGACTAGTAGCCTATGAGATTTGCGGGGGGGAGGAAAAGATGGAATTGTGATTTTTATGATAAAAACATAAAATTTGCCACAGTCTTAGGACATGACTTAATAAAGATTTTCAGATATGGAGCCATAGCCAACTCATGCCATGTTGACTGTGGCAGCCATTTTAACAACATTGTCATAATCAGCAAATAACATTGTTTTACAGTTGGACATACAATGGCTATATTTTTGATTTTCCTTTAATGGGAGCTTAACATTGGTGTAAGGACATATTTTGCACTAATTTTGATTTTCAGCATGGTCTTGGGAAAATTTAATTAGATTTGTGTTTTTTCTTTTAGATATTACTTTGTTTGTGTGAAAGCTGCTTGGTGATTGGATAATATTAACTATACACTGTAGCAAAAGATATTAGATTACTATTGGCTGTTCCTAGTGCTTCAACATGTCAAAAAACTACAACCTTATCTGAGGTCCATCAACACAGACATTTCTTTTGTCTACTGACAGGGACAAATGTATGCTTTGTCAGGAAGACACAAGTTTAGAGCTGATTAATCCAGTAGAATCAAAAAGAGAGCATGCTGGATCTTGCTATTATACTGTAGCAGAAAATATCAGACATTTCCATATGCTGAATGAACTTCCCATATACACAGACATATATAGAGTAGGTGATGGTGATGGTATTGAAAAGACTTTGAACAAGAACAATGGACATCAGCACAAATCCTGCTACATCAAGTTTAACAGGACCAAACTTAAAAAGGCTGAGGAGAAAGAAAACCAGAGAAAGCTGTGGATCACCCTGATGAACTGCAGAGGAAGTACACATGGTTAAATGACAAACACAAGGACCTCTAGAAAAGTAAGTGTGATTTATTTCTGAAATGAATATACCACAAGAAGACCTCAATAAAGCTTCTACCCTTAGCATTGATAGTTGAGTCTACAAGCATGCACTTAAGCTACAAGATCAACATTTGCTTGCAGGTACTTAGTGGCCCAAGAGGCAAAATATCATGCCAGATGTTTGGTGTCTCTCTACAACAAAGTCAACGGAAAAGAAAAGTGAGCAAAACAAAACAGAGAAAATGTCCCATGGGATTGCCTTTGCTGAACTGATAGCATGCATTGAAAAGATAAGACTGAGTGAAGACATAGCTTCAGTCTTTAAACTAGCAGACCTCATGAGGTTCTATAGAGCTAGATTAGATCAGCTGGGGGAGTGACAATGGCTGTGCACATTCACAGCACTGAGCTAAAATCCCATATCCTTTCACACACTCCAGATTTCCAAGCACATCAAGTAAAATGTGATGTACTCCTTGCTTTCAAACAGGATATTGGACATGCCTTCTGAAAAGCATGTGAGGGAAAATGCTAATAATGAAGCATTTCTCTGTCTCAAATAGGTAAAACAATTCAAAGGGGCATGTTTCAAATGAAACTCAGTTTACTGGATCACTTGACCCAGGATGCCAAGCAAAAACTGTACCCGAGTCACTGTTGGCACTGATGTGCGTGATACTGGATCATCCAAACATTAAAATTCAGAATAAATTTCCATTAATCCATCTACCCTTACTGTTGCAGTACAAGAGCAGCATCTGTTGCTGTGATGGAACAGAAAGTTCATACCGCAACAAAGGTTGAGAAATGCCTTTACCCTTCTATGTAGGTTTGACAATTCATGCACAGACATGAAAAACTGAGCTAGTAGATACCTTCTTTAAAATTGCACAGTCCATCTCCTAGTACAGAATGTTGGCAATCTCTACTAGCATGGCAAATGATGCATGCCAACAGTTGGAGGAGGAGAATGTAGTTTGTCCTCTAAAGCTTCATGATGATCTGTTCACTGCTGGGGTCATAGACCATTTAGACCATAATCCCAGCCTCACCACTTCTTCCATGGAACTTTTTCAGCATCCCAATATCAAGTGCAGGGAGTTGTTTTGAGGCAAACCCACAGCCAAGCCAGGGCTGCTCGCTCAGTTGCCCCTCCAGTAGAGCTGCAGTGAATCACTACTCAGACATACAGCAACAAGCCAACTGCACTAACTTAGGCTACGGGAACACTAGAGAGCTCTCAGGGGCGCCAATGCACCTATGCTGCTGTAAGGTCTCTAATGTAGCTGCTCTAAGCTTATGTGAGAGAGCTCTTTCATCAGCTTAATTACTTGAGCCCCTGCAAACAGCGGTAGCTATGTCGGCAGGAGAAGCTGTCTACACTGGTGCTTGGGGAGGTATAACTTATGTCTCTCAGAGGGGTGGCTTTTTTACAACTCTGAGTGACATAAGTGGTCATGTAGACATAGCATTATTGTTGCCACAGAGCCTGCAGTGACTCAGCCTCCAGACAGAAGCATATCCGGGAGTAGGATCTGGGTCAGATGACCCCCAGGCTCAAGTATTTCCCCAGTCCTGCTAAAGCTGCAGATCAGTCTGTGCCACAGCACACCTGGCCATAAACACTCCCGCAGTCACACAGTGTACCAGACTCTCCAGACTCCCAGCCTGCTTCTGATCCAGTTTTGGCCCCAGCTTTACCCAAGCCGTGTGCCAGTCTGGTCCTTGCCATACTTTGACCGTTCTCCAAACCTGATACTTACCTACTCCATCCTTGCCTCTGCCTCCTGACCTGCTCAGACTCTGACTATCTGGCTTTGACCTTTGGCCTTTGGGCTGTAGCTGGACTGTAGGGGGGAGGGATAGCTCAGTGATTTGAGCATTTGCCTGCTAAATCCAGGGTTGTGAGTTCAATCCTTGAGGAGGCCACTTGGGTATCTGGGGCAAAATCAGTACTTAGTCCTGCCTAGTGAAGGCAGAGGGCTGGACTCAATTACCTTTCAGGCTCCCTTCCAGCTCTTTGAGATAGGTGTATCTTCATATATATACAGTTCTGATTTGGCTTATCCTTGGCTTTCAGTTCCAGTCCCAATCCTACATCCAGCCTCAACTTACACTCTACCACTAGGCATAACAAGTAAGGCAAATAGTCTGGATACCTTCAATGGAGATTGATAATGCCTGGGCAGCTTACCACGCTAGCAAACAGCCAGTGCCAGACTTTGCCTCAGCCATCACAATGCTTCTTTTCCTCTCTCCAGATAACTTTAAGTCCATGGCAATGATTCATCATGACATGGAGGTGATAAGGAATGATGTAAACCACCTAAACCCTTGCTAAGGGCCATTGATCATTATGAGTCAGCCTCTTTTCACCCTAACCAAAGAGATACAGTAGGCTTTCCCTCCTGGGTATGGAGAGGGAAAATTTCTCTTTAGGCTGGATTTCATCTGGAAATGCCAAGTGTAAAACTGATTGGAGGTTGGCTAGAATATAGTGGATGGATGGAAACCTTCACTCAGGCCAAAGTGGCTTCCCCAGGAATGGCTGACTTCTTCTTCAAAGCATCTTATGTTACATGTACTAGGCATGCCAACCCAAGTATGTGGCGGCAGTCTGTACGTCTTGTTCCAAAATGCATATACACACATTATACTCAAGGTCTCGGGGAAGATGAGGCTCCCATGGGGTATGATAAATGGTGTGACAAGAAAAGCTAGAAAACAGTCCACCAGTTAAACTTTTCTCTCTATGTTGAATGCTTTGGAAACATGTCACTCTGGTATTTTGTGGTCTATCGGACTAATTATGTTTGTTGGGTACCTGTTCGCCTTTGAGGTATGGTAAACTGTTACATAGTGCATCCAGACACATCTAGAGAGTTCCTAAAGGGGAATGTCGCTGTTCAGAAGACAGAGCATATTTTCTCTGCAATTGTGCTTGACGAAATAGGTCATGAGCAAAATAATGCTGCAAACAAAGAGGATATAGTGGAGCTGTTGGTCTAAAACAAAGTCCTGAGGCCCTTTAGCACTTGACTAGAGGTGGCCAGCTGATAGGAGAATTTGAAGCCACAGCAGAGAAGGGAACCACCCAAAAAAGGTCTAACACAAAGCAGCATGAGCAGGTGAAAACTGCCCAGACTTCTTCTGCATGATTTGTCAAGGTACTTGTTGAGGTCAGAGAAGACATGGGCAGCCCCTTCTCAGAAAAGAGTATAGAGTTAGTTAAATAGGACACCAAAGAAATTGCAGATTCTCCTGTGATTGTCTCTGTTATAGAGGTTGCAGCAGTATATAATATTTGTAACAGAGAGGTTACAGGACAAAACCAAGCCATTAACAGAGCCTATCAAGCAAAATAAATTCTCCTTGTTCAGCAGACCTCCTGTAAGAGCAATCTCCAAGACCAAATTGCAGGTCTCCTCCTTGAAAAATGGCAGGGAAAGCGATGTTTCAATATATTTAAGTCTGTAAAAGATTTTCTTGTTTCTTAATTCATTTTAGGCTGCATGTACAAGCTGCCTTTTCAATCTTTTTGAAATAGAGCAATAACCTCTTATGCACAGATCAATCTGAAATATCATTATTAGCGAAGAGAAGTGTAACTTTTGTTCATTAACAGAAAGTTGTAAACATTGTTTTTCTATATCATTAATATTTCAGTAAATACTCCCTGCTGACATGCTACAAAGCATGTTAAATCTTTATTTTTTGCATAATCTCAAGACATCACAATTCATAGCTCTAGTTTATAGGACACCCAAGACGACAGGAATTTAAATGCACCAAAAATAATGCCATAAACAAATACTATCAGGAAAACATCAGTGGAAAAAAAAACATTCAGAATTCAAATTGGCTGCCACAGCCAACATGGCATGAGTTGGTGATGGACCCATGCCTGAAGATCTTTATTAAGTCATGCCCTAAGACTGTGGCAAATTTCATGCTTTTGTCATAAAATCCAAAATTCTTTCACAAATCTATCGATTATAGTGTAATTTTAGAGAGGGAAATTCCACATATTGGAATGAAGGAATCATTTCTCTGGCAGGCTGATGTCTTTAAAAAATAGTTGTGGTCAAAGGAGTAGAACAAAATTCAATTTATCACATCTATCATGACCACATGTGTGGTACAAGTATATATCATGGTTGAGCAGGAATAGAGTTGGGGATGTAGTAAACTATATTTAGGGGGTACACATTCCCTGTTGGTATTTCTGCTTATAAGCTTGAAGAAGATGATATAAAGGTGAAAATATTATTAACCTCTCAGCATAAGGAAAAAAAAAGGGTAGTATGACTGGTATACTGTACTAAAGTACCAGAATTCAAATAGCTTTGAAAAGTCTCTTAGAGGATTATGTCTCCAATTAATTTAACTAAAGAGTTTCTCCTTTCTTTAAATGTGCCCTCAGAGGCAGTCATGTAGTAAGGGTGAACAGAAGGTGCCTTTTATTTTAACAGTTAAACTGCATCCAACTGGGAAATCAAAGGGTATTTTTTCAGTACTTTTAATATTTAACTTTTGTTGTAACACTTTACATGGTTACCACACTGACTTTCCTTTTTTTTAATCAGTGCAGAAAACTGTCTGAATTTCTTTTTAACCCTCTCTAAATATACGTTAATTTGAATATATTTATACACCTCTACCGCGATATAACATGACCTAATGTAACATGAATTCGGATATAACGCAGTAAAGCACCAATCCAGAGAAGTGGGGCTGCGCACTCCGGTGGATCAAAGCAAGTCCAATATAACACGATTTCACCTATAATGCAGTAAGATTTGTTGGCTTCCGAGGACAGCGTTATACTGGGGTAGAGGTATATATTCCTAATTTCATCTGTTTTTTTTTTAATCTATATGCATATGTTGAGAGACATGTTGCATTTGATTTTCCACTATGGTTGCCCCATACTGCCAATGGATTCTGTGCGCAAAGCCAGCTCAGAGCCAAGGAGAGGATCCCCCAGGCGTAGGCAGATCCTACTGTAACACAGAGCCAGCATAGTAGCTCTTATATAAGGCCCCTGGTCTGGCACAGGGGACATGGCAGTTCAAACTGAAAATACACCAGATACTGCAAATGGTTTAGACTGAAACATGTTCAAGTATAACACTTGTAGAATAATTTAAAATAATGAATTAATGGAGATTGTGGCCTGTTTGTGGTTAACTAGCAAACAGAAACATAAAGGCAAGGTGAGCAGCTCTCCTACACTGCGTGTGATTAGTTTTTCTCATCTCTGCCTGATGCCTGATCTTACTTTTGTCATTAAGAGCTCAAGTGTCTTATTTTGAGCACTGGCTGTTTTGGTCTGTTGCCTTGTAAATGTGGGTGAGGTGAGTTCAATTAGCTGTAGGCTCCCATTTTGGAGTTTTCTTTAAGATTATTATTCCTGGGTGGGAGAAACTCTTTACATCACCCTAGTCATGCAACTAAGCTTTAATGGGGTGTTGATGTAATTTACTCTCACTTTATAGCCTCTTTACACTGCCAGAATGGAATAAAATGGATTTTGTGTAAATAAGGTTCAGACTCCTAATGTGCAGCAGTGTTGCTCATCCTCTTTAGATATCAGAGGTGTAGCCATGTTAGTCTATCCACAAAAACAATGAGAAATCTGGCGGCACCTTAAAAACTAACAGATTTATTTGGGCATAAGCTTTCTGAGTTAAAAAAAAAACCACTTCTTCAGACTGATTGCTGGTCTGGTGTTCTCTGAAATAGCAAAGTTAATGTAGTATTGACCCAGAATATTAGCATGATTGATGCTTGGTGAGTGGTACCTTTTTTTTTTTCTTTCAAATTCTCCTTCTCCCAACTCAACCTCTTCTCTCCCTGTCTTTTGCACTCCTCCATCCTCTGCATTTCTCCTCTGTCTGTGGATACCTCTTTAATGGTAGTGGTGGGAAGGGTTGGCGGCAGGGGTGCTGGAACAATGTGCATAGTGGGGGTGCTGAGAGCCGTTGAACCAAACTGTAAACCCTGGATATAATGGAAACAACTTAAAGCCAGGGGATATGGCAGCACCCCCAGCACCCCTAGTCCCAGCACCTATGGTTAGCTTAGCCCTGTTCACTCCCTAAGAGTGCAACATTCTTTGTAGACAACCTCTGGAGGTCTATACCCTTGCCTACTGGAGGCTGCATTCTGTAGGACATCCTCTGGCAGGAAGATGATGATGATGATAACAGGCTCCAGCAGGCAGTAGTGGTATTGGTGATTCTTGGATCTCTTTACACTGGAGAGCTGCAGCAGCTCTTACTCACTCTGGTCAGAAATAACCAGAAGGTCCTCAAACCTTCTTGATAAACAGTGATTTGAAAAAGTCATCTCTGCAAAGTGTTTCAAATTCACCAAAATGTCATTTTGTCACAAATGTTTTGACCAGCTCTGACAGTTAGTTAATTTAATTAGTTAAGTATTAAAAATCATATTTCATAGCGCTAAAATATTCTGAAGGGGAGGGGAGATCATTAAAGTGGGGTTCTGCAGTTATAATGTGACCTGAGGACACTGCAGTATTACTTTTCTATTTTTAAAATTTGCTAGTGTGTTGAGGTATAACTGTTTAAATATAAATATATCCTTTAGGTTTCTGATTTACATGCAGCCCAAGCCAGCAGTGACTGAAACTCATTATCTATCGTCCAATAGTTATTAGATGGCTTATTTAAAACAAGCCAATGGTGTCAGTTTAGTTTCTAGTGGGCAAGAGTCTCTATAAGAAAAACATCTGTGCAGCACTGACAATAATTAACACATTTGTAAGCAGTCTCAACAAAAAGGCCAAGAACTGAAGGGAATAGGGAATGAAGCACTCATTTCCTCTGGAGATGGCTCCCTCCAAGTCGAGGAATGCTGACAGGACATTGTGGGAAACAGTTTCACTTTTGCTGCCCCTGCTGTACCTATTCTGTGGATGAGCAGAAGACTTCAATTTCCAAAATTGCTAGTCTTGTACTTTTCACAATCACTAAACTGGAGGAAAGAAAATGAGTAAATAAATTCATGCATCCACATTTACCAATTGGATTATCATAATTACTAGCCCATAATAAAATAGAAGGCATTAAAATGCCAAGCATTACTTACTAACCATAGTTACACAGTTATCAGTTAGTCCCTATTCTAAGCATAGACTCTGTGAAACTAGTTATTTCATACACCACTGTGCAGGAGCTGTTGACAAATGATTTTTTAATGACAACTACTATATTTGTAATGGATATTTCTCTCTTCATCAGTGCAGTCAAATATCCTTCTCTATCTTTCTTCATTTTACACTATATTTATGGTAGAAAATACTAGAACTAAGATGAATTGTTTCCTTTCTATGTTTTAAACTCAGAATCCTATCTGGATAGGTCTCCAAAGAGAACGTCTGTCTGTGAGAAGATGCTCCTCTCCTCAGAGTGTAATGACTATTCTGGTGACAAGAAGAATGAAACATAACATTGTTTTAACGTCTTTATCGCATCTCCATGTTAACTTAAGTTGATGAGGTCCTGACAGATCTGCTGACTTTTTGCCAGAATGCCACTTACAAGAATAATTCAATTATACTGAAAGTAAAAATGTTTTCCTCTAGAGAGAGTGCATGATGGATAAAAATAACCTTTCAAGTTTTTGACCAGGTTGCTTTGAAGGAAGATTGCCCATATCAGTGTACAGTCAAACAACTTTTTGAAAGGTTTTCATGGTCTAGATATTTTTTTCCCCATTCAAACACATTTATTCACTAATTACTTTTGGAATTGGATCAATTAACATGCCACTTAGAATCCACCTGGAGGGCATGTCGTGGGAGTTCAGTTTTGTAAAAAGAGGAACACACAATGCCAATTTGCTACTAAACTGCTTGCTGTGTCTTAGAAATTACATAAGCAATCATGCGAGACAAAATTGAATTTATTTCAGTATCAGACATGCAGTCTACTTTTTTTTAACCTGATGGGAATAAAGATGCCCATCACAAGTGTCATAATGCCCAATTTTTCTCATCATTGACTAATTCATAACTTCTGGTCATGCTCGGTCAATATGTCTGCTCCAATACATGGTCGCCAACCAAATTATTCACAGCAAAGTCTACAGCACATAAACATTTCAACATATTAATTTGATCAGTTATTTCACAAATGTGCTCTGTTTCTCCTGAAACGAATGGCAACAAGGTGGATTCAAGGCTAAACTTGGATCTACTAAAATGGCAGAGCCACTAAAATGTTGATGTGAATTTTAGTAGATGTAATTAGCAGCAAGTAATGAAAATATGTGGAATGTTTTGTTTTTGTCTTATTCAAGTAATTCTGTTTATATATATTCTGACATAACGCATTTTGCTTAAAAATACATAAGAGACAAACAAAACACCCCAGTGTTGAGGCAGATGCTGCTAAAACTAAACCAAATAGATTTAGATCTCACTCATATCACATCTCTGTAACCATCCCCCTGATGGCCCACTCCCCTGCAGTCTGCTGTACTGAATTTCATCTTGGCACAGCAGAGATTCTGAGATTAAATGGGGTGACTATGCATGGAAGGAGTAGAAGCCCCAATGGCTGTGTTTGTTATGAGCTCATGTTTCATGAATTCTAAGAGTAGTATCCAGTAAGACCAAAGGGATGATGAAAATACAAGCACTTTTCATAGTCACCGTGTGGTTAAGAGTATTAATATACATATCAGCATTCTTACTTGCTAATGGTGACCCTCAATCTTAATGCAGGGAATTGAATGATTGGAAAATAAATAGAGAGTTGTGGGTCAGTAAGTAACTTGTTGTTGTAACACTTTACATGGTCACCACACTGACATATTTAGGACTTTCTTTCCTTTTTTTTAATCAGTGCAGAAAACTCTCAGTAAGTATTGTTTCTAACTAGCTGACCCAATTCCATTTCAGTTTAACAGGAAGTAATGCCCTTTCAATTAACATACATAACATTTCTTATTATTGGGAAAGGAAAGAATGTTTTATGAACGTTTGACTCATTGACAGAATTCATGGTTTGGCAAACTTCTGTATACAGGGCCGGCTCCAGGCCCCAGCACACCAAGCGCGTGCTTGGGGCGGCATGCCACGGGGGGCGCTCTGCCGGTTGCCGGGAGGGCGGCAGGCGGCTCAGGTGGACCTCCCACAGGTGTTCCTGCGGAGGGTCCACTGGTCTCACGGCTCCGGTGGAGCATCCGCAGGCACGGACCGGTGTGCCCCTGTGCTTGGGGCGGCGAAATGGCTAGAGCCGGCCCTGTCTGTATATAACTGTTCTGCCTTCTGTACAAGAACAAGAGCTGGTCAAATAGTACTCAATAAATAAAGAGTTGGGCAAGTTTTAACTTGTGGTTTCATGAACCACTTGTGAACCAGTCCATTATCTGTTAATCTATTTTCTTTAAATAGTCAATGAATAATACAAGCAAAGTATACAAAATTGTTATTCTGTATTCAAGCTTTCAAATGCTCACCAAAGACAATTTCTAATACATAGTTTTGGTGTCTGTTTTATATATTTGACCAAATTAAATAGACAAGATTCAGAGCTTCGCAAATTGCTTGAATAAAGTAAATTCAAACCAAATATTCACAGTTTGCCTCCAATACTTCACCAGTGTTATTAATCATAGCCTTCTTCGTGTATTGTTATCATCAGTACTTGATGAAGTTTTACTAAAGCTACAAGTTAATGTCATACCCATTTTACATTGTAGTGTTCAATGTATTGCATTTTCCCCAAGTTGTCCCTCATTGTAGCATGTGACAAATGCTGCTAGAATGTGAACTTAGTCTATTCTGTTGCCTGATTAGTATTGTTATTGTTTGTTTATGGTATGCCTAGAGTGTGCTGCACACTTTCCAGACATTCAATAAAAAATGATCCTTGCCTCCAGGTGCCCACGCTCTAAAGAAGGACAGATAAGAAGTTGGGGAAGGGAAACAACAAATAGGAAAATTTAAATATAACTCAGGCAAGACAGAAGTGACTTTTTAAGAAGGATTTAAATGTGGACTGGATAAGAGCTTTGTGAATGAGTACAGGGCAATTGAACAGTGAACAGGAGTTTCATAAAAGAAGTGATGGAGATGATTGTGTGAACAGCTGACAAATGTGCCAAAGTGGAAATATTAGTGGAGGGAGCGGGTGGTGACAGTGCAAAATGCAAAAATGGAGGATAAGCTGGTAGGAGGTAGAATTGTGTCAACCACTAATGATAGGGACAAGAAGTTTAAATATGATGAAATAGCCAATTGAAAGATGTGAGGAGTGTCATGATGAAATCAATGGGCAAGGAAGATGATTTTAGGGCTTGTCTACAGTGGCAAATTACAGCTCTGCAACTTTCTCACTCAGGGGTGTGAAAAAACACCCCCCTGAGTGCAGCAAGTTGCAGCGTTGTAAAGCGCCAGTGTAGACAGTGCACCAGTGCTGGGAGCTATGCCGCTCGTGGAGATGGGTTTTTTAGAGCGCTGGGAGGGGTCTCTCCCTGCGCTGCATTGCGACCACACAAGGCATGTTAAAGCACTGCTGCGGCAGTGCTTTAGCGTTGCCAGTATAGATTAGGCCTTAGAGCCTGAATTTGCCTAGTCACTTTTCTTAAGATTTTATTTCTTCTTCAGAAAATCACTTTACCTGTAATCTTGCCTTTACTTTTGCATTTATTTTTTTCTGCTTCTACTTTTTCCTTCAAGCTAATAATAACTGTACTGTTTAAATCCTGCCTACATAGATGTTATTTCTGTCTCTCTTGTACGTTTTAATATAAGTGTGAAAACTTGCCCTATAATTAATATTTCTTGGTCTGTAGTTTTACTGAATCATTAGTTAGCCTTCTTATTAGTTTTAATATGAGTAATTCTTTTTACATTCTACCTGCTTTTTAAGGTTTAAAAGCTATTTTTAGTTGAAATGCAAAGTGTGTTTCTATAGACACAAATCTGCTGTGATATGAATCACCAATTTTGCTTTAAAAACATTAGAAATTATTAAAACAACTGACCATTAAGTCAACCAGTGCCTCATCTGTACAGGGAGGTAACAGGATTTGAAGTATGATACTTTACAGAATGATTTTTCTTTAAAGTTTAAAGATGACCATAATTGGAACCTGGATGAACCACTTCAGGTAGGATAAAGAGTCTCCACTCCTTAAATGTGCACCTATTCTGAAACTATTGTGATGTGAAAAATGAAAAAAAAAAACCCTTATTTTTCACAATTATGCATCTTTGCACTTATGTCTTGTGCTCAGTACCAGAAGTTAAATAATCAAAATATAATAAAAAGTCTAAAATACGTGTGGTAAATCCTGTCTGAACAGAAGTAGGAAGTACTGAAGTCTCATGAAATGCAGGTCCAGGAAGTTCAGAAAAGTATCATAAAAATAAGTACACAGATATGTGATTCAGATATGTGATTGGTTATCTGAATCAAAATTAACCTCCAACCTTTTAACTTTTGCATAATATTCATAGAAAATGTTTTCAATTGAGGAAAGTGGGTTGAGGCAATGTAAAAATGAGACCTCGTGTAACCAATCTACTACCTTGGTCTTATTTTGGTTATTAACACCCTTGTTCAAAAATATCACACACTATCCTAACATTTAATAACTTTCAGATTCTGTGCATATGGAAGCTTTCTACATTTCTGGAGACTTTGAAATGCAAATGTAATAGATTTTGTTTCTCCTGCTAGCTGGGTTGCACCTGGGGCATTTTAAGGAGATGATATTAGGGAATGGAAACGTAAACCGTATCTTGTTGCTATGGTTCTGCCTTTAACTTCATCGAGGTTTCCTAGGCACTTGTGGAATAAGACCTCTAGATGCATTAACAATGGTTGGATTTTAATAAATGTGGGCACACCTTTTTAATTTGGATTCATGTGAAGTCACAATATGTATTAAAGTATGTTTTAGGAATGGTGTTTCGCTATTATGACATGTCAGGAAACCTAACCTTCATTCCAGCATGTTTGTGGGCAGTTGAAGGATTTTCAGGATGAACTTGGATTCATATACTTTTATGCTAGAAGGGACTATTTTGATCATCTATCTAGTCAGCCATCCTGCATAACACAGGTCCTAGAATTTTCTCAGTAAACACTGCATCAAGCCCACAACCTCTGTTTGAGCTACAGCATATTTTTAAAAAGATATCCAGTCTTGATTGAGAGAGTGCAAGTGATGGAGGGTGGGGATGGATGGATGGAGAGAGATCATTTGATCATTACCTGTTAGATTCACTTCCTCTGGGGTACCTGGCATTGGCCATTGTCGGTAGACAGGATATTGGGCTAGATGGACCATTGGTCTGACCCAGTACGGCCGTTCTTATGTTCTTATGAGAGAGCAGCATGAGAATGACTCTGTAGCCTGATGGTTAGAGCATTCATGTGGGAGACCCAGTATCCGGTCCCTCTTGCTCCAATCACAATTTAGTTATTTATCCAGAGTGTAGCAACTTAAGCTGCAGAGACAGAGGGAGCACCATTTCAGAATATCCTGTTGCCCACTGGTCAGAGTATTCACCTGAGATGTAGCAGAACCCAGTTCAAATCCCATTTCCCCCTAATATAGAGGAGGGAATTGAACTGGGGGGGTCTTCCACATCCTATCCACTTCCCTATCCACTGATCTAAAAGCTATGAGGGAAGTTGTTTGGTTTCTTTCTAACTCTTAAACGCCTAGTGCCAAGAGAAGATCTGCGGCTGAGAAAGGCACTCCCCTGCAACTCATGCTTAGGCACCGATCTCTGACATGGAGCTTAGCGAATACCTCTCTCATTGACATCTCCTATTGGTTAGTTTAGGTCGCTCTCTGCCCAGTATGCTGCCTTTTGTGAATTGCAGTCTATGGTGCCTATTTCCTGTTCATTGTTCAAAAACCTTCTTCTAACCTCAATTTTAGAGGGCTAAGGTGAAAGGAATGTCTAGAACAGGAGATTTCATTATACTTCTGTTCTAACAATCTATCTGAAAGCTAGGTATAAAGATTATGCTGTACCCCAAAAGAGTATCATGATTCTTATAGCCAAAGAGAACTTCCTGAAAGTCCAAGACTCTTCTAAATGGCCAGATAATATATTTTGACATTTATGAGCAAAAAAGAAGAAGGAGAGGAATTACAAAAGGCCCACTCCCCTCTCTAACATTCTGATGATAAAAGACTCTGGAAATATTGAGTTCCATCACCTTTTTAAAACATTTTATATTGGAAAGTCCTAAGTAGAGTGTGTTGTCGAATTTACCAATGATGTCCTGTCAGACAGCCCTTTTGAATAGCACTAAGGACCAAACATTACCATCTTGTCTAGTTACATGTCAGGAAAATTGATTAATTTTCTGTAATTTTATGTTCTGGTTAGAATCTTTGTCAGAAAAATGAAATAGTAGAATTGTAATGTTTAATGTATTCTGTACATTTTGATCATGTACTTTGACCTTTTCATTATTCTGAATTTTGATCAGATGGTCATTTTCTTCCCCCTCGACATTGCTTTCATACTGTAAAAGAGGAATGGGATGTCCACCCAATCAAAATAAAGAATACTGAAAAGGTCAAAATATCACAGTACATTGGTATCATTCTCAGAATATATTAGGCATTAATATTCCGATATCTCATTCATTTGACAAAGAGTAGGACAAATCTCACATGACTAACATTTTCATGAGAATGGGAAACTTCACCAGTACTTTTACTTTCTTGGCTCTCACATGTACTTTCTTGAATTTCATACCATACGTTGCTGCGTTATAAGTTTGTTCACAATAGGTGAAACTCACTCCTTCACAGAGAAGCTATGCCTGGCCTTCTGCTGACACACCCCTTGGTAGCCATATGTGAGGAATGCATAAATGGCTTAACAAGTGTCTCTGCAGTCTATTCAGGTGTGCCCCATGCAAAATGTGAATAAGCTAGTGAAGGAGAGTAATTGGGGTCAAAATGCAAGAAGGGCCATTAGATTCATGTAACTCAGGGTTTCTCAAACAGGGGTCGCTGCTTGTGTAGGGAAAGCCCCTGGCAGGCTGGGCTGGTTCGTTTACCAGCCTCATCTGCAGGCCTGGCCAATCACGGCTCCCAGTGGCTGCAGATCACTGCTCTGGGCCAATGGGAGCTGCTGGAAGTGGCGGCCAGTACATTCCTCATCCCACACTGCTTCCAGCAGCCCCCGTTGGCCTGGAGCAGCGATCCGCGGCCACTAGGAGCCGCAATCTGCCCGATCTGTGGACGGGGCAGGTAAACACACCGGCCTGGCCTGCCAGGGGCTTTCCCTACACAAGCGGAGACCCTTGGTTGAGAAACCCTGATGTAATCCTTGCATAAGGAGCACATAAGAGCAATGATCACTATCCCTGCCTGTATACTGCAATAACAGATGCAGAGGAGTAATGATGCAGCCATATGATCTGCCTATAGTTTGGGGAGAATAAATTAGTTTCCTCCACAGGCCACGCTTTGTTGCCTTGACAAAGCCTGTGCTATTTTCCACCATGCTACCCCAGATCATTGTCCCTGAACTCATGTAATGTATTGTCCATGAGCAAATGAATATTTTATGTAGTACGCTGTTTAAATAAGCTCTTCAAATCTGAACTATCGCCATTTGGTTCCAATAAATAACACATCTATGGAAGAGTTTTAACAAACATTTACCAGTGAATAGTGTGGATAAGATGAACCTCTGACTGTGGGGCTACTGCTGACTACCTTATTTCTGTATAGGAAAACACAGGTGAGGGCATAAAGCAAATCTATAAGCTCAGATCACTTTTACAAGGCAAAAAATCATTTATTAACCTTGTTTGGAATTGCCAGCCTCTCTCATTATTATTGGTTTTAGAAGATTTCATCTCAGATCTCATGAATCGGGGTTCTCTCATTAACATCAATGAATTATCTTGAAATTCTGTCAAATCATGTACTCTTTTCCACTCTCTGAGAAGGAATGTTTATTACAGTGTAGATACAATATAATGTAATTATATAACATAGCAACCCTATCATTTTTCTCTGAGGAACCCTTCAGTAACTATGTGTTCCCTTTCATTTCTATAAGCTGCTTTTCTTCCAGACTTGCCCTGATTCTAACCCCTCACTTACTTTCTTACCCTTATTTCTTGCCTCCCCCGACTTCCCATCTTCAGCCAGTTAAAAGCCATTCTGCTTTCCAAATGCAATAAGGGGGAAAGATCCCACAGTATCTATATTCATAGCTTGTCCATAAAATATAACAGTTGCTTCCAATTAAGATTGAAAGCCCCCTATCCCTCAGCTAAGAACACAAGATTTTGGCATGAGAGTTTAGTGAATTACTCACATTGCAGCTGCCTCTACTCAGTGAATTTTATTTCATTGATATTGATGTATACGATTATAAAATACAGAATTAAAGAGCCCATATCTAGTGTTCTAGGCATCCTTGACAGCCATTACAAATATATATTTAAAGTGTAAATCCAGCAACATTGCCTCCTGAATTTGGACCCTGCAGAATACCAGAGTTCACTGTAAATTACGCTTGTTTGTATACTCCCTAGTTGGCGTACCTCACCACCATTTTCTGATAATTTTATACCCAAATTATAACTTGCACCACAATGAGTCCCCTTTGAACTTGGCCTATTTACATTAATTTTATAACTGACTTAGACCTAAATTAAGCCACCATTTGTGTCATTGATGAAATTGGCCCAGAAATTTTCATGGGAGTTGCACCATGCTTACAAAAGACTGCTTGCTAGATATAATTTGGCCCAAACTGTTCAACTAAGTACAAGTTGTAGCATTAGCTAGACTGCCACTTCTATTTCTTCTTCCTGATGAGTTGTGTGATGATTGCTGTTTCTTTTTTGGTGTGCAGGTGCCAAACACCACTGGGAGTTTTGCATTGATTTCAGTAGAACCAGGGTTGGGCCCTATATATTGCTAGGGCATTCATTTTTCACATCCTTTTTAGAAAGCAACTGTTTTGATATTTTGAATTAAAAATGTAAAATTACTTTGTTTTGCAGACTTCTGGCATATGATATTCTTTTATGTATACTTACTGTACACCTACACATATTTAAAAAGACCTAGGAGAACATGCTTTCAAGAGGTGTACTAATTTTGTCTTTCAATACAGTACTCCAGATGTTACACATTTTGAAGTGTCTAAAAGAACTCATTAAGTGAGACCAATTAGCCCCTCAAGTGCAGGGGGAAGCTAAACAGGATAATAGAAGGAAACAAACAGCAGAATTTTCTTTTCTCTTTTTATTTTCTCTATTTCTTTTCTTGAAGTTTTGTTCAGGGTTTGCACTGACCCTTCTGTACCAATTCATTGTATTTTTACAGGGGGAGTGGGAGAATCATTTTATGCTAAAATCCTAATACTTGGAGCTAGGTATAGAACAAGTTCATTGTTTTTTCCCCATTTAGCAAATCATAACTCACAATTTTTTTGACAAGTCTGAATAGAATAGCAAACATTTTGCAGTATTGCATCCACCAAGTTGCCTGATTTTTCTTTCTCGACCCTTACTGGATGAATGAAGCTTTATAAGAGGAGATAAGTCAATGGTGACTAGGTAACTGTGTATAGTGAATAATGAATTTCCAGTTTGAATTTTCAAAACTTTCAGGACTCACAAACATTTTAATCAATGACAACTAGTCATCTGAATAGTCACACTGAATAGCATGACCCCACACATAGTAGTGAACTGAATTTGAACTGTTTATTCACAACTCTTACTTTTCTTTATTCAACCAGCACTTCCCAGATCTAGACTGGTGAAGAGCAGATCCCCCACCCAGGGAAAACTAGAATGTAGGTGATGTCTCCTCTTCTCTCAATCATGTAGATTCTCCATCACTGGCAATTCTTAAATCAAGATTGGATATTCTTTTAAAAGATATTGTGTAGGAATTATTTTGGGGAAATTCTATGGCCTGTGTTATACAAGAGATCAGACTAGATCAGTAGTCACCAACCAGTTGACTGCAATCGACTAGTCGATCATAGAGACTCTCCCAGTCTATCACAATCTCTGGTGGTGCAGTGAGGATGCCACTAAGGCAGGTTTCCTGCCTGCCCTGGCCCCAAGCTGCTCCTGGAAGTGGCCAGTGTGGCCCCATATGCAGCAAGGTGGGCCAGATGTCTTGGCACACTGTTCCTACCAGCAAGTACTGTCCCCACAGCTCCCATTGTCTGGGAACGGGAAACTGTGGCCAATGAGAGCTGTGGGGGTGATGCCTGCAGAGAGAGGCAGCGCTTGGAGCCACATGCCCCCCACCAGCCACAGGGGCACATTGGTCCCTTCCGGGAGTGGCATGGGGCCAGGGCAGGTAGGGAGCTTGCCTTTACCTTACTGTGTCACCAACCAGGAGCTACCCGAGGTAAGTTGCAGCCAGCACCCCAACCCCCAGCCCTGAGCCCCATCCCAGAGCCAGCACCCCATATTGCCTCCTGCGTCCCAATCCCCTGCTCCAGCCCTGAGCCCACTCCCAGAGCCAGCACTCCACACCCCTGCACCCCAATCCCCTTCCCCAGTTCCCCTGTCAGAGCCAGCACCCATAGCCCCTCCTGTACACCCCCCCGCCCCAGCCATGACCCCTCTCCCTAAGCCAACACCCCATACCCCCTCCTGCATCCCAACACTCTACCCCAGCCTGGAGCCCCTCCTCCACCCCAACCCCCTATTCCACACTGTGAACCCCTTGGCCCCAGCCCAGAGCCCGCACCCCCTCCCAGTGAAAGTGACTGACAGTGGGGAAGATCGAGCAACGAAGAGAGGGGGATAGAGTGAGTGGGGTGAGGCTTCAAAGAAGGAGCAGAGCCTCAGGGAAGGGATGCCCTGGGTTGCCTTTAAATTCAAAAAGTGATCTTGAGCGTAAAAAAGGTGAAGACTACTGGACTAGATAATCAAAATGGTCCTTTCTGGCTTTGGAATCTATGAATCTCCATTGTACTAAAGAGAGACAAGAAGTTCAGCTACATTACTCTAGTTTCAACTGTTGATGTCTTGTCAAGGAGGGAGTGGGTTAGGCTGAGGATATAAAAAGCTGAAATCTCTCAGTGATGTACCACAGCATTCTTTGCAAAGAGAAAATAATTAAAGCATCAGTTGTGTTCAGTGAATGTAGTGACTAAAACGATGGATTTTATACAGCATCCGTTGGTCATTTTTATAAAATGCTTTACTTAAAAATTACGGCTTAAGGGAGCAGCAAATTTTGATGTGTGTGAAGCATTTGAATTAAAATAGAGACCAGAAGGAGTGGGGATGGAAGTAGTACCAGAACCTGGGACTAAAGCATCCTTAATGAACATTTTATTTAGCTTTCCTTTTGACTTTCTGTATTTGGTTTTGCTTTCAAGTTATAGCTACATCCTCTGTGCATCTTGTGAGGAAAAGAAAAAAAAGAGGAGTGAGGATGCATCCAGCATCATAAATTATCAGTTGTATTTAGTCTGAATGGGTGAAAAAGTATCATATTGTTTTAATCGAAAAAGAAGAAGAGAGCATCACATTTCTCTGTGGATGGTATTCACTTTTTGCTTCCCATCTTGCTGGTTCCCAGGGGGAAACTTGCAAGGGTGATGGTAAGTTCACAGAGAAGGTTGTCGGAGTGTACAGTAGGGAAATGTCAGCAAGGTTCAAGGAGTAAATTAATCACCTAATCCAACAGCTCCTGTCCTCACTAGGGTGAAAATCATGTTTGCTTTTTACATCCTTAGGTTAAAAAGAAAAATTGTTCCATGAAATGCTGAAATTTTCTGAAGGAGATGGGGGTGGAGGGTGTTTGTTTTTATTTTGTTTTGTTTTTGATCAAGCATATGCACTGTGTGTTACAAAGTGAAAAACTGAGCACAGTGCTGAATATCTTAATTCATGAAAATACAATGAACTCTTATATGCACATCCTTTGTCAACTATCTCTCACCCATGTAGCTCTTATAACCCTTGCTTTGCCCTTCTCAGTAAATCACCCCTTCCTTCCCTTGGTAATTCCCTTCCCCAGTGACTGGAATGCAGTGGTAGCAGAGAGATTAGAGACACCATAGAGAAGAGTGGGATGGTGGTAGTTATATAAAGAGGGGCAAAAGAGGTGGGAATAAAGAAGAGTAAAGTGAAGTTTTGTGAGTGATAGAAGAATGAAGTGGGAATAGAGACAAACGAGACTATGGAGGTGTGGAGGTGTCAGTCAGATTCAGACAAAGATGGGAAAAGAGGATGCATGGTAAATTAATGGAAAATGGGAAAGAAGGAGTTGAGGAGTGGTAGAGAGGAGAAGTCAGAAATTGAACTGATAGCATAGAAGAGGGGGGAAAGGATAGAATGGGAAAGACTAAAAGAAAACAGGAGTCAACTGAGTTTGAGAGGACCAGAAAATGAAAGAATTAAGGAAAACATTTTGGGAGAGGGGTGAGAGAAGACACAGTAGAGGAAGAAGAAGGGAAAAAAAATAGGGTGGAGGAAGAGAGAAGTAAAGAGGTTTAAAAGACCCTGAAAAGAACAAAAGAAGAGGTATGTTTATATAGAGATATAGATATGGATATATACACACACAATAGAAGAAAAAAACATAGGCATGTTGTGCATTCTTTAATAGTTTATATGAAGTTTAAAGCCATTCTATCAAAGTGTTACAATATATTACACAGACATTGGGAAAACCAAATAATACACCTGCTAACAGTGCTGTTATTAAGAATAAAAATTTTACACTGATTTGAAGAGCTTCACTCCATTAATATAGAATTTCTAATAGCTTGCACATATCTGTTTTGTATTATCTCATGTTCATTTTGGTTTCTTTCCTGTTACATTGTAGGTCTATTTGGGTTTCTGTTCTTTGTTTCCAGTAGATATAGCCCCAAGCTGTGAATTTTGGGTCTGGATTTAGATTTAAATCAGATCTTTTCCCAATTTCAAGAGTTCAGATATGGAATTCTAGTTTAGGCCATATATGGAGAGGGGCCCACACAGCGACGTTTGAGCTGAATCAACGTCCAGCTCTGAACTTCCTTAAAGCTTAGGAGGGTAGGAGTCCAGATTTTATAATTTAGTTTGACCACACTTCTAATTTCCAGTTTGTGATCGCTGATTCTCTCCAGAGACTTTTGGGGGCCAAGGGCAAAATCTGAAATTGAGGACACACTTCAAAAATAATTACCACTGAGGTCAGCTGTCATGAGTGGTTGGGCCTGGATCCCTAATCTGGGAGTTGCAACCTGGAAAATGGGGTCGCAGTGCCACTAAGGTTTGGCCCAGCATCCCCTTGGTCATGACGGAGAGACAGCTAAGCCAAACCTGAGTGGTCCTGTGACCTTCCACCCCAAGGTGCAATACCATGCAGTTTGGGGGCTCTCAAATGGGGGCCCTGGGGCAAACTACTCCTTTTGTCCACCCCTCTGGATGCCCTGATTCTCTCTGTGGTATAAGGGTATTTGACAGTATTAGAAGTTCTGCTATTATATTTCTGTGCAGGGCTTTACAACAATCTAGTTTTTGAGAATGTATTAATTTGTTTTTTCCCCTCAGCTCTCAGAGAGGCAGTATGCCTTCTTGTTAGGGTTGTCTAGTGTTTTCTTGAGTGCTTTTCAAATAGGGTTGCCTATATCATGGTTCTTCTGTAGTTAGTGCTCTTAAGACTAGGAAGTGATAGTTATATAGGAGTAATGATTCTGTTTCTGGTCCTTCAGTACTTTATGATGGAAAGTATGTTTCGGTTACCAGTAGGGAGGATAACTTTATATTTCAGGCTGCCCTGATGTTAGATTGTTGTATGGTTATGTAAATATTGCTGCAAACTTTTTGTGTATTATAGATTTAGACTTTTATAAAGGGTGTCTGTCTCTGAACTCCCAATGTTGTCACAGGAGTGGGATGAGAAGTGAATATGGAACTTCAGTATTCCTATGTAGAAGCAAAGAAATAATCTGCCTTGGTTTTATATCTTGTTTTTAAAACAAAGATGATGGTATTTATATTAAGGGGTACGTGTATTTTATAAATATCTTACACATACAGAGACACACATAAATATGATAAAAGAACATTAGTGAGGTTGCAAAATCAGACATGCAAAAGATAGAACATGCCAAAATTAACAATGCCTATGCTACCTTAATTTGGTCCCATTGTGCTATTATACTGTTTTCCCCTCCACGTGACCCAGGAATCATTCAGTGTACAGGAGTGATGGTACTTGCTTAATGAGCAGTTCTTCAATATTTTGTATGATCTTTATTGTCTGGTACCAGGCCTTATTTACTGCACACTATTCAAGCCTGCTTTGAAGAAAGAATTATTAATTTCCTTAGGGGCTCTTTCATCGGTACAGTCACAATATTAGATGAGTGGTTCACAAACAGTAATTAATTTATATCCACAACACCTCTGTGAGGTGAGGGGTTGGTATTAGCCTCATTTTACACCTGGGAAACTGAGGCACAGAGAAACTGAACTCAAAAGTATTCAATAATTTTGTGCAGCCAATTTGAGAAGCCTAGGAACTGGGTTTTGTTTCAGAGTACTTAGCATAACATAGCACTTAATATGTTCGAATCACAGCTCCCATTGACTTCAGTTGCAGCTGTGATCACTCAGGCCTTTTCTACACTATCAGATTATCTCGAATTTAGCAGTGTTAAATCGTATTAACCCTGCACCCTTCAACACAACGAAGCCCTTTACTTTGATATAAAGGGCTCTTAAAATTGATTTCTCTACTCCTCCCCGACGAGGGGAGTAGTGCTGAAATCAACATTGTCATTTTGAATTAGGGTTAGTGTGGCCGCAATTTGACAGTATTGACCTCCGGGAGCTATCCCACAGTGCTCCATTGTGACTGCTCTGGACAGCAATCTAAACTCGGATGCACTGGCCAGCTAGACAGGAAAAGCCCCGCAAACTTTTGAATTTCATTTCCTGTTTGCCCAGCATAGAGAGCACAGGTGACCACGCAGAGCTTATCAGCACAGGTAACCATGCAGTCCGAGAATCAAAAAAGAACACCAGCATGTACAGGAGGTACTGGATCTGATCGCTATATGGGGAGAGGATTCCATTCTAGCAGAACTCTATTCCAAAAGATGAAAGTCCAAAATATTTGGAAAAAATCTCCAAGGGCATGATGGAGAGAGGCTATAATAGGGACTCACTACAGTGCCACGTGAAAGTTAAGGAGCTCAGACAAGCCTACCAGAAAACCAAAGACGCAAACGGAAGGTCCAGGGCAGAGCTGCAGACATGCCACTTCTACGTAGAGCTGCATGCAATTCTAGGGGGGGCCGCCACCACTACACCACGCTGACTGTGGATTCCGAGGAGGGAGTAATCTCAGCCATGCCTGAGGATTCTGTGGATGGGGAAGATGAGGAGGAGGAGGACAACAAGCTTGCGGAGAGCACACAGCACTCTGTTCTCCCCGACAGCCAGGATCTTTTTCTCAGCCTGACTGAATTACCCTCCCAACCCTCCCAAGGCATTATCCCAGACCATGAAACCATGGAAGGGACCTCTGGTGAGTGTACCTTTGTAAATATAAAACATGGTTTAAAAGCAAGCTTTTTTTTAATGATTAATTTGCCCTGAGGACTTGGGAGGCATTCACAGCGAGTACAGTTATTGGAAAAGTCTGTTAACATGTCTGGGGATGGAGCAGAAATCCTCCAGGGACATCTCCATGAAGCTCTCCTGGAGGTACTCCAAAAGCCTTTCCAGAAGGTTTCTGGGCAGTGCAGCCTTATTCTGTCCTCCATGGTAGGACACTTGACCACGCCATGCTAGTAGCAAGTAATCTGGTATCATTGCATTACAAAGCCTGGCAGCGTACGGTCCCGGGGTTTGCTGGCATTCAAGCAACATCTGTTCTTTATCTCACTGTGTTATCCTCAATAGAGTGATATCATGGTAACCTGGTTGAAATACAGGAATTTAATTAAGGGGACCTGGGCTACCTTGTCAGTTCTCTCCCTCTTTTTATAATGAATTAATAAAGAATACAAGATTTTCAAACAATAGTGATTTTATTTCCTTAGAAAGCAAGCTGTGATCGAAGGGGGATGGTGGGTTGCTTACAGGGAATGAGTCAATCAAGGGGGCGGGTTTTCATCCGGGAGAAACAAACAGAACTTTCCACACCATAGCCTGGCCAGTCATGAAACTGGTTTTCAAAGCTTCTCTGATGCGCAACGCTTCCTGGTGTGCTCTTCTAATTGCCCTGGTGTCTGGCTGCATGTAATCAGTGGCCAGGCAATTTGCCTTAGCCTCCCACCCTGCCATAAAGGTCTCCCCCTTACTCTCACAGAGATTGTGGAGCATACAGCAAGCAGCAATAACAATGGGTATATTGATTTGGCTGAGGTCTGAGCGAGTCAGTAACATGCACCACCGTCCCTTTAAATGTCCAAATGCACATTCTACCACCATTCTGCACTTGCTCAGCCTGTAGTTGAACAGCTCCCGACCGCTGTCCAGGCTGCCTGTGTATGGCTTCATGAGCCATGGCATTAAGGGATAGGCTGTGTCCCCAAGGAGAACTATAGGCATTTCAACATCCCTAACTGTTATTTTCTGGTCTGGAAAGTAAAGCCCTTGCTGCAGCCATTTCAACAGAGTAGTGTTCCCGAAGACGCGAGCGTCATGAACCCTTCCCGGCCATCCCACGTTGATGTTGGTGAAACGTCCCTTATGATCCACCAGTGCTTGCAGCACCATGGAAAAGTACCCCTGGTGGTTTATGTACTGGCTGCCCTGGTGCTCCGGTGCCAAGATAGGGATATGGGTTCCATCTATTGCCCCACCATAGTTAGGGAATCCCATTGCAGCAAAGCCATCCACTATGACCTGCACATTTCCCAGAGTCACTACCTTTGGTAGTAGCAGCTCAGTGATTGCTTTGGCTACTTGCATCACAGCAGCCCCCACTCCAAATTGTTTCCCGACTGACCAGTAGCTGTCTGGCATTGCAAGCTTCCCCAGGGCTACTGTCACTTGCTTCTCAGCTGTGAGGGTTGCTCTCATCTTGGTATTCTGGCACTTAAGGACAGGGGAAAGCAAGTCACAAAGTTCCATGAAAGTGCTCTTACGCATGCGAAAGTTTTGCAGCCATTGGGAATCATTCCACACCCGCAACACTATGCAGTCCCACCAGTCTGTACTTGTTTCTCAGGCCCAAAATCGGTGTTACACGGCTAGAACCTGCCCCATTAACAGCATGATCTCCAAAGCATCGGGGCCCGCGGTTTGAGAGAATTCTGTGTCCATGTCCTCATCACTCTCGTCGCCACGCTGCTGTAGCCCCCTCCTCCTCACCTGGTTTTTCAGATCCTGGTTCAGCATAGACTGTATAATAATGCATGAGGTGTTTACAATGTTCCTGGATGCGGTCTTGAGCTGAGCAGGCTCCATACTTGCCATGGTATGGTGTCTGCACAGTTCACCCAGGAAAAAAGGCATGAAAAGGTTGTCTGCCATTGCTTTCATGGAGGGAGGGATGAGGCTGTACCCAGAACCACCTGTGACAATTTTTTTGCCTCATCAGGCATCGAGATCTCAACCCAGAATTCCAAGGGGCGGGGGAGACTGCAGGAACTATGGGATAGCTATGGGATAGGTACCCACAGTGCAATGCTCCGAAAGTCAACGCTAGCCTCGGTACATGGACGCACAAAGCCGAATTAATATGCTTAGTGTGGCCGTGTGCACTCGACTTTATACAATCTGTTTCCAAAAATTGATTTCTCTAAAATTGGAATAATCCCGTAATGTAGACATACCCAAAGACAAGGAGTCTAGTCGTGAAAGAGGTTCTAAGCTGTTGTTTGTTAAGATCCAGTTCTGTTTGTTCTGCCACTCTTTCTTGCCAAAGAATGGCCACTTGATAGGTGACTGCCCATCAACTTTGATACCTGACTAGAAGCATCATCTTGTTCTTTGTCTTTGAGAAACTGGTTTACCCAGACTTGTCTGGTAAACACATTTCAGCTTATGCTCATAACTTTACACATAATGTGGCTACATGATACTATTGACCAACAGATGATTAATTTTCAAATGATACCTCAAAAGACATATTTTGTACAATAATTATTACAATGGTATATAGGGTGTTAATATAGGTATTCATTCGGTCATAAGTCTCTCCTCCTTTTCTTCCCTCGTTCCTATTTTCACACTCTTTTCAATTCCCATTGTCTTCTTTTGAGCTAGTCACCTCTGTTCTCATCCATTTAAACTTTTCTCTCTCCCATGTTTATATGTTCTCTTTTTTCCTTTATTTGCCCTCCTCCCTTTCCTATACTCTGTTTCTACACAAATATTGAGAAGCTCCTCTTCTGTTGTATGGAATTGGAAAAGTAAGTATCCAGTGTTTGGGGAGGGGAATCATATCCCTCTGACTATTTTATAAAGGCTTTTAAAAATAGATTTGTATATTGAGATTTAGGACAATAATTATTTTTTTCTAATTTAAACTTAATTCAAGTGGTACTTGGACTTTCTCATTCATCCTCTTCAAGATTAAGATAATACTACCTTGTCCAAAATATCCCTGAGTCTATTTTCTGAAATTCTCTCTCTCTCTCTCATGCAAACATGCACTACAAAAGTGAAAAACATTATGGATTACATAAATGCTAATTGCCTCAGTATAATTGGAACTACTGACTGTATCTATGTAGCTTCAAAGATCCTGTTTCTTCAGAAGAAAATGAAGAGCACTCTGACAGCGATTGTTTTAAAATGATGCAGGCTGTATGTGATGGTAACTGATATGTCTTTAATATTGAAATTACACCAGCTTATGCTGCATTTCAAAACAATTATGTACCAAATGCAAACTTTCATAACTGATGATTAAAAGTAACCAGGAATTATTCAAAGTACTTTAAAAATATCTCTCTTAAAAATATCTCCAGGAAAATCTGTTTGAAAGCTGCCGTCTCCTACAGGATAACATACATAGGGCTCAATCTTACTCCCTCTGACGTCAATGGGAAACTTTCCAATGCCATTGCCTTGGGTGGGAGTAGGATCAATCCTAGAATGGATTTGTGATGTTTGATCATTGCTATCTAAGGCAATGTAATTGGATTACACAGACAGACACATGAGATGTGAGAGAGCGGACTTTAAGAGTTGTTTTAAAAATGCCCACATAACAGTACAAAATAATGCTGAGGTAATAATGGTTTTATAAAGTATACTTGTCCTCATGCACTAAGGGTGAAATTCATCCCTGCACAGAGAAGCAACACAAGGCTTACACACCATGTGATGTGGGCCCAAGTGGGACTTAATGTAGTTCATAAACCTTGTGCTGGGTCTCTGCACAGGGCTGAATTTTACCTGAAGACACTTAAGTACTGCAAACTGATTGTGGTCTTCATAGATCTGCAAGTTCTATAAATCGAAACTACGAGTCACATATTGAGAAAAGGCTAACCACCTTACTGTCCTTACTTTCATCATAAAAGTTTAAATGAATTATTTCCTCTCTCTCCCTTCCACACAATCTCAACTCCTCCCGAGGTGCCTTTCCTCTTTCCCCAAATCTTTGTTTTCTCCCCAAGGTCCTCTGTCTTTGTTCTGTCTTCCCAACCCCTTCCCATCTATGCTTTCTTCCTTTTCCTTCCATCTGCTTTCTTTCCCCTCCTCATTTCCCCTCCCCCCCCCACACACATTTCAGCAGCCAAGGCCCTAGCAAGGATAATATGAATGGTTGAGTTTTTCTCTCAGTTCACACAGCCTCCTAGATCCTCTGTTCCCACATTAAGCATGAGTACATATGGATAAGGCAACTGCATAAGTTGAAAGCTCTTACACAACTTACTTACTTCCATCCAGACAGAAAAAGACCCATACTACTCAATCTTACAAGGTGCTGAGCACTCTGGCCTCAATCCAGTGAAGCATTTAAGCACTTGCATAACTTTTAGCACATAAACAGTACCACAGTAGTGTTAACTTCAATGAGCCAACCTACACCATAGAAGATATACTTGGAAGATGGGCAAAAAGAAGCAATTGTGAGAGCCAAGCTGCAACAGAGTGATGATGTATCCTACTGCCACAACACAGCCCAAATTAAATACTGTTTGTAACTGTTGTGATTTCCTCAAAACCAGCTAAAATGGAATTTTGGCTGTTTTAAGGGAGTTCATGTGACTTTGAAAAAGAAAAAAAAGAAAAAATCCTCCCTTTTTTATTTTTTTTTTTTGCTCGTTTGTTTTGAGATCATCATATGAAAAATATGGCACTGTACATCAGGGAAATGATCCATTTGACAAACTAGTTAGCAAATTATAAATGAACTACTGAGTAAATTTGGTTAGAAATTTAGGAAAATTGCTGAGGTAATTTTTTAATAAGTGGTTTGTAATAAAGTATGGGTGTTCCTGAGTCAGTACAGAACCACAGGCCTGTTGAAAAAACAACTTTTTATGCTAAATTCATTTCTAACAGCTCTCTGTGTAGATATACAGATATTTTATGATGCTTCTAAATTCAATGAAGAAATATATTTGGAATGATACTGACGCAGGAGTAAATTATTTTGAAGTTGATCAAGAGTGCAATTGTGTCAGCTCTAAGACTCAAATCAAACATAAATTTAAATCAGTTGTATATCCATTTATCCCATTCAATGGATGAAAAACATAAATATACTTAGAAACAATTTAAAATATGGAAAAAACCCTACTTTTTAGAAAGAGCCCAGGATATTTCAGCTTATGTTCAGTCTTTTTTCCGTTGAGTGCGATGAAGGATGTGCAATAGACTTTGGGTTTTGTGCGCTAAATTGTAATATTAATGGTAATGCTGAATCATGCTCTTTGCCTTCAGAGGGCAGAGATGATCAGGAGTTACTAAGAAGATGTAATAATATATCAAATGGCTATTTCCAGTGAATTCTCACTGTTTTTCTTTCATGGTGGAAGATGGTGTCCAGTTTCACTCACTTTATTTAGCCAAGTTGTTACAATAGAAAACTGTCTCATTGAAAATAACACCACTGGATAGTAACCAAACTTTCTTTATCACTGGAATGCTTTCATATTCTCTCTGGATACGGTAGAAGTTGTTTCTGACTTCATCCTTTCCACACTCTATTTGTTCTAGGTTCTTTTACTGCCCTTCTCACTGTGAATGCCTTCCAGAAGCATGATAACCAATGTAACTAGCATTTGTTGCTATTAATTCTTAATTCTAATTACCTCTTTTCACTGTATGATGGCAGATGGTAGAGGAAAATTAGGTGAGATTATATATATTATGTCTTCTCTGCTGTGTTCTCACTATTGAAGAAAAAGTCAAAGAACTGCATCTTGTACTTGGAGCAGAAATGGTGAAGTTTTCAATGCTCCTTAGATTTGTTCCATAGGCTGACCCCTGAGAAAGCTGTTCTCTGCATTGACGAGCTTTACTGAAGCAGTGTATGGTCCTGTTGTACCTGATGAGCGGGAGTTGATTACCATAGTTTTATACTCAAAGCTTTAGATGATCTTTTAAGTATCTTAAGTTCTTGAGAACCTTGAAGAAGGACAGTGACCTTGAATTTGACTTACTAGTCTGTGAGTAGCCAGTGTAGCAAGTGGAGAACAGGTCTGATGTGCCTTATTCAACTCCTATTTTTAAAAATCCCATGATGGGACTAAGCTGACCAGTCAACAGTTTATATGCTAGGAATATACATAATACAAATAGGAAGAAATAAAGAAAATAAGGGGGAAAACTTTTTGCATAAAAATCAACTGGCTGCGTTTTCATTTAAAATTGTACTTAATTTTTCATAAACAGGAATTTCTAAAAACTGTTACCTATTTTGGAAAATCTTCTATTTTCAGACAAGGCTAAATTTTGACATTTCTTTTTATTTAAAAAATTCCAAATAACTGTAATTATACAAAAGAAGTTCACACCTCTGCAAATACTTATACACATGACTGACTTAAGCGGGTGTGTAGTCACACTGAGTTTAATGGAAATACTCATATGCAAACTTTACTCACATGCATACGTATTTTCAGGGTCATTTAACTATTGGAGCAGCATCTCTCCTCAGAAGAACAAAGGAGGAACCATCCTCATTTGTGCTGCATCCAAGTGCTTAATTGTGTTTAGATGTAGCTTTTACTAGACAGAAGTGAAAGAACTGAAACAGTTTCAGTTCTGTGATTTTGTCTGAAGAATGGTAGTTAAAGTGAAATCAAAGAACTGAGCAGTATTCTTATTATGAACCAGAGAACTGTCGAACAACAATATACATTCTCAACAACTGTCCTGCTATAGCTACCCTATTTTAGGTAAGGACCTAAAGCGACATGGAGAGAAATTGAAGAAACTCAGCTGAAACATTGCCTGCAATTTTTTGGGCTGCTATTTTGAATTACTATATTTTGCTTATTTTTCCATAAAGGTTTAGCCACATAACTCCTGTTAATTTCAATAACAATTGTGCTGTTAAGTCCTCAAACAGTGCTTTGAGAAGTTAAAGATTTATGTCTTTAAAAAAAAAAGAGTTTTATTCAATGTGTTCAAACTCTCACTAAGATTGGGGTTTTCAGACTGCAACAGATGATAAGTGGAATGTTAGTTTCAGATTGTCAGATACTAAGATGTAAATACATGATCTCATCAACATATCTAAAAAAAAATTGAAACTGCTCTGAAACAATTCATATCCAAAAGTATGTATGCATCTTTGAATTAGTTTGCATACAAATTTTGGTCCCGATTCTGGTCTTTCTTATGTTGGTTTTACTGTAGTGTAACTACCCCTCTCCATTCTGAAAATTTATCATTTATTCCTACCCTTTGTTCCCTGTCTTTTAGCCAGTTCTCATTCCATGAAAGGACTTTCCCTCTTATCCCATGACAACTTAATTTACATAAGAGTCTTTGGTGAGGGACCTTGTCAAAAGCTTTCTGGAAATCTAGGTACACTATGTTCACTGGATCCCCCTTGTCCACATTTGTTGACCCCTTCAAAGAACTGTAATAGATTAGTAAGACAAGATTTCCCTTTACAGAAACCATGTTGATTTTTGCCCAACAATTTATATTTTTCTAAGTGTCTGACAATTTTATTCTTTATGATTATTTCAACTAATTTGCCCGGTATTGACGTTAGATTTACTGGTCTGTAATTGCTGGGATCACCTCTAGAGCCCTTTTTAAATATTGGCATTACATTAGCTATCTTCCAGTCATTGTGTACAGTAGCTGATCTAAAGGACAGGTTACAATTTCACATTTGAGTTCTTTCAGAACTCTTGAGTGAATGCCATCTGGTCCCGGTGACTTGTTACTGTTAAGTTTATCAATTAATTCTAAAACTTCCTTTAGTGACGCTTCAGTCTGTGACAATTCCTCAGATTTGTCACCTACAAAGGACAGCTCAGGTTTGGGAATCTCCCTAACATAGTCAGCTGTGAAGACTGAAGCAAAGAATTCATTTAGTTTCTCCGCAATGACTTTATTGTCTTTAAATGCTCCTTTTGTATCTCAATTGTCGAGGAGCCCCACTGGCTGTCTAGAAGGCTTTCTGCTTCTGATGTACTTAAAAAACATGTTGTTATTACCTTTTGAGTTTTTGGCTAGCTGTTCTTCAGAACAGAATCACTAGATTGTGATGGAATATCAGCTGAATTGTTAAAAAGTGTAGGAGTCAAAGGCTCAAAAGCCCAGTCAGAGTTAATGAAAAATATGTTTGATACAAGAGAATTGCCAGATGATTTTACAACCTCTCTGTGTATCCAGATCCGCCAAAAGAACAATGCTATGGATTTTGAGGACAATCAGCCTAGTACTGCATGCCTCTTAGATACTCTTGTGAATTGTTCAAGACTAAATACAAGGAAATTTTTATTAGAAAATAGGTGAACAACAATACAACTTCAAATGTGGAAAGGGCATGATAAATGCCATTACAAACTTAAAAGTTCATATTAGAAAGATCAGTTGAAAAGCAGAAGAAAGTATGCTTGTGTTTCATTGATTTCCAAAAAGCATTTGATGAATCTACCACTACGAATTGCTCAATATGTTAAGATATGTAGAGACTGATAGATTCAAATTCTGAGTAGTAAAAGAATTATACTGGAATCAGAAGGTAGTTGTAATGGAAGATGAAAATCTTAAAGTGATTAAAAGATCAGACAAGAATGTATGTCACTGACTTTATTCGGCATTTGTACTAAGTATTTGATTAAATTAATTGAAAAAACTAGACAATATTCAGATGAGAAGAAAATGGGTGAGTAATATTGGTTATGTGGATAAATACAGGGTTGTTGGCTGCTTCAGTGAAGAAGTTATGATGAAGTTAATGGAGTTTAAATGTGAGGATAGCAATGGATATGGTCTAGAGTTGAATGTGAACAAGTTAAAAACTGTAGTGATATCCAAGGTTTCTGGGAATACATGCTAGATTCCAGTCAATGATACAGCTTGCAGCAAGTTAGAAGTTATTGCTACCTAGGAAGCATCATTACAGAAGACGGAGGATTGGATACTGGTCAGTACTAGAATAGCAAGAGTGAAAGAGACATTTGGAAGAATATCCCATGAGAAGGGACATAAATCTGAAAATTAAATTCCAATTCCTAGAAAAAAGTTACATTTGGTCTGTGTGAAATTATGGCTATGAAATATAGATATTAAAACAATCAATAATAAAGAAACCACAACCCTTCAAATTATGGTGATATCGAAGAATTCTGAAAATATTATGGATTGACCACATAACTCACCAAAAAGTATTGATGATGATTTGACCTAAGCAACCATTAGAGATCTTTTGAAAAGAAAGATTCGATTTGCAGGATAATTTTAAAAAGGTTCATCAAGACATGCATATTTATGGACACTGGAAAGGAAAGTTCATGACAAAAGAACATGAGAAGAAAAAGATGGTCTTGGATGGATGATGTGGTATCCTGGGTGGATCATATGGACTATATTAGTAAGGCTTTTGATGCAGTGCCACATGACATTCTCATAAGCAAATTAAAGGAAATATGGTCCAGATTAAATTACTATAAGGAGTGTGTGCACAGCTGGTTGAAAGATTGTACTCCAAGAGTAGTTAACAATGGTTCATTGTCAAACTGGAAGGATATATCTACTGGTGTCCTGCAGGCTTGGATCTGGTACTATTCAATATTTTCATTAGTGACTTGGATAATGGAGTAGATAGTATGCTAATAAAATTTGAAGCTGGGTGAGGTTTCAAGTGTTTTAGGGGACAGGATTAGAATTAAAAACAAGCTTGACAAATTGGAGATTTGGTGTGAATTCAACATGATGTAATTCAATAAAGAGAAGTTCAAAGTATTTCACTTAGGAAGCAAAAATCAGATACACTACTACAAAATGGAGAATAACTGGTTAGGTGGTAGTACTGCTGTGAAGGATCTGGGGGTTATAGTAGATCACAAATTGAATATGAGTCAACAATGTGATGCAGCTGAGAAAAAGGCTATTATCATTCTGCTGTGAGTTAACAGGAATGTCTTATGTAAGACATAGGAGGTAACTGTCCCACAGTACTCAGCGCTGGTGAGGCCTCAGCTGGAGTGCTGTGTCCAATTCTGGGTGACACACTTTTGGAAAGATGTGGATCTAAGCAGGGTCTGAATGAGCTCTCCCCGACATCTGCAGATGAAGTGGAGGAAAAGACTTAAGGAATAGGCTGTGTTTGCCTAGACCTGCCCTCTGTGCCTAAGTGTTCAGCATGATGGAGCTGCTTTGCCAAAATGATCACTTTTGGCTAGAGTTGGGTTAAAAATCATTTTCCTATTGAGTGAAGGGGTAATTACATGTTGTTATCCTTATTGTATGAGTAAACGGCAGCACAACTGTACTTAGCCTGTCCTGATTGAGGGGGTCACCCTAAACAGAACCTCACTCTCTAAGCAGGGGGTATGGATGCCAAATCCCAGTGCTGTGGGGATTGGTGTTCCTATCTGGTGGTGTGGGTGGGCTCTGCTTAAGGACTCTTAAGTACTATCTCCATTGTTTATAGGCAGAGGTGATTAGACTCAGTTGAGAGCCCTTAATTTGTTCTGTGATCACTAGAGGTGAAATCATTGAGAGCCAGGTGCTGAGCCTGAGAGCTGGTGTGGAATAGTGTTACAGTGAAAAAGCCTGCACTAGCAGTAAGGTTTGCCACTACCTGCTGAGATCACTGAGAGCTGGGTTAAGTGAATATGATGTTGCATTAGAGAAACAGGTGTCAGCAGAGAAGCAGCAGTGACACTGTGAACCACAGCACAGCAGCCAATGGCAGCAGAGTGGCAGTTGTGAGCTAGTTGCAGTGCTGGCTGCAGCAGCTGAGGCATTGTTTTATGCCATCCTCCCCTGAGGTGGTAGGTGACCTCTGAACTCTGGGCCTTTACTAAGCAAGAACTGACAACTGTGAGTGGGTTGCAGTAGAAGGAGAGGGGAGCCGTGTGTTAAGGAGAATTCATTTGTCAGACTTTCACATTGCAAGATAAGAAACTGAGGCAAAGGACATTACCCAATACATTGTGGGATGAGTGTTTGCCTGTGGTCACATGCTTTTGAACTGTGGTTGTGGTGTTTTCTCAAATTAATGTTGGGTCCCCTTTTTCCTTTTAAGAAATTATATTTTGTTGTACACAGACTGGGTGCTTGAAGTATTGTTCTTAGATGTACCTCGGGGTGCTGTTTCTTTTTCCCATATTACTGGGTGGATGCTCAAGCAGGTTCTATTTTGTATTGTTAAGAAAAACCACTAAACATGGAGCCCAGCTCTTGTTACAGCTGACTCCACCTGGCAGAAGGGTTACATGGAGGAAAGAAACAAAAATGATAAAAGATTTTTAAAAATCTGCCCTATGAGGAAAGTTAAAAAAAAAAAGCTGGGCATGTGTAGTCTTAAGAAATGAATATGGGAGTGGGGGAGCTAATAACCATCTTCAAATATGTTAAGGGCTGTTATAAAGAGGATGGTGATTAATTTTTTTCCATGTCCAGTGAAGGTAGGACAAAATGTAATGGGCTTAATCTGCAGCGAGGGAGATTTGGGTTAGATATTAGGAAAATACTTTCTAACTACAAGCATAGTTAAACTCTGGAATAGGTTTCCAAGGGAGGTTGTGCAATCTGCATCATTGGATGTTTTTAAAAACAGGTTGGACACTCACCTGTCACGAATCCTTTAGGTTTACTTGGTCCAGCCACACTGTGAGGGGCTGGAATTGAAAGCTTCTCGAGATCCCTTACAGCACTACATTTCTATGATTCATCCACAAAAAATTAGCAGAGGATTGTACAGAATTGTCTACCGTGCTTGAAAAACAGCCATTAATGCAAATGCCATAAAAAAAAATTAACTCAATCAAGATTAATGGACTTAACTTAAGGAAAGTGATGTCAGAATCTGACTCTAAACCTTTGAATTTTGATATCAGAGACAAATTAAACATTGCCCTGGGCTCCCCTGATCCCCCATTAGTTGGGTTCCAGGTGGGTGTGATTTGAGAGAGGGCCTTCAAGAGAAGAATTGAAACCATCTATTCAAGAGGAGGCAGTGCTGCTGTTTTAGGGTTCTGGATGCAAAAAAAGTATTATTGGATGTTAGACATTGTCATCTCACCTCATTCTTCCAATACTCCTGATGCTACAATAATTTTGTTGAGAACTTGTCATTTAAAAATACAGTAATATCTTGTGTCATAGGTTTCACCCCTACTCTGAACTTTAGGGTACAGATGTGGGGACATGCATGAACACTTCTAAGCTTAATTACCAGCTTAGATCTGGTCTCGCTGCCACCATCCAGATGTCTGAGTCATCTGGAAAATTCTATCTTCCCCTCAAAAAACTTCCCCTCCCTGGGTAACCTTGAGAGACTCCTCCACCAATTTCCTGGTGAGTCCAGATCCAATTCCCTTGGATCAGAAAAATAAGGAAGAATTACTCCTTCCCCCTCCCTTTTTCCACCCACTAATCCCTGGTGAGACCAGATCCAATTCTCTTGCATCTAAAGACATGGGGAAAAATCAATCAGGTTCTTAAAAAAAGAAGGCTTTTAATTAAAGAAAAGAAATGTAAAAGAAATAACCTCTGGGAGACAGCATACGAGCTGATCTCACAGACAACAGATTTAAAACACAGGATGTTCCCCTGGGCAAAAACCTTAGTACACACAAGAATACTCAAATTTGATTATTCCTCTAATTGCACAAAGACAAGTTACAAAAGAAAATAAACAAACTTATTTATTCCTTTCTAAAACTTACTACTCTAATAAGAGGCTGGTTCCTTGATCTTTTCCACTTCAGCTGAAACAGAAACTGACTCAAAGCAAAGGAAACTTCCCTCCTTCCTTTTGAAACATCTTGTTCCCCCATTGGTTCCTCTGGTCAGGTGTCAGCTAGGCTAGGTGAACTTCTTTACCTTTTGCAGATAAAAGAGGCATTAACCCTTAACTATTTGTTTATGACATCTTGATGGGGACATTCCATTAGGCAACCTATCTTCCTGATTAAGCAACAGTTCCAGGTGTGTGGGGGGGGGGATGGGGTGGGGGGGGTTCAATGTAAAGTCTGAAAATAATCAAATGTTGGTTTGGAGACAATATATGGCAAAATAAATGTTATTTACTACATTTCATCTTTATTTCTTTGTTTTTATTTAGCATCTTTATTAATCAAATTTAAGAGTTTCAGTTTTGTTTAATTCTAGATTAAGCACCACTTAATCACTTGTCAGAGGGCAAGTGCATTTCTGTTAAACAACATTTATGTTAATTTTGTCCCAACTAAGCAGCATTCACTGCCATTCACTATCATTAGGCTAAATTGGTTTTCTTGGAGACATCCCAATTAAGTGGATTTTACAAATAAATGTGTCTCAGTTGGGTGAAATATATATTATACATAAAATAAGAAAGCAAAGAATCTGAAATTCAAAGCATAGCTGCCTGAAACTGACTGGATATTTATTCAAATCTTTTTCTCAGTTTCAGTTTGTGGGATTTAGCATGCCGAATTTGAAAATCTCAAACTAAATAAGTCAGCCTAACCCAATGAATTTCATATACCATTAACTGGAATCCATTATTCTACCCAGATGCACTTGAAACTGGTTATGTTATCTCAAGTTGTAACTTAACCCAAAACAAAGTAAATTTGATCTCTTTTTAGTTCTGATGACAAAATTTTTGTGACGTTCTGTTCAGTTTACATAGAATGTTAGATACATTGAAAAATAAAACAAAATAAATATGGCTGAAGATAGTCTTAAAATTTTAGTTTACACCACATATATTTAGTGTGAAATAGAATATTTCTGCTCAGATTGACTACCTGCCTTAGACTTCTTGGTTGACTGCATTTGAGTTGGTGCTTTAGAATCAGTGCAGCTCATCATCCTTTTACAATAATCAACAAGAGGCTTGACTGTTGAGCACAAGAAGTTAAAATGGCAATTTTTGCTTTCCATGTAGTGTGTGTGCATGCTGTCTCTTCTGACACGGTTCCAAAGACTGCAGGACAGATCCAAAGCCCATTAAAGTCATTGAGGGTCTGGCTACATTGCAATGTAAGACCAGGATTAGTAGAACTCAAGTTAGCACACCCCGGATTTGTTAACCTAGAGCAGGGGTCAGCAACCTTTCAGAAGTGGTGTGCCGAGTCTTCACTTATTCACTTTAACTTAAAGTTTTGTGTGCCAGTAATACATTAATGTTTTCTAGAAAGTCTCTCTCTATAAGTCTATATTATATAACTAAACTATTGTTGTATGTAAAGTAAACAAGGTTTTCAAAATGTTTAAGAAGCTTCATTTAAAATTAAATTAAAATGCTGAACTTATGCTGCCGCCCCACTCAGCTCGCTGCTGGCCTGGAGTTCCATTCACCTAATTTGGCAGCAGCCTGAGTGGGGCCTGCGGCTGGGACCCTGACTGGCAAGGGGCCAGCAGCTGGGACCCCAGACTGGCAGCAGGCTGAGCGGGGCCAGCAGCCGGGACCCCAGCCGGGACCCCAGACCGGCAGCTCAGCCCACTGCTCGTCTGGGGTTCTATCCACCGGCTCCTGCCAGCCGAGGTCCCAGCTGCTGGCCCTGCTCAGCCCACTGCCAGTCTGGGGTCCCGGCTCTGCCCACATAGAGTGGGTACCTACCTTCTCCCCGGTTCTGGCCCATTCTTTTCCTCTCTGTGCACTGAATTGAGGGTGGGAGTGCACTGAGCACAGGATTGGGGGTGAAGGAGCAGGCTGGGAGTTGGGATGCAGGGTCTAGCCAGGAGCTAGAATGAGGGGGTGGGGTCAGGGTTGGGGCAGGAGGTTTGGGTGTGGAGCGCTTACCAGGGGCAGCTCCCATTTGGTGCTCAGGATGCAGGTGGGAATGTGGGGGGAGGGGTGCAGGAACTCCTGTTTTGTACTCAGGGTGGGGGTGGGGATGTGGGGGGGTGCAAGAGTCAGGGCATGAGGGGGCTGGAGGTGTGTGAGGGGGTGCAGGAGTCAGAACGCAGGCTGGAGGTGTGTGAGGGGGTGCAGGAGTCAGGGCTAGGGTTGTGGGGGGCGCAGGGGTCAGGGCAGAGGGCTGTGTGTGTGTGTGTGGAGGTGCAGGGGTCAGTGCAGAGGGCTGTGTGTGTGTGTGGAGGTGCAGGGGCCAGTGCAGAGGGCTGGGTGTGTAGGGGGGATTCAGGGGTCAGGGCAGAGTGCTGGCTGTGTGTGTTGGTGTGCAGGGGTCAGGGCAAAGGGCTGGGTGTGTTGGGGGGTTCAAGGATCAGGGCAGAGGGCTGGGTGTGTGTGTATGTGGAGGTGAAGGGGTCAGGGCACAGGAATGGGTGTGGGGGGGTTCAGGGGTCAGGGCAGAGGGTTGGGTGTGTGTGTGTGTGGAGGTGCAGGGGTCAGGGCACAGGGCTGGAGTGCTCAGCTCATGGGGGTGTTCCAACTCCCAGCCCCCTGTCATGAGTGTCTCATGGCAGGGGGCTGGAAGGGTTATGCCCCGATTCCCCCCCCTTTCCCAAGGCCCTTTCCCCTCCTCTTCTCTGCCTCCTCCCTGGAGCAGCGAGCCTACTACAGCTCCACTTCTCCCCCTCCCCTCTCCCCACCCCCTCGCAAGGGCGATCAGTAGATCGGTGCAGAGGAGGAGGGGCAGGAAAGCATCGTGCTTGGGGAAGTACGGGAGGGAGAGCTTGGCTCCCGGCAGGAGCAGGCTTCTGTCTCCTGCCCCCACAGGACAGAGCAGTGGGCGGAGGGGCTGAGTGGGGCTGGGGTGCCGGCAGGCAGCAGGGAGCAGCGTGCCATTAAAAATCAGCTCGCGTGCTGTGTTTGGCATGTGTGCCACAGGTTGCCGACCCCTGACCTAGAGCTTGAATGTCTACACTAATTTGTAATCCCAGGTTAGGCATTGTTAAACCCTGGGTCCCAACCTAGTGTTTCAGTGTTTATACTGGATTATGTGGGCCTGAGTCCAATCACCCTTATCTCAGCCTGTCTAGCACCCTCCCAAAATGTGACCACTTTAGCTCCTTGTTCATGCTGCAGTGTGGGCAAACTCAAATGTCTAGAGGACAAAGAAAGTCATCCCATGGGACTGTGGGATACTTTAGTTGGAATCCCAGAGCACAAGTCCAGAGGAGCTGCATCCACATTGTGAAGTATTAGGGAATAGGACTTGAACTCTGGGTCCCAGCTTGACTCAGGCTCAGAGCCTTGAATCAACACAATTGGTGTGTAGATGGAGGGGGTAGGCTTAAGGCTGAATTTAAAGCTTGAGCTTATTTTGCAATATAGGCACAACTGAGAGTTTTTCCACTGGCTTTAGTGGGCTTTCGGTCAGGCCTCACAGATACATTTTAAAATGAGCCAGACCTTGAAGACAATACTGTTTGTTTTTTTAAATGGGTACAAAAAGGTGGGAACTGCTTTAATATAATTTCTCTATATTTCTGTGTTTGAAGATTTGGGGGTTATTTTTGGTTTATGGGAAGGAAAAGGAGGGTGGAGTGAAGGACTATAAAAGGTGTTTATATGTGAAACATAATATGCTAATACTTAATGATTTTTACTTTTTGCTATTGTATTTCAGCAGCTGTAATACAACGTGTAATTATAGTTTCTGTATTCTTTCTGCATAAATTACTTTCATGGCCCCTTAAAGAGAAAAGGTGGGTGAGATAATATCTTTTATTGGAGCAACTTCTATTGGTGAGAAACAAACTTTTTGAGATTACACAGTGCTTGCTCCATTTCATAGACTCTGTATAGTATACAGAGAGTAACATACAAATTGTGATATAAATGTCTCTGGTTGTGGAAAATTATATGCTATTACATTGTGTTCACTGAGAAATAGTATGTGATCTCTTAGTTAAATATTGTACTGTAATACCAAAACAAAACTGGGCAGATCAGTTATCTTTATTCAGCCTTTATTTTGGCATTTCTTTGACTTTTGAGGACTTAGTGCATTGTTAGATTTATACAATTAACAGATTTCATTTTTTATTTAGTGGTCTTTAAAGTCATGACCACATCTTATCTTGGACATGAATGCGCATATTATTGTAAAAAAAAATCGATTCTAATAATAGCATTATAAAACAGGTTTTAAAAATATATAGTATTACTTGATAAATAGCTTGTGCACAGATAATTGACTGGATAATAATGTACACACCTAAGGAGGTAGAGTTAAATTTGTACATTCACTCATACCTTTCACGTCCTGCTTTCTGAATAATTAACTGTGCAAATACTTTTGCATTTAATATTAGATAATTCCAAATGTTTATCAGGACAACTTAGTTTGAATGTAGCTTAACCTTTAACCTTTAAATTAAGCCCTGTAACTTTATTAATTCTCCTACTTAATATGAACAGTATCAAAAATGGCAATGAAAGTTCAGCACTGTTTTTCAAATTTGATTTTATGCCATTAGCCTCCAATCATGCAATTGACTTATGCAGGGGGACTGCTACACATGTGCAGAGATAGTGAATCCACCCATACTCTGTCAGTTGCAGGATCAGGCTTTAGAAAGTGTTCATGATTATAATACAGGAAAGGCATATAGCAGCACTAATTCATGGCCAATTATTTTGTGTATTATTTGGCCAATTTTTTTTCAATAATTTTGGATTCTCGGGGATTCCAAAATTAGATGGTACATTTTAAAATGTGTTAATGAATAGTGAAAAAATAGGTGGCATTTTGTAATCATTCCTTGTTTATCATTTGCTAAGTGCTGCACAAATATAGCTCAAAGAGATGGTCCCTGCCTCAAAGAATTTATAGTCTAATGGGGTCAGTCCTGAACTATGTTTTAAATAAATATATATATATATATATAGTTTTTAATCATCACCAAGAAATCTGAGTGTCTAATGAAGTCAGTGGGTCTTTTGACTGAATAGAGAGTGAAGGTTTAGGCACTGAGAGAGACCCAGACAGTGGAGGGTACAGGAGTCTGGTCCTATTGGTATCCAGGAGGTGGGCGGGCAAAGCCCGTCCACTTCTAAAGGACCTCCCCCCAACCTAAAGGGGAGGATCCATAGCTCTGTGACACCAACTAATTTCGTGGGACAACTAATGAAAAAACAGGATTGGGAGTGAGGTCACAAGACGAAACGAAAGGAACCTAATGGGGACACCGAGCAGAGAACCTGAGACAACGCCCACTGCTCCTTGAAGGCATCAGTGGAGCCAGCGGATGCTGCCCAGAGGAACTCTGCCCGGATGCATGAACGGACGGAGGAGTAGAAATAGGCCCCACAGTTGCAGGAAATCCCGTCGGCCAACCTCCTCTCCCTGGTTTTGTAGATGGCTAGTTTGGCCAGGGTCAAGAGGAGGTCGACAAGGAGATCCCGTGACTTGGTGGGACCACGGACGGGAAGTGCGTAGATAAACAGGTGAGGGGAAAAGTGCAACCAAAAATGCATAAGATTCAAGAGGAGCTGGAACAGGGGCTGCAATCTGGCACACTCTAAATAAATGTGTGCCAGGGTCTCTTTCATGTCACAAAAAGGGTAGATGTTGGGGACAGGGGTAAACCGTGCCAAGTACATGCCCGTGCTCATGGCCCCATGAAGGAGCCACCAACTGACATCCCCGGTGGGCCTCGGGACCAGGGCAGAGTATAAGCTGGCCCACCGAGGCCTCTCACCCTCAAGAGGTGGTAGGAGGTCCCGCCATTTGGTATCGGGGTGGGACATGAGGGTGAGGTACTGGAGAGTGTGGAGCACGAGCGTGTATAGATGTTTCCTTGGCGTGGCCTGGAACAGAACCAGCTGCAGATCGTGCAGCCGGCTCGCAGTGAAAGGTTGAGGGGGCCGATTGGGTCCACGGGGTGGGGGCCCGATTAAAAAGGTCCATGGGGCCTGGGGTGGAGGGTGGGTTGGGCATGCCCTCTCGCAGGACCCAGTCAAGGTAGGCCCGAGCAGAGGGCAGTAAAGTGGCCTTCACCTCCTGAAGTACGCACCAGGGAGTACAAGGTCTGGAGAGCCCCATGAGCTGAGCGAGCATCAGGGGATCCAGCCAGTCTCCTTGGTCATAGTCCAGGAGGTCTCCGACCCTGGTGACTCTCGCCAAGACCAGCCTCTGGCACACTGCGGGGGACTCCGCCACCTGCACACGAAGCTGGGGTTGTGTAGCAGGGGCTCCGCGAGGAGATCGGCCCCCACGGTGGCCGCCACGGACCTGGTTGTTGAAAAGAGCTTCCAGGTTCGGAGGAGGTCATGGTAGAAGACCGGCAGCCCGGAAATGTCTTGCAGAAGACCTCTCGCATGGAGGTAAAAGAGCTGCTGGTCATATCGGAGCCCTCGGAAGCGGCGGAGGAAGGCGTGCGCCAATACGCTCCACACCAGACTACCCGCACCATACAGGAGCCTCTGCAGGGCCTGGAGGCGGAAGACATGGACCTGAGTGTGTAGACACTTTAGGCCCTGCCCCCGCTCCCCCCCCCAGGGGCAGGTGGAGGACTCCTGCAGAGACCCAGTGCATCCCAGGCCAAAAGAACTCCAGAATCGTCATCCGGAGGTTGGCCAGGAAACCTGGGGCTGGGACCAGGGTGTTGAGCAGGTACCAGAGCATGGACAAGACTAGCTGATTGAGCACCAGCACCATCTCTTGAAGGGAGAGGCACCGGAGTTGTCCCGTCCATTTCCAAAGCCGCTTCGTCACCCTGCCCTCTAAACTGTGCCAGTTTTCCGGCGGAGACGGATGCGTGGCAGAAAGATAAATGCTGAGATAGAGCAGTGGACCCGCACTCCACCAGATGGCCTGAAGCGCGGGTGGGAGGGAGCTCGCCTGCCACCAGTCCCTGACCACCAGGCCAGAGCTCTTGACCCAGTTGACCCGAGCGGAGGAGGCTGCTGAGTAGATGGCCTGGCAAGCCTCCATGCACACCAAGTCGCCCGGGTCCTGGACCACGAGGAGCACATCGTCGGCATACGCCAACAGGACCAGCCGCAGCTCCGGCTCCTGAAGCACCACGCCCATCAGCCTCCAAAGGAGGAGACAGAGGAAGGGCTCGATCGCCAGAGCATTCAGCTGACCTGAGAGGGGATACCCCTGCTGCACTCCTCGCCTGAAGCTGACCGGCTCAGTCAGGGTCCAGTTGAGCCTGACCAGACACTCTGCAGAAGCATACAGCACCTGGAGAAAACCCACAAACCGGGGTCAGAAGCTGAACGCTCGCAGAGTGCTCAGGAGATACCCATGGTCCACCCTGTCAAACACCTTCTCCTGATCCAGGGACAAGAGGGCGAATGACAGCCCATCCCTACACCCTAATTCCAGAAGGTCCCGGACTAGATACAGGTTATCAAAGATTGTGCGGCCTGGGACAGTGTAGGTCTGGTCTGGGTGGATCACGTCCGCCAGCACAGACCTTAGCCGCATCAAGATGGCCTTCGCAACGATTTTGTAGTCCGTGCTGAGGAGCGAGATGGGATGCCAATTCCGTAAGTTGTGGAGGTCCCCCCTCTTCAGCAATAAGGCGAGCACGGCTCACCTGCACGAGAGAGGGAGGACCCTAGCCTGCAAAGAGTCGGCCCAGACGGTGACCAGGTCTGGGCCGAGGATGTCCCAGAACACACGGTAGAACTCCACGGTCAGCCTGTCCATGCCCGGAGATTTATTGGTGGGCATGCGACAGAGGGCTTCCAAGAAGTCGGTCAGAGTGAGAGGCAGCTCTAGCCAATCCCAGTCGCCCATGCTGACCATTGGGAGTCCATCCCAGAGCACTCTGCAAGCAGTAGGATTGGTCGGATCTGGGGAAAAAAGAGTTGTGTAGAAGGCCCTGGCCCTCTCGCACATCTCTACCGGATCCATGAGGGGGATGCCGTCCTCTGCCAGGAGGCAGGTGACATGCTTCTTGGCCCCCCTCCTTTTCTCCAGGGCATAGAAGAAGCGGGAGCTGTGATCCATCTCCCGAAGGAGGCGGATGCGGGATCGAACAAAGGCATCTTGGGCCCGATGGCCTTCGAGGGCCTGGAGGTCCTCCCGCTTCTCCCAGCACACTCCGCAGAGGGATGGATCCTCAGGGCTGGCAGCCAGACGCCTCTCCAGCTCCAAGACCTCCCGTTCCAACTGCCCTGTCTCTCCGCATCCCTCCGTCGGCTGGTGCCCCGGGTGTAATCACTGCAGAAGAGCCAGGCGCGTACCTTCCCCAGGTCCCACCACCGCCACGCCGAGGGAAAGGCAAGCCTCTGCTCTTGCCAGGCCAGCCAGAACTCCTGGAAGGATGCCACAAAGCCCGCATCCTCCAGCAAACTATTATTAAAGTGCCAATAGGCCAGGCCCAGCCTCTCCGCACAGAGAGAGGCCGTCACGGTGGCAAGGTGGTGATCCAAAAAGGGGGCCGGCCGAACGCTGGAGGGGTGGCCCCGTGAAAGGTGGAAACGCAACAGGTAAATACGGTCCAGCCGAGAGTGGCGCGACCAATGGGCCTCCACCCAGACGAAGGCGAACATCGAGATGTCATCCGGGTGGTAGTCGCGCCAGACGTCCACCAGCGAGTGGCAATCGACAATCTCCCGGAGGACGTCCGCGGCGGCCGGGCACTGCTCGGTCCCCGAGCAGTCTCGTTCCTCGAGGGTGGTGTTAAAGTCCTCGCCCAGGACCAGGCACTCATGAGGATCCAGGGAGTCAAGGAAGTCAGACACCTGCTGATAAAAACACAACCTCTCCGGGGCTGATGTCGGGGCGTAAACATTGACAAGATTAACCACAAGCCCCTCCGTATGGACCTAGAGGTGCATCAGGTGGCCTGGCACAGCCTCGGCGACCCCCAGCACCTCAGGCCGTCGGTCGGGGGAGAACAGGGTTGCCACTCCAGCCATGTGGATCGAGATGTGGCTAAAGTAGACTCCATCCCCCAATGCCAGCTGTATGGGTCTCCTGCAGGAAAACCAGAGAGTACTCCCCATCCCAAAGGAAGGAGAGCACCTAGCTCCTGCGGAGACCCATCCTACAGCCCCGGGTGTTTAATGTGGCAAAGATGATTGGTGCCTTGAGGAGGGCTGGGGGGGATCCTCACTGGCAGACATGCCCACGGCCTCCATCGGGCCGCGCAGCAATCTGTGACCTACCCTGTAGGTGAGTAAAGAGTCGCAGAAGAGGCGGACCCACTGGTAGGCCGCGGTGGCCTGCTTCCCGGTCCTCTTACCCTCCCCCATGAGTGCCCTCGCGGCCAGGAGGACCTGATGGAAATCCCCCCACCGCTGGAGCGCAAGCTAGACTTTGTTACAGGAGCCACGGATGTCCTCAAGGAACTCCCGCAGCTCCTCCTTCAGTGCATAGGGGGTCAGGGTCAGTGATCTACGACTGTCCCCCAGTGGGGCTCCTGTCACAGCCCCATGGCCCACCGAGGTGGGCAGGCAGGGAGCAGACCCCCAATGTGGCGTCCGATGGGCTGACGTCATGTGACCTGCCCCACTCCCTGGTTCAACAGGGGGCGGCGTAAGGAAAACGGCAGCCCCTGATGGGTCGGGACGGGGAAAAACAACTAAAGCCGCTCCCTGGGGGGTATCCCCAGGGGCAGCACTGGCAGCAAGGGAGGTGAAGGGGACAAGGACAGGGCTGGCATCAGGAAAAGGGCAGGGGACAGGAGTAGGGCGGGCATCAGGAAGGGAACTGGGGAGGAGGGCAGAAGTAGGATCCTGAGCATCAATAGTCGGGCCGCTGGAAGGTGGCCCCTCCTGGTTAGGGTCAGAGATCTGGGGAGTGGGAAGGAGACCCCCCCAACGATGCTGGGCTCAGCCACTATGGTTCGGGAGGTAGCTCCGGCATCAGGAGATGGAAGGTCGTCAACTGGGTCCCTGCCCGGGAAGGAGGTTGGGTGCTGCACAACCAAGAGGGACACCCTCTGGGAACTGGGTCCCAGCAGCGGGGCACTGGCCGTCACCTCAATGGGCCTGGCGGCCGTCAGCAGGGTGACACCTGCAGCCAGGCTGATGGAAGATTCCAGGGGATCCTCAGAGGCGGGAGGAGAAGCAGCGGTCAGGGGAAGGGAACACGGGGACAGAGGGACCGGGGTGAGGTTGCCCAGATCGAGACCTGCTGGTAGAGGGTCATCCTCCCTCTGCGTGACCAGGGTCAGACCCAGGGCCTCAATCTCCTCGTAGATGGAAGGGAGATCACCATCCGCCACCCCGAGGCCTTCCCCGCCTGCACCCGAGCCGATGCCCACCTCGATGCTCACCGGGGCCTCAGATGGAAAGAGGGCGAAAGGGGCCCCCTCGGGGGCTACCACAGGAAGGGACCCCAGAGGAGGGGTAGTGTCACCCTCCAGTGCTGCCATGGTGTCCCCAGTTGGTACTACACAACGGGAGTCATCAGGGGGCAAGGCGGAAGGCTCGTCATCGGTGCCCCCCTTCCTGCTCTTCCGGGGGGTCTCCGAATCCAAAGGATGTAACAGAGCTCGAGCCTTCTGCTTGCCCCGGTTCCCCTGCACTAAGGACCAGCCCTCCATAGCATCATCTGGGGGCAAGGGTGTTGGCTCAGGAACTCAGGGAGGCAATGGTGGGGTAGCAGGAATGAGGGAGGAGTCTCTCTGGGGCGAGCCCTCTCCCACGCCCAGTAGTATCTCTGCCGCACCCTCCTCCACAGCGGTGGATCGAGAAGGAGGGGGGGCAGCTTCGGGTGCCAGGGTCATTGGTGATGACAGGGCCGGTGCCTTGCCGGGTCTCGGGGGTCCTGGACGCTCCTCCGTGCCGGGACAAGGAGCAGTCCCTCCGGACGTGCCCCATCGCCCGGCAGACGTAGTACCGAGCATCCCCTGTCGAGTAATGCACGCGGTAGTGGGTTCCCTGGTAGGGGACCAGAAATGACCCCTCGAGCATCTCTCCGCCACGTGCCACCGGCAGCAGTTGAAGCTGCACTTGCCGGCGGAACAAGAGGATGTGACGGAGGGCGAGGTCCTTGCATCCCAATGGGAAAGGGCTGATGATGGAGATAGGGCGCCTGGGGCAGAAAGGGTGGGCAGCAGGGCAGCATTGGGCAGGAAGGGAGGGACTGAGGTCAAGACCAAGCGGACCCCCAGATCTTCCAACGGCTCCAGGGGGACAAATACACCCCCCACCGCCAGGCCCGTCTCTACTGCCTCCTGGGTGACAGCCTCCAATGCCAGGGAGAAGACTACACTCCTGTACATTTTGGAGGCCGTCACGATGGCCATGGGCCCCACCACCCTTGCCAACTCCTGCAAGTAGGTCTCCACGTGGGTTGAGGTGGGCACCAGGAGGAAACGGATGCCGTGCTTCCTAGTCAAGGTGGGGAAGGGGCCCCAGCTACTATAGATGGTAGCGGAAGTGGCAGTCAGAGGAGCAGCGGCAGGCGAGGAGGCTGCCACCACTGGGGCGTATGCCTTGGGGGCCAGGGGAGGGACTCCCGCAGAGCTGGTGGAGGGAGCAGCGAGGCTGCGGCAATGGGGGCAGTCTCTCCCATGGAGGACCTGGCCTTTTTAGCGGGGCCCTTACCCTTCTTCTCACCCCGACCTTTCCCACCGGCTGGGGGGGCTCCCCCTGAATTGGAAGGGGTGAGGGACGTGGCAGCAGTGGAGGTCTCCCTGGTACTCGCCGTGCCTGAGCGGGGGCAGTGGCAGGTGAACCGGCAGCGGCGGTCGAGATAGAGGCCTGGGGAATGGTCACGGGTAGGTGGAGGAGGGACAGTGGGAGAATCATGAGGCGTCTCCCCCGCCATAACGAGACCGGAGAGGGGGACAAACAGCGATGGGAGGGGATGGAAAGGAGGCAACCATCCCTCCCTGCTAGGCTGCAGGAAGGGGAGGAGGGTGCCAAAAGGGGAAGGCTAAAGGGGCGTCGGGAGCAACCAAGGACCTAGGGGCAGGAGGGTGTCAGGTCACCGATTCAGAGGGGATTCTGGCTCTTCCAGTTGCACTAGGGGATATGGAGGTTCAACGGCATAGGGGAGTGCAGTGAACAAGGGCAAACTCAAATGGGGGAAAGGCACAAGCGCATGAGAGGGGGCATGGGTGCATGAGAGAAGGGACCAATCAGGGCTGGGGGATCACAGGGTGGTGCGGGGGAAGGGCGAGCTGGGAATGGGATGGAGGGACCACGGAGTTAGCTGCAGGGCTGGGGTAGGACTATCAGGGCCGCAGAGGGAAACAGGTGGGGTGGACAAATGTGGCAAAGGAAAGGGGTCAGTCCAGGCGGCGGGGGGGGTGCGCCCACGGGCACTTGTGCAAAAGTCAATGCTTGGCTGCTGCTGCTGCAGTCCCAAATGATGGAAGCGGAAGTGGTGAGCCAGGCGAGCAGCTCAGTCCCAGAGGCAGGAGTCCAAAGCAGAAGGAAAACAGCCAGCGGGAGTGGTGGAGGGGGCAACAATGGTGGATGGGACGAAGGGGAACACAGAAGGACCATGGGCAGGCACCATGCCACACCCCCGGTGTCCCAACAGACACAGTCCAAACTCCCACCACAAGAGCACAGTTCAAAAAAGACTCAGTCCAGTAAAGCCCTCTCCACAGTGGTCCTCACGTGGTCTTCCAGCAGTGGGTGGTCCTCTTCTTCTTCCTTCTCCTCAGGGCTCCAACAGCTCCCCAGCAACAGCCACAGTAGTCTCAGCAGCTCCAGGTGGTGGTGGTCTGGTGTCCAGATAGGAGGGACCCCGCTCAGATGGTGCCTTCAGCAACAAGAGCTAGGGCCCCTCACTCCCCTTCTTCTCTGGGAAGGAGGCCAGCAGACTTCCTTTCCTCCCCCCCCCGGGGCTGTAGGTGGAGCAACAGCAGCAGTTGAGGGGTGGGGGGGGATCAGCAGCCAGCCAACTAGAGAGTAGCAGAGAAGAGTGGAGGCGGGGATGGAAGTGGTGATGTCTGGCCCAGCCAACGAAGCAGCAGGAAGAGCAGCAGCAGCAGCAGCGAGGCCCTAGTGCTCAACAGGAACAGGAAGAGCAGCAGCCCTCTCCCTCCTTCCCTCTACAGCAGGGGTTTTCTCCAGGTGCTGTATGCTTCCGCAGAGTGTCTGGTCAGGCTCAACTGGACCCTGACCGAGCCGATCAGCTTCGGGCGGGGAGTGCGGCAGGGGTGCCCCCTCTCGGGCCAGCTGTATGCTCTGGCCATTGAGCCCTTCCTCTGTCTCCTCCGCAGGAGGTTGACAGGGTTGCTGCTTCAGGAGCCGGAGCTGCGGCTGGTCCTGTCGGCATACGCCGACGATGTGCTCCTCGTGGTCCAAGACCCAGGCGACTTGGCGCGGGTGGAGGCTTGCCAGGCGGTGTACTCGGTGGCCTCCTACGCCGGGTCAACTGGGTCAAGAGCTCTGGCCTGGTGGTCGGGGATGGGTGGCAGGCAGGCTCCCTCCCACCCGTGCTTCAGGCCATCCGGTGGAGCGCGGGTCCGCCGCTCTATCTCGGCGTTTACCTTTCCACCATGCATCCGTCTCCGCCGGAGAACTGGCAAGGTTTGCAGGACAGGGTGGCGGAGCGGCTCCGGAAATGGACAGGACTCCTCCAGTGCCCTTCCCTTCGAGGGAGGGCACTGGTGCTCAACCAACTGGTCCTGTCCATGCTCTGGTACTAGCTCAACACCCTGGTCCCGGCCCCGGGCTTCCTGGCCGACCTCTGGAAGGTGGTTCTGGAGTTCTTTTGGCCAGGACTGCACTGGGTCCCTGCAGGGGTACTCCACCTACCCCTGGAGGAGGGAGGGCAGGGCCTGAAATGCCTGCGCACTCAGGTCCACGTCTTCTGCCTCCAGGCACTGCAGAGGCTCCTTCATGGTGCGGGTAGTCCGGCGTGGAGAGCCCTGGCGCACGCCTTCCTGCGCCGCTTCCGAGGGCTCCGATACGACCGGCAGCTCCTTTATCTCGAACCGAGGGGTCTTCCGCGATACCTCTCTGGGCTGCCAGTCTTCTACCAGGACCTCCTCCGGACCTGGAAGCTGTTCTCTGCGACCAGGTCCGTGGCGGCCACCGAGGGGGCCGACCTCCTCGCGGAGCCCCTGCTACAGAATCCCCAGCTTCGTGTGCAGGTGGCGGAGTCCCCCGCGGTGCGCCAGAGGCTGGTCCTGGCGGGAGCCACCAGGGTCGGAGACCTCCTGGACTACGACCGGGGAGGCTGGCTGGATCCCCTGACGCTCGCTCACCGCATGGGGCTCTCCAGACCTTGCACTCCCCGGCGTGTACTACAGGAGGTGGAGGCCGCTTTGCCACCCGCTGCTCGGGCCTACCTCGACCGGGTCCTGCGGGAGGGCACGCCCCGCCCACTCCCCACCCCAAGCCCTCCGGACCTTTTCATCGGGCCTCTGCCCCGTAGGCCCAACCGGCCCCCCCGCCCCTTCTCTGCTAGCCGGCTGCACGACCTGCAGCTGGTCCGTTTCCAAACTGTGCCAAGGAAACAGCTCTACACGCTCGTGCTCCACACCCTTCACTTCCTCACCCTCGTGTCCCGCCCCGATACAAAGTGGCGGGACCTCCTGCCATCTCTGGAGGGTGAGGAGCCCCGGTGGGCCAGCTTCTACTCCACCCTGGTCCCAAGGCCCACTGGGGATATCAGTTGGTGGCTCCTCCATGGGGCCATGAGCACGGGCGTGTACTTGGCGCGGTTTACCCCTGTCCCGGACACCTGCCCCTTCTGTGGCGTGAGGGAGACCCTGGCGCACGTTTATTTAGAGTGCGCCAGGCTGCAGCCCCTACACCGGCTCCTTATTGCCATCCTATTACGTTTCTGGTTGCACTTTTCCCCTCACCTCCTTCTGTACGCACTCCCTATCCGTGGCCCCACGAAGTCCCGGGACCTCCTGGTCAACCTCCTCCTCGCCCTGGCAAAAAAGGCCATCCACGCGACCAGGGAGGGGAGGTTGGCCGATGGAGACTCCGGTGACTGTGGGGCTTGTTTCCGATCCATGGTCCGATCACGCATCCGGGCAGAGTTCCTCTGGGCGACGTCCACTGGCTCCCTTGACGCCTTCGAGGAGCAGTGGGCGCTGTCCGGGGTTCTCTGCTCGGTGTCCCCGTCAGGTTCCCTCCTTCTGACTCTTTGACCTCACTCCTGTCCCTGTTCTTTTATTAGTTGTCCCCTGAACTCAGTGGGTTCTGTGGCCCTGTGGTTCCTCCCCTTAGGCTGGGGGAGGGTCCTTTAGCAGTGGGCGGGCTTCGCCCGCCCACTTCCCAGACACCCAATAGATCCCTCTACAGCAGAGGAATAGAAGGAAGATCTACTGGCAACTGAAGAAGCAGGTTTCTGTTCCCTGAGTGACCAGAGCAGGGGCTCCACTAGAGTAATCAGGAACCTCCTAGAACCAATTAAGGCAGACAGGCTGATTAGAACACCTGCAAGCAATCAAGGCAGGCTAATCAGGGCACCTGGGTTTAAAAAGGAGCTCACTTCAATTTGTGGTATGTGTGTGTGAGGAGCTGGAAGCAAGAGGTGAGTGAGTGTGAGCTGCTAGAGGACTAGGGAGTACAAGTGTTATCAGACACCAGGAGGAAGGTCCTGTGGTGAAGGTAAAGAAGCTGTTTGGAAGAGGCCATAGGGAAGTAGCCCAGGGAGCTGTAGTTGTCATGCAGCTGTTACAGGAGGCATTATAGACAGCTGCAATCCACAGGGCCCTGGGTTGGAACCTGGAGTAGATAGCAGGCCTGGATTCCCCCCCAAACCTTCCAACTCCTGATCAGACACAAAAAGAGGTGACCAGACTATAGGTTCCACCAGAGGGGAAGACCACTGAGGTGAGCAAATCTGCCAATAAGTGTAGGACCCACCAAGGCAGAGGAGGAACTTTGTCACAACACTTAAAACCTTTTATTTTAATTGAATGTTTTAAATAGATGTTAATAGTTTTTATGATATTTTACAGTGCCCGGGTGCTGCAACATAGGGGAGAAAATTTATATTTGTAACTATTATTAACTTCAGAAATATAGCAATACAAAAGTTTGGGGACCAAGGCTCTCAGTCCTTTTTCATTCCTTGCTCATTCTTCATGTAGGCAAAATTCAAAATGAGGCCAACGGGAGTTTTTCCTAAATTAGGAGCAAGTAAAGATTGAAGGATTGGTTTCTCCAGAAAATAAGCTATAAATATTCTAGATGGAGCTGGTAGCACTGTCTCTTCTTAAATTTGCCTTTCTTTGTAGGATCTCATTTTTAGTTGTTTATAACATTTGTTTTTTAGGATGAACTTTTCCACCATGGATGCCTGCATTGGGCTAATTATTTTCAGAATATTTCAGCAAAAGAGATTCAGCCATTTCTAAGAATGTCATTAGTCAAAAAATCATGTTGTTTGGCCCATGTTTAAAAAAAAAAACTTACAATCATTTAGTTGATAAGCTCTGGCGTAGTCATGCTTTGGAGCAGGGACATGAAATTTGGCAGAGGGTCAACCTGGTGTCAGGAATGTGCCTTTTGCTTTTCCTTTGAAAAACTGCCCAAAGTTGGTCAAATTTATAAACATGTAGAAAATCTTAGCTCTACTTGTTTAGTGAGACTTGTTAGAGTTTTGCAGATAAATTCTATTAGATTGCTATCTGCAGATAGCAATCTCCAGCCTGGGGTTGAAGGGCTGAGCAGAAAATGCCCAGCAATGGCTATTCCTGGCTGCCAGGGGCCACTGATAGACCTCAGAGCAGAAAGATTGTCTATCAGTGCTCCTCCTGTTGGCAGTATCTGGGTAAAAAGACTGGACTGGAAGCCAGTGAGGGGTTGGAAGTGACAATGAAGGTTGTGGGACTTAGATCCATGTTTTGGAGAAGGTAGTATGAGACCAAAAGAATAGCCATACTGAATCAGACCAATAATCCATCTAGGCCAGTACCCTGTATTCTTAGGAAGTAACAGAACAGGGAAATTATTGAGTGAACCATCCTGTGTCTTCCAGTCCAGGTTTTGGCAGTCAGAGAATTGGAGACATCCAGAGTATGGGATTGCATTCCTGACCATTTTGGCTAATAGCCATTGATGGATGTATCTTCCATAAACCTATATAATTTATTTTGGAAGATTTTTCAAGTTTTGGCCTTCAAAACATCGCCTGCCAGAGTTCCTGTCAATGTATGACGAACATTTTCCTTATTATTGTTTTAAACCTGCTGCCTGTTAATTTCATTTAGTGTCTCTTGATTCTTGTGTTATGTGGAGGGGTAAATAACACTTCCTTGTTTGTTTTCTCCACACTATATACATGATTTTATAGACCTCTATTATATTCCTCCTTAGTCATCTCTTTTCTAAGATGAACAGTCCCAATTTTTAAAATTTCCTTTCATATGGAAGCTGTTCCATACCCCGCAATTATTTTTATGCCCTTCTCTGAACTATTTCCAATTCTAATATATCTTTTTGGAGACGACTAGAACTGTATGCAGTATTCAATGTGAGGGTGAGCCATAGATTTATATAGCGGCATATCTTTCCTAATGGTTCCTAGCATTCTGTTAGCTTTTTTTGACTGCGGTTGCATTGAGCATGTGTTTTCAGAGAACTATCCACACTGATTTCAAGATCTCTTTCTTGAGTGGTAACAGCTAATTTAGATCGAATCATTTTCTAGGTGTAGTTCAAATTATGTTTTGCAAAGTTCATTACTTTGCATTTATCAGCATTGCATTTCATCTGCCATTTTGTTGCCAGGCACCCAGTTTTGTGAGATCCCTTTTTGTAACTCTTCACAGTCAGCTTTGGACATAAGTATCTTGAGTAAGTTTGTATCATCTGCAAACTCTGCAACCTCACTGTTTACCCATTTTTCGGGTCATTTTTGAATATGTTGTTCAGCACTGGTCCCAGTACAGATTCTTGCGGCACCCTGCATTTCTTTCTCTCCACTATGAAAACTGACTACTTATTCCTGTTCTTTGTTTCCTATCTTTTAGCCAGTTACTGATCCATGAGAGAACCATCTCTTATCTCGTGACTGCTTATATTTCTTAAAATGGCTTTGAGAGACCTTGCCAAAGGCTTTCTGAAAGTCCAAGTACACTATAGTGATAGGATCACCCTTGTCCACATGTTTGCTGACCCTCTCAAAGAATTCTAATGAATTGATGAGACATGATTTCCCTTTAAAAAAGCTATGTTGACTGTTCCACAACATATTGTGTTCATCTATATGTCTGATAATTCTGTTCTGTACTATAGTTTCAACCAATTTGCCTTGTAGTGAAGTTTCAGATGGGAGGGGATCTGGGACTGGCTGGTTAAAGAGAATAGGACATAGAACTAGAAGTGGGAGAAGACAGGAGGGAATTGATACTGAAACTGTATGAGACAGGGAAGGGGCTCGTTATGTTTGGGAGGGCAAAGTGTCAAGGAGCCTGGAGTGATGAGAATGGAACTGTGAATAGAGATGAGAAGTAGATTTTTGACTTGGACAGGAAGCCTTGAGTTGCAAAACTAGGGCTAGCTGGGCAGGAGAGAGATACTGGGATATGGAGCCTGACGGTGGTGACTGGGATAAGCCAGATAAGGAGACTGGAACAGGGAGCAGGGGCTGCAGAAGAGGCAAGACTGGATCAGAGAAAAGTTGGTGGGGGCAGCAGCAGTAGACATCCGATTTGGGGCAGAGGCATACATGGTCCCTAGATTACACTCTCCTCCAGAAGCTGGAATGGCACCCTAGAACATGGTTGCTCATCATTTCTCTGCTATCAGCAGATATCTATGAAACCCACTGGCAAAATATGTATGCTAGTCTATGTAGAACAGGAGTGGGCAAACAACAGCTGGGGCCTGCATCCACCCCTTGAGATATTTTAATCCAGCCCTCAAACTCCTGCCAGGGAGCAGGATCCAGGCCTTGCCTGCTCCGGTGCTCCAGCCAGGGAGCAGGGTCAGGAGCTTGCCCCACTCTCTGTTTACCGTGGCTCCGCGCAACTCCCAGACACAGCGGCATGTTCCTCCTCTAGATCCTACATTTAGGGGCAGCCAAGGGGCTCCACATGCTGCCCCTGCCACAAGCGCTGCCCCTGCAGCTCCGATTGGCTGGAAACCAAGGCCAATGGGAGCTGCAGGTACGGCGCCTGTGGAAGGGGCTGCGCACAGAGCCACCTGGCCACACCTCTGCATAGGAGCCAGAGGGGGGGACATGCCACTGCTTCCAGGAGCCTCCTGAAGTAAGCACCGCCCAGAGCTTGCATCCCTGACTTCTCCCATGCCCCAACCCCCTGTCCCAGTCCTGATCCCCCTCCTGTACCCCCCAACCCCAGCCCACACCTCCAGGCAGAGCCCTCAACCCCCACAAACCCCAGCCCCTGCCCCAGCATGGAGCCCCCTCCCAAACCCTGAACTCCTCATTTCTGGCCCTACCCCAGAGCCCTCACCCCCACCTGTCACCCTCACCCCTTCCTGTACCCCAATCCCCCATTTTGTGAGCATTCATGGCCTGCAATACAGTTTCCATACCTAGATGTGGCCCTTGGACCAAAAAGCTTGCCCACCCCTGATGTAGAGGATTACAACTTACTACTGCTGTCAGTCATTCCTTTAGCTCCAAACACAGAGGAAGAGGGAAGTTCTGTGCATCTGAAGGTTCCAACCCTGCTAATGAGCCCTCTGAGTGACAATATGATGCCACATGATTGGGAATTTCAATTCCACCCCCGCACCAATTTGCTTAGTTAAAAACTTGGCAAACTACACAAACAAATTAACAAAATCGTTAAAAATACAGTGTTGCAAAGTCAAGCACTGAAAAGTTAGGAAAAACCAGACTTAAGTTTGCCTCTGCCATCCTTAATTACATCACATACTATTTTTCCACAGGGTGCCTGCCTTGTTCATTGCACAAGATGGACCCACTGAATAAATCAAGATTGTGCAGTGAATGAGACTGTTGTCTGTGGGACCCTAGCCTCATTTGCTGCAGTCGTTGAAAGGTGTACAGTGGATGAGCTGTAAAACTATAGGGAGAGAAAGGATGGCCCCTGTCCCAGGCAAAGAATTCCGATGTGATGTTGGGTAAGTGACTTAATCCAAACTAAGTGGTCATTAATTGTGTGCACTAATTTCTGGGTGCTCAGATTGAGACCCTGGGGGTCTGATTTGTAGAAGTGCTGAGCACTCAAAGCTGCAACTGAAGCTGCTGTGAGCTGTGCTCTGTGCTCTAAACATGTAAAGTGCTATACAGTTCTTAGTACTCTGAAATATCAGGTCATAGGCATCTCAGGTTGGGCACCCAATATAGTGAATATTTTTCATCTTTATCTCTGTGCCTCTGTTACCCATCTGTAAAATGGGGATAATAATACCACTCACCTCGAGGGGTGCGGTGTGTATAAATTCATTAATGTTTGTGTAGCACTTGGTTACTATAAACACTGAGTGTCATAGAAAAGCACATAAATAAATTAATTCTGAATTTCTACCAGGGTTTGATTATTCTGCAGAAAACAAGGCAAAGGGACACACATTCAACAATGAGGATAAAATAAAATATTGAATAGCTGTCTTATTGAGGGCTTTTCTACTGTTGAAATGCTACAGCAGCATAGCTGCAACTGTGAAACTGCACAGCTCTAGTGCTTCAGAGTAGGCACTACCTATGCCAATGGGAGGGGGTAATCCCCAAGAGGCACTAGCTAGTGCTGTCTACATTGGAGGTTAGGTTGGCTTAACTATATTGTTCAGGGGTATGGATTTTTCACATCCCTGACCAATGTAGTGGTGGTGACCTAATTTTTAATGTAGACTAGAGGTCTTAGTGATCATCATCCATTCTATGCCCTGTGGTAGGTGTAGGTCTTGTGAGGAAAAAACAGTATGTCGTCATGTACTTCAAGACTATTATAAACCATATGCACAAATGGCTGAATTAATGCTTTAAAGGCAACCATAATACCAACGCTTCCTAACTTTGGAGTACTTTGACACCTTAAAGATCTTTTAACAGTGTACAATTCAAAATAATTTAGAAAAGAAAAGGATTGTTTTAAAAATAGGCTGTTTGACAGAAAAAAAAGACAAGCTTTGTGGAATTTTATGGAAATCATGAATAGGGATGGCCAAATTGCTTCTGATAAAATAAGAACTCCCTTGACTTTTGCTCAGAATTTGAGACTTTCATGAAGGTTTATTAAGTTAGCTCCCTTTGGACAATACATCAGTTCCAGCTTTGTGCCAGGTTTGAAAGTGTCATAATAGAGCGGGAAAAGGGCCTGACCCTACAAACTTTTCAGTCACTAATCCCAGTGAAGTCTTTATTGAGGAAGATGTTTTCCTGCATGTTTCTCTCTCTTCTATTTTCATTTTTCCTCCCATTTTACAAAATCAATATACATATTTTATTAAAAGCTTATTAAAATCAGACCCATTTTACAAAAACAATATACATATTTTATTAAAAGCTTTCATTCTATCTTAAGATGTAGAAAAAACTGACTAGCAGAAGGTAAGGACAGAGGAGATGATAGGGTAGTTAATCAAGCATATCAAGGACAGTAGCTCACAGTAAGAAATGCTTAACTAAGAAACATTAAAAAAATAAAATCCCACTAGTGTAGGAAACTGTCATTGTCACCATTTCCCCCCTCTCTCATCTTTTGTAGGAAGATTGAGATGGTTAGGGCAAGGCAACTCTAGAATCAGCTGGATATCTCCTATTTTCTTGATCCAGTTCAGCCTTTGTTTAAGTGGGAGTATAGTACAGAGATGAATTCTCTTGTAATGGCTGATGTTCTTTTTCCACTGATAGGCAGAGAACAAATGTCATCATAGATTCTTCTTGATTTGTTAGCTGACTTTGATACAGTGGGCTATGTAATTTTGTTGACCTGTTTGTAGACTCCAACTGGGGTAGATGGTACCATTATCGATTGGTTCCATTCTTTCCTCATGGAGAAGAGCACGAGCATGGTTTTGAGCAATTGTTCATTTGAAAATAGGACTCTCGATTGTAATTCTTCAAGATTCTACTCTGTTGCTTCCTCTTAATACACCCTTCAAAAACTTTTGTGGTATTGACTGGGATCTTTAAATTCCTAAATATTTTGGGTTCTAGCTGGCCTGGGCAGCTGCTCTTCTCTCTGTGTAAATATGACACTTGTGTTTTCATGTATTAGGTAATGGTCATCTGAGGCCCTGTCATAAACAGACAGTTAAGGGTTAATTCCTCTTTTACCTGTAAAGGGTTAAGAAGTTCACTTAGCCTAGCTAACACCTGACCAGAGGAACCAATGGGGGGACAAGATGTTTTCAGAGAGGGAGGAGGGAAATCAGACTTTGCTCTGTTCAGAAAAGTTTTCTGCCAGAGTGAAGTATCCAGGAATCAGCCATCTAACATTTTGTAAAAGTAGTAAGTGTTTAGAGAAGGAATGTAATAGATTGTTTTTCTTTTGTGACTTAATTTTGCATAAGAGGGAGAATCAAATTGGGTTTCTTTTGTGTAATTTTAAAGTTTTGCCCAGAGGGACATCCTCTGTGTTTTTGAATCTGTTGTCTGTGAGAGTAGTTTGCATGCTAATCTCACAGAGGTTTTCCTTTCACCCCTTTTCTTTAATAAGTCTTCTTTTTTTAAGAACCTGATTGATTTTTTTCCTTGTTTTAAGATCCAAGGGTTTTTTGGATCTGGACTCACCAGGAATTGGAGGGAGGTGAATCAGTCTCAATCTTGATAGGAAAAGGGGGATCAAGACTGGGGAAATATTTTAGGGGGGAAGAGAGGGTTTTCAAATGACTCTCCCATAAACTATTTGGTGATGGCAGCTACTAGATCTAAGCTGGTAAAAAAGCTTAGGGTTTATCTCATGCAGGTCCCCACATCTGTACCCTAAAGTTCAGAGTGGGGGGTGACACCTTGACCAGCCCTCTCAGATCCTTTCTGTAAATACTTGAGCATTCCCTGCTCTGATGATGATTTTAATGCAGCTGGAGATATAGGAGGTCCCACTGAGAAACTTCTGACAGGTTCACCCACAGACAGTATAGATAACATGTCAGGCTGGCTAGAAACATAAATAGGGCTTATTTCACTGGTGATTCAGTTCAAGCCCTAGACCTGGTGACCATTGTAATCTATCATCTTCAGAAGAGATGTGGTTTCTCCAAGGATCTCTTCCCACTGCCCAAAAGGGGGAGGGAGGTACGAAGAGGCCTCTTTTACTCACTGAGAGGAGAGAGATCAAAAACAAAACCCCAATGACTGCTTCCAACCTTGGTTCAAAGAAGGAGGTGAATTAATAGGAACCCCAAAGGTCTCCTTGCAGCCTAAACAAAGATAAAAATATAGAACTTTCCTTCCCAGTTTCTAAAAAAAGAGGGAATTGGTTTGCAAGCTTCCCACAAGCATGCAATGTAATGATGAAAGAGAGTGAAGAAGCTACCTCAATCCCACTGCCCAAAGGAAAGGTATTAGTGAGGAAAATCCACCCCCCCCCACATCCTTTCGTGTCTGCCCAAGTGAGAATGAAGAGAATCCTTGAACCCACTCTCTGAGTGCTAAGCAAATGCAAAGTATGTTGGGTCTGCATTCTCCCCCTGCAGCCATGAACAAGGATGACATTTTGTATGAGATTGTGAGCCTGCACAGAGCCTGATGAAGAGATGGGGATTTAGTAAGGAAAGATGGCCTGCGAGAATTACCGTGTGTTTGTTTGGGAAAGCACCCAAATATTTGCATGCTTACCTGCACATTTTGAGGGGGCTCTTTTTTAAAGCATTTATTTCAGCATCGGTACTGGGGTTTGTGCTTATTATTTCATTCTCCTTATCATTCTGGAATCATGGCAAGGATATTTAAAGTTGGGAAAAGGTTATTAGTTCAACTGGAAAAATCAGAAATCTGCAGGAAACTTTTGGAAAGTGTTTGATACTTCATGGATTCAAACATGTTGCTATTGAAGTCAATGAAATTGTCATTTGTTTTCTCTGGGAATATCATCAAGCCTCATATTCATACAGAATGTGACTCCACTACCAAAACTACCATTGCATTACCCATCTATAAACCTGACATAACTCTGGGAACAGAAGCATATTTCAGTACAGGTGCCTTTTTGAATGGAGTTTTCAGCCAGTCCTCCAAATGCATGAAGTGCACTTGCATTTTAATTGGTAAACTAAGCAAGTGTTAATTTCATTTGAGAACTAAGCCTGTAGTAATATATTCTAGGGACCACAGACAGTCATGTTCTTGCTGATGTTCTGCTCCATTTGTGGCTTGCAGCAATGTCAAAATTGATAGAATTTTGATTTCCTATGTATAGGCAGAATGATGAGGATAAGAAAGGACAAGGGAGGCAGATTTCAAAATTAGTTTAGATCAAAGAGAACAATGGAAATAGCTATGTTTTTAATACTGTTAGTATGTCTGATTTAACTTCTCTGACACTCTAATTGGAGCTCAAAAGTGGGTTGGTATGGTAGTGTGCAAGGGGTTCTTTTACTTTAAGGCCCTTTGTTAATACACTGCTTGGTAACCAAGTGAAGCTAATGATAAACATATTCCATTGTTAACATAAAATAAAAATGGCATTCTTCATTTAATTAATAGATTTCTAGTGATGATTATCACACTTTTACATGATTAGAAAAATGGCCATTATGTAACTGAAGGCATAATTCAACATTTATGATGTGCTAGTTTTTTATAAGCACAGAAAATCAGTGCCTTTTTGCTAGAAATAGAGATATTTGGTAATTATGACTAGAGCTTTTTATGACAATTCAGACATGGTTAAACAGCAAATGGCAACATCATTCATTTGCTATAGCATGAAAAATAATACCCAGCTATCATCTTCTTGTTTAATTTTACCCATTACTTCTTTCTTGTGTGTCAAATATGTATTTTAGAAAATAGCTATGCCATTTCCCTGTAATACTAATTCTGAATGATGGACAGATTTAACAAGTGACAATCCTTAACCCTTAGTACTAGCTACTCCCTGATAATGGGTTGATGACCCATAATGGCTGGCTAATTTCCAGGATCTTGATAGAACCACTGGAGGAAAAATGTGTCTGTGGTTTTTTTTTTAATTAGCTTAATATGGTAGGAAAACCTGTTTAACACCTTTTAAATATATTTAAATAAGTGTAAGCCATCAGTGTTGTAGCCTAATACATAGTGTATTTAGATTTTCAGAAAGCCTTTGACAATGTCCCTCACCAAAGGCTCTTAAGCAAAATAAGCAATCCTGGGATAAAAGGGAAGATTCTCTTATGGATTGATAACTGGTTAAAAGATGGGACACAAAGGGTGGGAATAAATGGTTGGTTTTCAGAATGGAGAGAAGTAAATAGTAGTGTCCCCCAGGGGTCTGTACTGTGCCCAGTCTTATTTAACGTATGTGTAAACAATTTGGGAAAAGGGGTAAACAGTGAGGTGGCAAAATTTGTAGATGATTCAAAACTATTCAAGATAGTTAAGTCCCAGGCAGACTGTGAAGAGCTCCCAAAGGGTTTCTCAAAACTAGGTGACTGGGCAACAAAATGGCAGATGAAATTTAATGTTGATAAATGCAAAGTAATGCAGATTGGAAAACATAATCCTAACTATACATATAAAATGATGGGGTCTAAATTAGCTGTTACCAGTCAAGAAAGAGATTTTGGAGTCATTGAGTGGATGATTTCAGAGAACTGTCCACAATGTGCAGCAGCAGTCAAGAAAGAGAACAGAATGCTGGGAATCATCAAAAAAGGGATAGATAATAAGACAGAAAATATCATACTGCCTGTATATGAATCCATGGTACACCCACACCTGAATACTGCATGCAGATGTGGTCGCCCCATCTCAAAAAAGATATACTAGAATTGGAAAAGATTCAGAAAAGGGCAACAAAAATGATTACGGGTATAGAATGGCTTCCATATGAGGAGAGATTAATAAAACTGGGACTTTTCAGCTTGGAAAAGAGATGATAGAGATCCATAAAATCATGAATGGTATAGAGAAAGTAAATAAGGAAGTGTTACTTATTCCTTCTCATGATACAAGAACAAGGAGCCACCAAATGAAATGAGGTTTAAAACAAACACAAGAAAGTGCATTGCATGAAAAAATACTATCAACCTCTGGAACTCCTTGCCAGAGGGTGTTGTGAAGGCCAATACTATAATGGGGTTCAAAAGGGAGCTAGATAAATTCTTGGAAGATAGGTCCATCAATGGCTATTAGCCAGGATGGGTAGGAATGGTGTCCCTAGCCTCTGTTTGCCAGCTGGGATTGGGTGACAGGGCATGGATCACTTGATGATAACCTGTCTGTTGATTCCTTTTGGGGCACCTGCCATTGGCCACTGTCAGGGGGCAGGATACTGGACTTGACAGACCTTTCGTCTGACCCAGTAGGGCCGTTCTTATGTTCTAAGCTCCCAAGGACTACAACAAGACCAACTAATGACTTAAAAGTTGTTTAACTGTGTGTACATGTCTGTTAAAGAGGTTTTCCATTCATGTACTTTCCCAAAAATTTAGTTAGATTAACCCTTTTTCCCCTCCAGTGTAGACGATACCTGCAGGAGCTAAATTTGGGAGGATGGAAGAGCGAACTGCTTGGAGGTAGATAGAGGCAGCTCAGAACACAAGAACAACCATATTGGGTCAGAAAAATGGTCCATCTAGACGAGCTTCCAACGGCAGCCAGTGCAAGGTGTTTCAGCAGGAATGAGAAGAACAGGTAATCATCGAGTGAACCATCTTCTGTCGTCCACTTCTAGCTTCTGGCAAACAGGCTAGGGACTCTCAGAGCATGGTGTTGCATCCCCGACTATCCTGGCTAATAGCCATTGATGGACCTATCCTCTATTAACTTATCTAATTCTTTTTTTTAATCCTGTTATAATTGTGGCCTTCACAGCATCCCATGGAAACAATTTCCACAGGTTCACTATGTATTGTGTGACAAAGTACTTCCTGCCTATTAATTTCATTGTGGGATCTCTAGTTCTTGAGTTATGTGAAGGAGTAAATAACACTTTCTTATTCACTTTCTCCACACTAGTCAAAATTTTATAGACCTCTATCATATCTTCTTAGTCGTTTCTTTTCCAAGCTGAAAATTCCCATTCTTTTTCATCTCTCCTCAGATGGAAGCTGTTACATACTCCTAATAATTTTTGTTACCCTTTTCTGTACCTTTTCCAATTCTAATATATCTTTTTTTGAGATGGGGCAACCAAATCTGCACACACTATTCAAGATGTGTGCATACGATGGATTTATGTAGCAGCATTCTGTTATTTTCTGTCTTATTATCTGTCCCTTTCCTCATGGTTCCTAGTGTTCTGTTAGTTTTTTTGAATGCCACTGCACATTGAACAGATGTTTAAGAACTATCCACAATAACTCCAAGATCTTTTTCATGAGTGGTAACAGCTAATTTAGACCCCATCATTTCCTGTGTGAAGTTGGGATTATGTTTTCCAATGTGCATTGCTTTGCATTTATCAAGATTGAATTTCATTTGCCAGTTTGTTGCTTAGTAAGCCTGTTTAGTGAGATCTCTTTGTAACTGTTCGCAGTCTGCCTAGGACTTAACTATCTTGAGTAATTTTGTATCATTGGCAAATTTTGCCACCTCACTGTTTTACCCCTTTTTTCCAGATTGAACAGCATTGGTCCCAGCGCAGACCCTGGGGGACACCACTATATACCTCTATCCATTCTGAAAACTGACCATTTATTCCTACCCTTGGCATTCTATCCTTTAACCAGTTACTGATCTATAAGAGGACCTTCCCTCTTACCCCATGACTTCTCACTGTGCTTAAGAGCCTTTAGTGAATGAACTTGTCAAAGGCTTTCTCAAAGTCTAAATACACTAACTGGATCACCCTTATCCACATGTTTGTTGACCTCCTCAAATAATTCTTATAGACTGGTGTGGCATGATTTTCCTTTACAAAAGCTAAAACCTTTTCAGTTTTAAATGCTAGCAGTCTGGTTCCATTTTGGTTTAGGTGAAGGCCATCCCTCCTGTATAGGCTCCTCCTTTCCCAAAAGCTTCCCCAGTTCCTTATAAACCTAACCCCTTGCTCCCTGCACAATCATCTCAAAGCCACACATTGAGATCCTGCATTTCTGCCTGTCTAACTAGCTCTGCACATGGAAAAAATTCAGGGAATACTACTATGGAGGTCCTGAATTAGTCTCTCAGCCAGCAGCCTAAATTTGGTGTCTAGGACCTCTCTCCTACCTTTCCTTATGTCACTGCTACTACATGTACCACAACCACTGGCTTTCCCCTATACAATACACATAAACCTGTCTAGAAGTCTCAAGAGATTTGCAACATTTGCACCTGTCAGGCAATTCACCATGTGGTTCTCCCAGTCATCATAAACTCAGCTATCTAGGTTTCTAATTATTGAATCCCTGTAGCGGGGTGGTCACCCTGCTCAGGCCCTGAAGGGGTTAAAGCAGACCAGGAGAGGGCTGCAGCTGAGAAAAGGTAGGCTGATGGGGAAAGCAGTCGCAGCTGAGGCTAGCTTAATCAGGGCCCAGCTGGCCCTTATAAGAGGGCAGTAGGCCAGAAGCTAAGAGACTCTCTTTCTAGCTTTCTGAGAGAAAGAGGGACCTGGCTGCTTGGGAGCTGAGGGTACCTGGGGAAGGGCAGAGGGAACTGGGGAGCTCCAGCCAGGAAAAAACCCAGGCTGCAAGCCTTGCTTAAAGGGCCAGAAAGGTACTGGGGCTGCAAGGGGGCAGCCCAGAGATAAAGGCAGCAGGTCCTAACCCACCTTGCAGATAAGTGGCTTACAGACTGAAGTCCATCTCAGTGAGCGGGGGCTAGATGGTAACTGGCAGTAGCCACTGAGGTAAGGTGGTGATAGAAAGTTGGGGGTTCCCCTGGGTGAGGAAACAGATTCTGGGTTACTACTGTGGGTAGAACTCTGACACAGAGGGGCACTGGAGTCTGGGAGGGACATGGGGGGCCAGCGTCAGGCAAGACACCAACCTGCAGAGGGCGCTCTGGGCTGAAAGAGCTAATTCCCAGGACAACCAGCAGGAGGTGTTGCGCTGGTGTGTTGTCGCATCACTACAATCCCCCTTAACTATTGCCTGTCTCTTCCTAATTATTGGAGTTTCCTCTCCTGGAGAGGTATCCTCAGTGAGAAAGGACATCATGACATCATTGGGAGGAAGGATCCCAACTATGAGATCAATTCCCTCTGCTCCATTTTGATCTTCTCCTTCCCTCAGACTTTCAGCCTCCTCAACAGCATAGAGGCTGTCAGACTTGGGGTGGGACTGCCCTACTGTGTCCTGGAAAATCTCATCTAGGTACCTCTGTATCTCTCAGCTCCTTCAGTTCAGCCATTCTGATCTCCAGAGCCCATACTCAGTTCCTGAGGGGAAAGAGCTTCTTGAACTGAATGCACACATCTGCTGCCCACCCACAAGGCAGGTAATCATACAGGCTGCATTCAATGCAACAAACTGGATAGCCCCCTCTCTATTGCTGAACTTCTGCCTGCATTCTGTTTACTTCTGCAGTTGTTTTTGTTCTTTGCATTCGTTTTCCTGGTTTTTGTTTTTAATTGGGGAGGGGGATGTTCATTGCCTTAATTTTTAAAGAATATTAATCAGGTGTATCCAACTCTCCCACTCCCTTTCAAAAAAATTTTCTGTCAGCTACACCTGTTTACTAGTCCCTCTGGTTGGTTAGCAGGTGGCTTTTTAAAGCCCTAAGTAGCCCTACTCCATGGTTAAGGGTTAATGGGTGCTAAAGGGTATAGGGGTCAAAGCCTTGTTAAAAAGCTGTCAGGCTTGCATAGCAGGCTGCTAGGTTCAGCACATGGCACCTTAGACAAACCAATAACACTATATACTTCAGTCAAGCAGCAAGCACATCACAAACATACACATGAAAGGCAACAAACTCACCCCAAGGAGTCACTCAGTAACCTTTCTCTGAAGTGAATCCTGAATGACCTATCATCCCCCATGAAAAGTCCTTGTCTCCTCTCTTGGCCTACCCTTCTATTACTGATGGTGCTCTGGTCACTTATTCAGCTCTGCAACCAGTAGCTCTGGTCACTGATTCAGGCTGCGACCAGTAGCATGCATCAACAGCAAAGCTTGGGCATGGGAAGGAACAAACATGGATGCCTCTGTACACACAGACGTATCCTACAGCACTATGTATAGTGTGTTAACTTCTTTCGTGAGTGGTGTATAATTAAAGGGGAGGTTTGCATGTTCAGGAAAGAGAGAAAGCAAATGAGTGGGAGGCAGGTAAGCTCTTCAAAAAAAGAAAGGGAAAGCGAGGAACTGAAAACAGGTATCCTCTTCTTGCATCCCTCAGTGCAGAACCCCGAGGATGAGTACATTTACTTTCATTCATCTGAGGGTTAATATTGGTTTGTTCCTGAACACACAAGCCACACAAACTACATATATATACTGTGATGAGGTATTCACTCTACACTAGCCTGGGAAGGATTAATGTGCCTGAGAACGGACCACATAACTTGATAGGCCACACCGGTTAGGCTTGTTATGCAATTCCTGACTGATAATGGAACTCAGCTGAACAGGAGCAAGCAGAGTTAGTATAAAACCAGGAAGTATGCTGTAGAAGAAGGGCAGGCTGGCTGGCTGAGTCTGAAGGCTGCCTGTGTAGGCTGGGAGACATCAAGAGCTGGGACTTGGAACTCAGGGATGGCGTGGGCTGGTGACTGGTTGGCTGAACAGAGATAGTTGTATATTCTGAGAAAGAAAGGCTGGAAGTTATGTTGGGAAATGAGGGAGAAGAAGCAAGGAATGCATTCATTTTAGGAAGAAGAAAAAATAGAAGGAGCAGATAGGAATGGGAAAAGTAAGGAAAAGGTTTTACATCTTACAATTATCAAATCACTAGCTGAAGATGTGAAGACAGGTGATTTTAATCCCTTGAAGACAGCAGAATGGATTAGGCTAAATATTGATTTGCCTAATGGATTAGGAGAAATATTAAGAGCTAAGAGTGAAGGGTAAAGACTATTAGTATGTTCACATAAGGAATAGTCTGAGAAACTTCTCAAAACTACAAATTTAAGAAACATAAGAGTAATTTGCAGCTACCTAAATGTATGACACAAGCAAAAGGGATAATGTGTTAGATTCCCCTAGACATGACTGAGGATGAAATTAAAAGGGGTATAAGTGAGGACTAAGTGCTGATTAGCAGGAGAGGGGGAGAACACAAACCATCCACAGCCATCCAAGTAACATTTAAATTTGCAACAGTACCCAATAAGGTTAATACAGGATACCAACTCTTCTGGATTAAGCCAGATATCCTGGCCCCTTTGAGATGTTATAAATTTCAAAGATTTGGGCATTTGGCAGCTGTCTGTAAGGGGAAAACAATCTGTGGTAAATGTGAACAAGAACACTTATATGTGAACTGTGTGGAAAGAACAGAACTAAAATACAGCAATTGTGGGGATAAGCACAGTGCAGCATACAAAGGGAATGTGGCAGCAGAACAAGCTAGAGAGATACAGAAATTTATCCACAAAATATCTTACTGTAGTGGGGCGCACTGCCCCACTCCCTGTGAGAGTGGGCTGCAGTAGGCCTTGGGAGCCTGTGCAGCCCGGGAGCCAATTAGAAATGGGCTTATGGGGAGCCAATCAGGGCCAGGTTCACCCATATATAAAGGCTGCTCAGGAAGGGAGCAGTCTGTCTGTCCCAGGCCTTTGACAGGGGAAGGTCAGTCTCCAAGGGGAAGACCAGCGCCATAGACAGCTCAGTGCTGGGCAAGCTCAGGGAGGCTAGAAGGCTCTAGCCCATAGCTGCCAGGCTGCAGGCCCTGAAGGGAAGGGCCTAGTAGGTGCAACGGGCCGTAGGGGAAGCGGCCCAGGGAAACAGACAGAGGAGGGGAAAGAAAGAGGACAGCGAAGCTGATGCCAGAGGGTCCCTGGGCGGGGACCCAGAATAGAGGGCGGGCCTGGGTCCCCCCCTTCCTCCTTGCAGTACATCCAGCCATTAGCCGTAGGAAGCGGCCATTATAGACTACGCCTGATCCCTGACAAGAGGGATTAGACTTTGGTGTGTGTGGTTGCCTATGGTGGCTGGAATGTTGGACTGCTGATCATCGATCCCCGGAAGGGGGTCCAGATGGACTAAGGGACATTGCCGGAGGGCAGTGGCCTCGAAGAGGACGCCGCCGAGCAGAGAGCAATGCTGGTCCAGCCACAGCAGCGGAGAGCAGAGGGCAGAACAACAGACGGGACACCACCAGGAGGGGGTGCTCCACTGGAATAGAGCTAATTCCTGGAGTCACCAGCAGGAGGCGCCGTGGGTGGTGAGTCCCAACCCGTTTACACTTACCAACAAATGTTCATAGTAGAATGTGGAGAAAGAGGAAAATGCGAATGAGGGGAAAGAGTTTCTGGTACACCACCACAAAGCTGAGGATAGGAAAGCTAATATAAGGGGAATAGGTGAAGATGTATTGCTTGTAAGAGGAGATAAATGTATAGCATTTATAATAGTGATTAATTGCACTTTACAGACAGGGAAGAAGATAAAGAATAAAAAATTTAACAAAAGAAGCAGAAAAACATTTGCATATAGGCAATCTCTTGATAGACTGCATTCATGCAATGAAGGTAATAATTTAGTTTAAACCAACATGGTTCTAATGGTTGTTGGCTGCAGTGCACACCACTTAATAACACATGGCAAGGAAATAAAAAAAAATCTTTTGAAATGCAAGCAAACATGATGTGTATAAGAAACATGGTTATTGAGAACATATGTCATGGTATAATTCCCCACTCTGAACCTTAGGGTCCAAAAGATGGGGTACCAGCATGAATTCCTCTAAGCTCAATTACCAGCTTAGTACTTGTAGCGCTGCCACCAACCAGGAATTCCAGTGCCTGGTACACTCTGGTCCCCCCAAAACCTTGCCTGGGGACCCCCAAAACCCAGTCCCCCTGGATCTTAACACAAGGAAAGTAAACCCTTTCCCTCGCTGTTGCCTCTCCCAGGCTTCCCCTCCCTGGGTTACCCTGGAAGATTACTGTGATTCAAACTCCTTGAATCTTAAAAGAGAGAGGAAAATTCCCTCTCTCCCCCTCCCAGACTCTCCCTGAGAGAGAGAGTAATCCTAACACAGAGAGAAAATTAACCTTTCTCTCTCCCTTCCCTCCTTTCTCCCCACCAGTTCCCTGGTGGATCCAGACCCAGTCCCCTGGAGTCTCACCAGAATAAAAAAACAATCAGGTTCTTAAACAAGAAAAGCTTTTAATTAAAGAAAGAAAAACAGTAAAAATTATCTTTGTAAATTTAAGATGGAATATGTTACAGGGTCTTTCAGCTATAGACACTGGGAATACCCTCCCAGCCTAAGTATACAAGTACACATTTGAACTCCTTCCAGCCAAGTACACATTTGAAAATAAAGAAAACAAACATAAGCCTAACTCACTTTATCTACCTAGTATTCACTATTCTGGACATATAAGAGACTGTATCCAAGAGATTGCAGAGAAACCTGGTTGCACGTCTGGTCCCTCTGAGCCCCCAGAGTGAACAACAACCAAAAACTAACAGCACACACAAAAATTTCCCTCCCTCAAGATTTGAAAGTATCCTGTCCCCTGATTGGTCCTCTCTGGTCAGGTGACAGCCAGGCTCACTGATCTTGTTAACCCTTTACAGTCAAAAGAGACATGAAGTACTCCTGTTCTATTAACCCTTAAATATCTGTTTATGACAACGTATATTTAGGCTTTCAAGATATGATGTAATCAAACGTGACAGAGAAATAACAAGAGGAAAGAGGGTCTTTATGCTTGTAAAGGAAAGTCTGTTACATTGACTTAGAAGTACACAACTTTAGTTTTGAATAAAATGCTGTTGAATTCCTCTGCAGAATAGTAGCACCTTTTTTCTAATCTATAATGTTTACAACCCATGTAAAAAACTAGACAATCTAGAATTGGAAGAGTTAGTTAAGGGTGCCAAAGGACGATATATTATTTGTGGAGACCATAATAGCCAGAATGAATCAAGAGGAAGCAGAACTAATTGTATTGGTAAATGCCCGGAAGAGTTTATTAACATGCCCAACTTGGTATTGCTCAATATTGGAACACCTATTAGGTTTAATTTGCTGGATGGAACCTTTTCATGTTTAGATCTGGGAACTGCAACAAACAGTATAGAAAGTAAATGCAACTGAGAAATCTATAAAGAAGATGGAATGGAAAGTGATCACTTCCCTATGCTAATTACATATCAAGATCAAGGTAATGTTGCAAACGCTGAAGGAATTCCTACCTGGAGCATTAGAAAAGCAAATTGGGAATTATTTAAGAGGAAATGTGCTGAGTATGTTAGTACCTATTGTGTAAATTATAATCTAGAGAAATTTCATGATAATATAATAAAGGTAGATGTAGCAACAGCCAATCTAGCTATACGTAAGAGATCAAATTGCAACAAACTCAGAATGCCAATTCCCTGGTGGAATGAAGATTGTAAAGCAGCAATTAAAGAAAGAAATAAGGTACAGGAAACAAGCAAAACATACGACACATAGCAAGGACTTAATGAACTATAAAAGATGTAAAGCAGTGGCACAAAGACTTATTAAAAAGGCAAAGAAAGAGCTGGAGAAAATATTGTTGGAAAAATCAACAAAGAATCCAAGGTTTCAAAGATATATAAACAAGTTAAAAGAATGAATGGGATATGAAGTAAAAAAAAGTTATAGCTGGTCTTATAGTAAATGATAAAGTTGAACGTTCTAACTTAGGAAAAGAGGACATTTTAGCAAGAGTTCCAAAAAGCTAGTAGTGATACAAATCAAAGTAAAGAGTTTTGTGGGGGGGGGGAAGAAATGCTAAGGAAAAAAATAATTATAAACTCATACAGATTCATAGACTCTAGGACTGGAAGGGACCTCAAGAGGTCATTGAGTCCAGTCTCCTGCCCTCATGGCAGGACCAAATACTGTCTGGACCATCCCTGATAGACATTTATCTAACCTACTCTTAAATATCTCCAGAGATGGAGATTCCATAACCTCCCTAGGCAATTTATTCCAGTGTTTAAGTATCCTGACAGTTAGGAACTTTTTCCTAATGTCCAACCTAAATCTCCCTTGCTGCAGTTTAAGCCCATTGCTTCTTGTTCTATCATTGGAGGCTAAGGTAAACAAGCTTTCTCTCTCCTCCTGATGACACCCTTTTAGATACCTGAAAACTGCTATCATGTCCCCTCTGTCTTCCCTTTTCCAAACTAAATAAACCCAATTCCTTCAGCCTTCCTTCATAGGTCATGTTCTCAAGACCTTTAATCATTCTTGTTGCTCTTCTCTTGACCCTCTCCAATTTCTCCACATCTTTCTTGAAATGCAGGGCCCAGAACTGAACACAATACTCCAGTTGAGGCCTAACCAGCGCAGAGTAGAGCGGAAGAATGACTTCTCGTCTCTTGTTTACAACACACCTGTTAATGCATCCCAGAATCATGTTTGCTTTTTTGCAACAGTATCACACTGTTGACTCATATTTAGCTTGTAGTCCACTATGACCCCTAGATCTTTCTGCCATACTCCTTCCTAGACAGTCTCTTCCCATTCTGTATGTGTGAAACTGATTGTTCCTTCCTAAGTGGAGCACTTTGCATTTATATTTATAGAACTTCATCTGGTTTACCTCAGACCATTTCTCCAATTTGTCCAGATCATTTTGAATTTTGACCCTGTCCTCCAAAGCAATTGCAATCCCTCCCAGTTTGGTATCCTCCGCAAACTGAATAAGCGTACTTTCTATGCCAACATCTAAGTCGTTGATGAAGATATTGAACAGAGCCGGTCCCAAAACAGACCCCCGCAGAACCTCACCTGTTATACCTTTCCAGCAGGTTTGGGAGCCATTAATAACTACTCTCTGAGTACGGTTATCCAGCTAGTTATGCACCCACCTTAGAGTAGCCCCATCTAAATTGTATTTGCCTAGTTTATCGATAAGGATATCATGCGAGACCGTATCAAATGCCTTACTAAAGTCTAGGTATACCACATCCACTGCTTCTCACTTATCCACAAGACTTCTTATCCTATCAAAGAAAGCTATCAGATTGGTTTGACATGATTTGTTCTTTACAAATAGGCTATTCCCTATCCCCTTACCACCTTCCAAGTGTTTGCAGATGATTTCTTTAATTACTTGCTCCATTATCTTCCCTGGCTCAGAAGTTAAACTAACTGGTCTGTAGTTTCCTGGGTTGTTTTTATTTCCCTTTTTATAGATGGGCACTATATTTGCCCTTTTCCAGTCTTCTGGAATCTCTCCCGTCTCCCATGACTTTCTAAAGATAATAGCTAGAGGCTCAGATACCTCCTCTATTAACTCCTTGAGTATTCTAGGATGCATTTCATCAGGCCCTGGTGACTTGCAGGCATCTAACTTTTCTAAGTGATTTTTAACTTGCTCTTTTTTTATTTTATCTTCTAAACCTACCCCCTTCCCATAAGCATTCACTTTGTTAGACATTCCTTCAGACTTCTCAGTGAAGACTGAAACAAAGAAGTCATTAAGCATCTCTGCCGTTTCCAAGTTTCCTGTTACTGTTTCTCCCTCCTCACTGCACCACTGCAGTGGACCTACCCTGTCCTTGGTCTTCCTCTTGCTTCTAATGTATTGATAAAAAGTCGTCTTGTTTCCCTGTATTCCCATAGCTAGTTTGAGCTCATTTTGTGCCTTTGCCTTTCTAATCTCACCCCTGCATTCCTGTGTTGTTTGCCTATATTCATCCTTTGTAATCTGACCTAGTTTCCATTTTTTTTATGACTTTTTATTTTGTAGGTCATGCAAGATCTCGTGGTTAAGCCAAAGTGGTCTTTTGCCACATTTTCTATCTTTCCTACCCAGCGGAATAGCTTGCTTTTGGGCCCTTAATAGTGTCCCTTTGAAAAACTGCCAACTCTCCTCAGTTGTTTTCCCCCTCAGTTTTGATTCCCATGAGACCTTACCTATCAGCTCTCTGAGCTTACCAAAATCCGCCTTCCTGAAATCCATTGTCTCTATTTTGCTGTACTCCCTTCTACCCTTCCTTAGAATTGCAAACTCTATGATTTCATGATCACTTTCACCCAAGCTTCCTTCTGCTTTCAAATTCTCAACAAGTTCCTCCCTATTTGTTAAAATCAAGTCTAGAACAGCTTCCCCCCAGTAGCTTTTTCAACCTTCTGAAATAAACAGTTGTCTGCAATGCAGTCCAGGAAACTATTGGATAGTCTGTGCCCCGCGGTGTTGTTTTCCTAACATATATCTGGATAGTTGAAGTCCCCCATCATCACCAAATCTTGGGCTTTGGATGATTTTTTTAGTTGTTTTTTAAAAAAAAAAAGGCTCATCCACCTCTTCCACCTGGTTAGGTGGCCTGTAGTAGACTCCTAGCACAACACCACCTTTGCTTTTTACCCCTTTTATCCTCACCCAGAGACTCTCAACACTTCATCTCCTATGTCCATCTCCACCTCAGTCCAAGTGTACATTTTTAATATACAAGGCAAGACCTCCTCCCTTTTTCCCCTGTCTATCCTTCCTGAGCAAGCTGTACCCATCCACACCAACATTCCAATCATGTGTATTATCCCACCAAGTTTCAGTGATGCCAACAATGTCATAGTTGAATTTATTAGCACTTCCAGTTCTTCTTTCTTATTACCAATACTTCTCGCTTTTGTATATAGGCATCTAAGATACTGGTTTGATCTTGCCTCCCAGTTTTGCCCTGACCCTCCTTTCTCTCTGCCATTATAGCCCATGCTCCCTCTTCTTTCCAACCCATTTCCCAGGTCTTCATGTTCCCCACTTACCTGTGGGCTTTGCTCACCTGTCCCCTTCGAACATAGTTTAAAGCCCTCCTGTCATAGCATTCTTTCTCAGATCTGAACCTTAGAGTTCAGAAAATGAGATACTAGCATGAATTTCCCTAAGCTTAATTACCAGCGTAGATTTGATAGGCTGCCACCACCCAAAAATATAGTGTTTTGGGGCACTCTGACCTCCCCAGCCTTCCCTGGGGACCCCAAGAACCCAGATCCCTTGGGTTCTTAAAACAAGGAGAAATAAATCATTCTCCCACCTTTCTCCCTCCCAGAACTTCCCTCCCTGGGCTATCCTGAGATACTGATCTAACCTCTTAAGTCACCATACAGAGAAGCATCTCCCTTCCCTTCCACAAAGAGGCAAACAGATTCAAGGAAATCAGAGAGATTTTATCTCTCCCCCTCCCATCTCTCCACCCGTCCTGGTGAGTTATCCCAATCCCCTGGGATAAAACAAAGGAAACAGAGAAAAAACAATCAATCAGGTTCTCTAAAAAGAAATCTTTTAATAAAAGAAAGGAAAAAGTAAAGAATTATCTCTGTAACTTCAAGATGTCAATATACAGGGTCCTATAGCTTACAGATACCAGAAAGAGACTTCTCCCCAGTGCCAATACAAATCAAAATATTCCCAGCAACTACACATATAAAAGTTAACCAGCCAGATCCACAAATGCAAATAGAGTAAAACAATTAAAGCCTAAACCGCCTGGTTTTTACCTTCTATTTGAAAAGAAACTTAGAGAGCCTGTAGTAATGTCTGGTCTCTCTCAGATCCTCCGAGAGAAGAACAAAGAACTCACACCCAAACTTCCCTCCACCGGAATTTAAAAGTATCTTGTCTTCTGATTGGTCTTCTGGTCAGGTGTCCAGTTTCCTGCTTGTAACCCTTTACAGGTATAAGAGAAATTAACCCTTAACACTCTGTTTATGACACCTCCTCACTAGGTTAGCCAGTCTGTGTGCAAATAGGGTCTTTCCCCTCCTCGAAAGGTGAACGCCATCTCTGCCTAGCAGTCCTTCCTCGAATAGCATCCTGTGGTCGAGGGAAGCCAAAGCCCTCCTGGCGACACCATCTTCGCAGCCAGGCATTCACCTCCATGATGCATCTGTCTCTGCCCAGGCCCCTACCTTTGACAGGAAGAATCAAGGAGAATACCACCTGTGCTCCAAACTCCTTCACCCGTGCTCCCAGAGCCCTATAGTCACTCTTGATCCACTCAGCATCACACCTTACAGTATCATTTGTGCCCACGTGGATGAGTAGCATGGGGTAGTAGTCAGAAGACCAGATAATCCTCGACAGTGCCTTTGTAATATTTTGTATACAGGCCCCCGGCAGGCAGCATATCTCTCCCAAGATGAAATGTCAGGGCGACAGATGGGCACCTCCATCCCCCTCAGCAGAGAGTCTCCCACCACCATCACCCTACGTTTCCTACTTTCAGTGGCTGGGTGAAATATAAAGATATAGTGAATGACAACTTCAGTATACAGGAACTCAAAAAACTGTAGACAAAAGTAAAAATAAAGCCCCAGGTAAAGATAGCTTATGTAATACAATGCTTAAGTACCTACTGGAAGGGAGTTGGAGTTTTACTGAAATTAGGGAAATGTAATATATGGGGCAAAGGAATACTACTGGCAGAATGGAAGTAAGCAGTGATCATAAGATAGGGCTTGTGCCTAATTTGCCAAGTTTTCCTGATGCTTATAGATCTATTGCCCTCACGTCATGTGTGGTCAAAATTATGGAAAGAATGATAAATGAGAGACTAGTAGCATACTGGGAAAAATGAAATTATAAATTCTGTACAAAGTAGTTTCAGGAAAGGAAGATCCACTGTTGATCATATTGTATGCTGTGTTGCCCAGTTGATCGTGTTGCAAGATTAGAAACAGAATTACAAAAAAAATGAGGAACAGAGTTTATTATATTTGTCTTTTTTTGACATTGAAAAAACATCTGCCATACTATGGCGGGAAAATTTGCTGTGCAAACTAGCCGCAACTGGAATAAAAGGAAGAAGGTTCTGGTGAATAAGATTTCTTAAGTGATAAAACCATACATGGGTGGGGGTGGCTTTGTCAAATATTCATAAACTTGTTAATAGCACTAGACATGGGAAGTGTTATCAGCCCAACTCTGCATTAATATTATGATTAATGATCTCCCAGAGATTATACAGGCAGGAATAGGTATTATTCTATTTGTGTGCTATATGGGCCAAATACAGAAGATGTAAGATAGCTGTGGGGAGAACCAGTGAGGCTCTCGAGGGGATTTCAGAATGGAGAGATACTTGGAGATTTAAGTTCACTTGCTAAAACAAAAGGGAATGATCTTCACAAAAAGGAAGTTTGGGGAAGAATGGAGCCTATATCTCTATACAGAAAAAATACAGGTAGTTTAAAATTTATATTCTTAGGAGTTATGTTCGATAATTAACTTGGAAGAGTCTTATAGATAAGCTGAAACTGTTTAAAAGTATTTCAGGGAACAGCTGGGATGCAGACAAGAATACAACTGATGCCATTTAGGGCATCAATAAAACCAGTTATAGATTATAGATGCCAAGTTTTTTTTAAATTTAGTTCTAAATCAATGCTAAAAAATAAACGAACACCTTGAGCCAATACAAGCCAAGGCTCTGTGGATTCCATGTAGTGCAAGTATTTTGACTCCGTTGTATGAGTTGCAGATAGCAACTGGAGAAATGCTTATAAATTAAAGGATGAAATTGTTAGATTTAACTTTTTGAGCTAAGCTTAATAGAAATAGTGAAGATAAAGAGTACTAAACAAATATGAGGACTGCTGGGAATTAGGTAGACAAGAAGTAAGTGGCTTCCTGTTACGGGGTTCTCATTCACTGCAGGTTTTACCTCCTCTTGGCCGCTCTGTGAATTAGCTCTCTTCCAGGTCCGATGCCTCTCCTTGTGGTATCCCCACCTGTCGTGCGCGCTCTCTCTCTCTCTCTCTCTCTCTCTCTCTCTCTCTCTCTCACTCTGTGGCACCTCTTTCACTCCAGGAACTGCAGTCTCCTCTTCAAGACCTGGCCCTCCAGCCATGTTACTGAGGTTTCCCCTTCCAGGGTTCAGAGTTTTGCTGGACCCAATGTCCAGGCAATGCCACTCTGTCAATGGCTGGTAAGGGAACTTGGGACTGCCAATGACCCTGGGTCCCAGCCCAGGGACCTTACAACACACAGTCAAGGTCTGTCAATCCTTAACCTTGCTGCTCACTCCTGGACTGCTTCCTACTTGCCTCCCACAGGCTTTCTTCTCCACCCTTCTCTCTTCAGGGTATGACCCTCCCTCAGGGCAGGATCCCAGAATCCTACTCTTTTCCTGGGTTTCCTTCTTCCAACTCTAATACACAGAAGAGAGACTAAAGCCTTCCTAACTTCAGCCCTTTCTATTGCCAGCTTCCTGGCTTTATCCTAGCACAGCCCATACCTGCTCAGGTGAGTTTCATCCTCCAAACAGGGGTTGCTTCTCCAGCCTAATCCTCTCACGTGGAGCCTACACACTAATTGGCCCTTTCTGAGCTTTCTTAACCCTTTCAGCGTTGGTGTGGCATGAACACCCCATCATAGTGCCACAAACTCCCACATGCTGACAGGGTCAAAAGGTAAGTATAAGATTTTCACTTGGGTAAAAAAGAAGATCTTGAAGAAATGAATGTTTATTCATGGAAAGTCAAACTATGGTTGGATGGTTGCCTTTCCAGTTGTGGATTTGGAAGTAGATGATAAAACAAAGGAAAGAGCAGGATTGTCATATCATAACTATGATTTATGAATTTATATTTGGCAAATGGGGTCAGCATTTCCAAATCTAAACTGGAGGCTGTAGAGATGACAGCACAGGTACAGTGGGAACAGCCTTTGTATCTCAAATTGATAGGCATATTTTTGGCATTGACCTGAACAAAGGATTTTTGTCCAACTATGATTGTTATCCTATTTGACTCTTTATCGAGTATAATGGAGATTAGAAAGGGAGCCTCAGAAAGCAGGAATGACTTAATCAATGAAATACTGTTCTTATACATGGATAGTACACTGGGATATACATATAGTGTGGATGCCAGGGAATGAAATGGCAGATAAGACAGTGAAAAATGCCTTACAAATGAGGAGGTGATATGAAGATCCCTCTGAGTAAACAGGACTTCAAAAGAAGGAATGGCAAGAACTAAGGACCAAATTGAAAAAAAGGTGAAGATTCTATGAAATATGTCCTAAACCAAAGGATAATAGTGTATTTAATAGCTATGATAGAAGAAGTGAAGTAATAGAGTGCTAACAAGTCACCGTGACCTGAATGATCCTTTATATTTACTAAACAAGCACAAAAGTGGGTTATGCAACACATGTGAAGTCCAAGAAATAGTTGAGCATCTGCTGTGGCAATGCTGGGAGAATGACACAAAAAGAAAGATTCTTTATGAAGAACTAAGATGCCTAAAGGTGAAAGAATGCCTAAAGGTCTGAAAGGGCTGGTAAGTGTACCAGGAAAGTGGAGCAGCATTGAAGTATTACTTCACATTTTTAAGGACACAGGACTGGGTGAGAGAATATAGATTTTTGCTTATGTGAAAACTGTGGTAGGTGACAGTCACAGCCTTACCTGCTGAGGCTGCTGCACCATAAAGTTACAAGAAAAGATGAGAAAAGAAGGGCTGTAGTGTGGAAACCTGAAGTCAGTCTCTGGATTTAGAGAGGGAAAGGAAGAAACCCCAGAGGAGTGTAGAAGCCTTGGGATCTAGGCCCAGAAAGAAGAGTTTTTATCAAGAAGGGTGGTGGAGTGGAAGCCTGATTGAGGTGAAGTAGGAAAAAACTCAGGGAAACAGCAACAAGATTTGAGATGGTGCAGACCTTGGCCACTGATTTGAGGGGTCTTGTGCTAGAACCCAGAGTAGTGTGTACTCCTCGATCAGCCACTGGCAAAGTGGCATTGCTTTGGATTGGAGGATTGCTAGGAATGATACCCAGTCAGCCAGTCCAATGAGACTTTGATATTCTAGAAGGGGAAAACCATAGTAACCTGGCTCGAGAGCCAAGCCCAGAAAAATGAGCATCTGGAGTCACAAAAAGGAAGCACCTCAACTTCTGGAACATGAGAAATGCCTCAGCATGAACACGAGACAGGGGCATCAGAACAAGTGGAGCTATTACTCAGATGCAGTCATGAGGAGGCACCCCAACGTTGAGTGGAGACCTCTGTGAGACATGCACAATACAGTCTGTGTACAAATATCATTAGTGCAGCATTAAAATTAGGAAATCAAACATTCACTAACATATACATACAGGAATAGGGAAGAAAACTCTCAGCCTTAACTTTGTCCCTTTGTGATTGTGCTTTAAAATTTGTTTTCTTAATATGCCAGCTGATGTAAAAAACGGTTACTCACCTTTTTTTGTAACTGTTTGTTCTTTGAGATGTTTTGTTCATGTCCATTCCAAGCAGATACGTGGGTGCTGTGTGCACAGCAGCTGGAAGATTTTCCCTTAGCAGCATCCATAGGGTTGGCCCTGGCACCTCCTGGAGTGGAGCCTCAATGGCGCCCTATATAGGGGCCTGCTGATCCTCCACCCCCTCAGTTCCATCTTGCCGGCACTCCAATAGACAAGCAGGAGGGTGGGTATTGGAGGGACATGAACAACACATCTCGAAGAACAACAGTTGAAAAAGGCGAGAAACCATTTTTGATTCTTCGAGTGATTGTTCATGTGCATTTCAAGCAGGTGACTTACAAGCTTGAGTTTAGGTGTTGGGGTCGGAGTTCACTGCAGATTGGAGCACCGCTCTGTGGAAGTCTGCATCGGTTCTGGCCTGGTGCGTGATGGCATAGTGCGACATGAATGTGTGGATTGAGGACGATGTGGCAGGCTTGCATATCTCCTGTGTCGGGACCTGAGTCAGGGATGCTACGGAGGAGGCCTGTGCCATTGTGGAGTGGGCTGTGATTGGTGGGGCAGGCACCTTGGCCTGATTGTAGCATTTGCAGATGCAGGCCATGATCCATGAGGAGATATGCTGTGAAGAGATGGGGAGTCCCCTCATCCTGTCAGCCACAGCTACAAAGAGTTGGGTTGATTTCCTGAATGGTTTAGTTTATTCAATATAGAATGCCAGGGCCCTGCAAATGTCCAGGGAATGCATCCTATACTCTGAATTGGAGGAGTGTGGCTTAGGGTAGAACACGGAGAAAAATGTCCTGGCCCATGTGGAGTTGGGAGACGACCTTAGGAAGGAACGCTGGGAGTGGCCTGAGTTGGACTTTGTCTTTGTGGAAGACAGCATATGGACGCTCAGATGTGAGTGCTGTGATACCCTCCTGGCCGAGGTGATAGCCACGAGGAATGCGACCTTATAGGAGAGAGAAAGCAAAGAGCATATAGCCAGTGGCTCAAATGGGGGGCCCCGTGAGGGCGGAGAGGACAAAATTAAGGTCCCAAGCCGGGACTGGCTATTGAGTATGCGGGAACAGCCTATCCAGGCCCTTGAGGAAGTGACAAACTAATGGGTTTGTGAAGACTGAACCACCTTAAGCTCCTCGGTGGAACGCGGAGATGAGGGAGCAGAACTGTTGACACTTCCTGTTGTCCCTCGAGGCAAACAGGTCTCTCTGGGGATTGAGCATGCCACATCTTGGCCAAGGGACCACTCATGACCATGGAACAAGCGGCTGAGGGCATCTGCCAGGCCGTTCTGCACCCCCAGGAGGTAGGATGCCGTTAGGTGAATTGCGTTCTGTACGCAAAAGTCCCATAACACGAGGGCTTCCCAGCAAAGGGGAGAGAAGCGTGCACACCCCTGTTTGTTGATATAGAACATCACCGAGGTATTGTCCATGAGGACTGCAATGCCCCTGCCCGCTAAGTGAGATCAGAAAGTGACGCAGGCAAGGTGAACAGCCCGTAGCTTCCTGACGTTGATGTATAGGGAGAAGTCCTCTGGGGACCAAAGGCCTTGGGTCCTGAGATTCCCGAGATGCACCCCCTGCTCCAGGTCTGACACATCTGTCACCAAGGAAAAGGATGGCTGAGGCATGGTGAAGGGTACTCCTGCACAGACCACCCACGGGTCAAGCCACCACTGGGGAATCCAGCACCACTTGGGAAAGCATCACCACCTAGTCCAGAGCGTTCCTGGTTGGTCAGTACACAGTCGCTAACCAGGACTGAAGAGGGCACAACCTGAGCCTAGCATGGCTCGCCATGTAGGTGCACACAGCCATATGTCCCAGCAACTTGAGGCAGTTCCTCGCTGTGGTGGTCAGGAAATGGAGACCGAGGATAATGTCGGACAAGGACCAAAACATGGCCTCCGATAGTTATGCTCTGGCCTACATAGAGTCCAGAACTACCCTATGAACTCCATCCGTTGGACAGGAAACAGGGTATACTTGGCCTCGTTCAACAGGACACTGAGCTCAAGGAAAGTGTCTGATAAAGGCCACCTGTGCCTTGGAGCAGCCCTTGATGAGCCAATTGTCCCGTAGGGAAGCACCCCGAATTCTGTGCTTGTGCAGGAAAGTTACTACAACTGCCATGTACTTTGTGAAGACCCTTGGGGCCATTGACAGGCCGAGATGCAGAACTGTAAACTGGAGATGGGTGTTGCCCACTACGAACCTAAGATAACGTCTGTGCTGAGGGATTACTGCTATTTGGAAGTACGTGTCCTTCAAGTCAATGGCAGTGTACCAGTCTCCTAGATCCATGGAGGGGATGATGGAGGACAAGGAGACTATACGGAACTTGAGCTTCTTTACAAACTTGTTCAGAAGCCGCAAGTCCAGAATGGGTCTGAGGCCCCCTTTCGCCTTCGGTGTTAGGAAATACCGGGAGTAAAACCCCTGAGCATTCCTCCACTACTCTTACTACAAAGAGGGACTGCATTTCCTGAATTAGAAGTTGCTCATGAGAGGGGTCCCTGAAGAGGGACGGGGAGGAGGGCTGGTGGGATAGGAGAGAGAAGAACTGGATAGAATATCCCCTCTCTACCGTGTAGAGCACCCAACTGTCCGATGTGATTTAGGACCAGGCACAATAGAAGGGGGACAGACCTGATGAAAAGGTAGGGTTGGTAGGATCCAGAGTCCTGACTGGTATGTCATCCTCGACCGCACCCTCAAATTTGGAGTCTAGGCCCCGATGGAGGTTGCGGCTGGCCAGACGACTGGCTGGAGGGCTGTTGTTGCCTCCTTCTGCTGTTTCTGCTCTGCCTACACGAGACCTCTAGGTGGTTCTGGGGCTGGTACGGCCGCGAAGCTGGCTGCAGCCTGAATTGCCTGTGTTGGGTGGTTGGGGTGCGCAGGCCTAGCGAGTGTAAGGTAGCCCTTGAGTCCTTTAGGCTATGGAGCCTCTTGTCCATCTTCTCAGAGAAGAGCATGGGCCCCTCGAAGGGGAGGTCCTGGATGGTCTGTTGGACCTCATGTGGAAGGCCTGAGTTCTGAAGCCAGGCTCCTCGCAACATGACCAGCCTGGTTGCCAGTGTGCGGAGGCTGCATCCACCGCATCCAGGGCTGCTTGGAGGGATGCCCGGGAAATTAGCTTCCCCTCTTCTACCAGAGTGGAAAATTCTGTTTGCAATTCCTGGGGAAGGACTTCAGTGAACTTGGACAAGGCTGAGCACATGTTATGGCCATACCAGCTCACTATAGCCTGTTCATTGGCTATACATAGTTGCAGATCCCCCTCCCCCCATAGAGTACACCTTTCTACCAAAGAGGTCCAACTTCTTGGCCTTCGTGTTCTCTGGTGTAAACCCTTGGAATCCCTGACACTGTCTTTGGTTGGCTGCATCCGCAACCAGAGAGTCCGGGGGAGGGTGGGTATATAAATGCTCATGGCCCTTGGCGGGTACAAAGTAGCACCTCTGTCTTTTTGGCTGTAGGGGCCAATGAAGCTGGTATCTGCCACAAGGTGTGGGACGTATCAGCTATCATTTTGATCAACAGTAGGGCGACCCTAGATGGGCCTGAGGGGGCCAGGACGTCCACTGCCAGACCTACATCCACCTCGATCGCCTCCGCTTGGATCTCTAGGCTCTGAGTGGCACGCTTAAGTACCTGATGAAGCACCCAGTTGTCCTCTAGGGCCAGTGCCGCTGAAGTTCCTGCAACTGCCTCATCCGGCGAGGAAGAGGGAGGTCACTTGCAAAGGACCTTCCTCTGTATCCTCAGCTTCTGCAGGGTTCTGCAGCACACAGTACTCTGGTTGCGTAGCTGGTGCGGATGTAGGATGCAGCACCGCGGCCTGTACCGGGATCGACGCGGAACAACGAGGTGTGCTGGGCAGTGCCTGTGGTGTTGGAAGCATTGTCCGCATCGGTGTCTAAGCGGTACCGGGTTCTGTTGTAGCATGTTCCTGTTAGACAGCGGTGCCACTGGTGGAGGCATTTGCACTGGAGCCACTGCAATCGAGGAGACCAATGCAGACCTGGAGCGCGGGCCATGCACCTGTCCCAGGGACTGATGGTAGGCCCAGGGAGTCCAGAACAGCCACTGGGAGGGCAGTTGCCACTGTTGCTGCCACTGCGTGGGGTAAGGTCATTTGCTTGCCTGAGAAGCTGGCCACCTGCTCATCGATCTATTGGAGCAGTAGGATTCCGCCTCCGAGTCTGAGGTCTCCGAATAGGAGGACTGAGGGGGAGCAGTACTCACTGTCGCTGGGGAATGGTGCCATGAGCGGTCTTTCTGCACCGGTGACACCGGAGCGGCGCGAGGCTGGGACTGCAACATCATGGCCAGCTTGCCCCTTGGTTGGATCGGGGGTTGGGCCATGTCTGGCAGTTCTTTCGAATGGCGCAGGGAGGCTGGCACCAAGAGGTTTAATAAATCAGAGGTCGCCTCAAACGCCTCCAGCGTCAATGGGAAATGCACATCCTCATTGAGGTCCGGGGATCTAGACCAGTCCAGACTTGACCGCACCCCCACTAGGGCAGGAATCAATGGGACCTTGGGAGGATGAGGTTATGGCTCGGCTTATCCTACCACACTTGTGGGTGCCGCCAGCCTTTTAAGGTCCTGGTGGGGTGAACGGTCTCTCACGGCCTCTTCTTTCTCACGGGCACTGGAGATGGTGATCGGTTTGATTTTCTATGTCCCGATTCCCTTCGGTGGTGGGACTTAAAAGTTTTAGACTGAGCCTCCTGACTTGTTAGTGGTGCTGGAGCGCTGCACACCGAGGATGAGGTGCTGGGCGCCAGATTGGCAGGCTCAGGGTCCAAATGTGGCCGTAAGGCTGCCTCCATCAGGAACACTCTGAGTCTCTACTCTCTGTCCTTAAGAATCCTGGGATGGAATCCTCTGCAGATATTAAACCAGTCTCTCTTTGGTAGCTCTCCCCAAGGCACCTCACGCAGGACGAGTGTAGGTCACTTTTCAGCATAAGCTTCCCACAGTCCGTGCAAGTACATTGTGGGGAGCCCCCAACAACTATTAACTATCTACAACTAACACTAACTCTAAACTATGAGAAAGGAAACAACTATATACACTTAGACAAGACACTGCTAGGCTTGCTGCAAGAGCAAGCAATGTTTCAGCTAGCCGTTACCGGCGGTAAGAAGGAACTGAGGGGGTGGAGGATTGGTGGGCTCCTATATAGGGCACCATGGAGGTGCCACTCCAGGGGGCTCCAGGGCTGACCTTACGGATGCTGCTAAGGGAAAATCTTCTGGCTGGCGTGCATGCGGCGCGCACACACCTGCTTGGAATGCACATGAACAATCACTCAAAGAATTCATATTACAAGCTGTTCTTAAATAGCTTACTGTATATACAGTAAGTTACAATGCAGTGCATATTGAGGTAATTCTCATTTGCACTTGTGAAAATCTGAAGAAACTCCATTGAAGTCGGTGGAATATTTTCAGATTTACCCTAGTATAAACTGAGACCTTTAACTGGCCACTCAGTCTTCAGAGATTTGTCTTGATCTGCAAGACTTAGTGAGAGGAAAGATGGTCCTGAAATTAGCCTGGGGCTCAATTTCATGTTCTGCCACAGACTTCTCACAGTCTTGGACAAGTCACTTAGTTATTCCATGCCTCAGTTTCCCATCTAAAAACAGTGCTTCCTTACATCTCAGGGATGCTTTCAGGATAAATACATTACAGGTTATGAAGTGCTCAGATACTAAAATATTGGGTGACATATTTTAAGTATGTTAGACTGATAGAGTTGTTTTGCAGTTTTAATTTGAGAAAAAAAACAGTGTACTACTTTTAAAAGCTTGAGTTAAAAGTCAGCAAGCTGAAACTTTAAATAAAATATTTACAACTCAAAAACATAGCAGTTTATGGCCGAGGGATCTATGAAATGTTTTAATATGAATCTGTATAAATTTGAATACTGAACACAGCATTCTGGATTCTTCAGAGTTAAAAGGAAGGAGGCTAAGGAGAAGGAATTCTCTCTGGTGATCATCTAGTGGAGTTGCTCCCCACCAGTTATGTCATGGGGGCTGGTTCTGTCCCTACATGGAAAAGTGCAATGGGGCTGGCTCACCGATCTGGGCAATCTGTTGGGAGACTGAGGCCATCCAGTAGGTGCTCTTTTGTGATCCACTTCTGGGCCATATCCTTGCCATTGAAAAAATGCTCTGCTAAACAGTCATTTCAATCTCTGCATGAGCATGAAATATGACACATTTAGTTGTATTATCAATATTGCAGAAATGCTGTCACTTGCCCAGCATCTCAAGCATATGTAAATTGATGGGAAAATTGCATATTTGGGAGAATAAGGAAACATTTCTCTGGCAGATTGATTTCAGAAAAAAAACCCACTCTATGATGGTTGTTTAAAGTTGGTCAAAGATTTGCAGTGTCTCAGGGGAGATAGATTAATCCCCACAGTGCAGGTGAGTTGGTCAGAGTTTCATGATAAATTACTTTATCACATGGATATGTGAAGTCTGTCTGTCATAGTCACTGGTTACTAAAACATACAAACAAATGCATTGCTCACTATGTTGATTAGCTTTGAAAAGCCTTTTTTGCATTAGAGCAAAAACACTGCCAAGTATAAATAGGCGTCATTCTGTTGAAGTCAGTGGAGCTGCACCCGCTTACATCTGAGCTAAGCATTGCCCTACATGAACACAGTTCTTCATAACCTACATAAGCTATTCATTGTCATTCTCTGCTCATTAGTAATTATTTCAAAATCTAGCATAAGTTATTCAGTTATGAAATTTTGAGATTTGACTCTTCTACTCTGTTTTATATTCCTTCTCCAATTCTCATTCCAGAGATTTAAGAGACAATTTAGATTTCATACAGCACTGACCTTTTCTTCCATTATGGATGTTCCATTTCTTCCTGTCATATATAGGTGATCTTCTATGTCCTGAGATGTGGTGTTTATAGATTAATTTGTTACAAGCATTCATTTTAAAGACTAATAGCCTGATTCTCCATTGCCTCATTCCTTGTGTAATCATTTACATGTATGTAGAGAAATAGAAAATGTCATTAAATCAGAGTGGTAGCATTTTATACACACTTTGTGCACAACTTGCTAGGATTCAAAGGAAGTGAAGAACTAGTCTCTCTATTCAATAAAGATTGATACAAGAAGACCAAATACGGAAAGAATTTTCTCAAGTATCTATGTGAATTGCTGCCATCATGACTTACCTCAGGGATTGAACTCGGGACATGCAGAACTCAAAGCATGAGTCTTTATAGCTTGAGATGAAAAGTTAGCTTTTCTAACTCCTTGAGGGCTGCAACAAATTTGGCTCTTCTGTGGCTCAGGTGCAGAGAAGGACATATAACACACTCAATGATCAGTGAGTTACATATACAAACAGGACTACACTGTTTTTTAATATCTCTTCATCTTTATATATAACACAGTATTTTCATTTTATTTAATTCTGAGTTTTGCTTTTGAGAAGCTTCACTTCATGTTTCCATTTACACAAAAGCTGTTTGAGTAAGTTTATTTCATATGAATATCCTCACTGCCTTTAGAAGGGGAGGACCATTGACTGGACAGCAAGGAATGAGAGAAGTCCAAAATACATGTATGGCAGGAAGCTACAAGTACAGAAAGGTACAGACAGAATACTAAACATGTAATTAAATATAGAAATCCCGCCTATGCAGAGAGTCAGTTTCATCTTGTTCCCCTCAACTTCACTCTCCCCAAATCTGGAACTTGAGAAAGCTACAGCGATAATCACAAACTATTAGTAAGTTTTGAAGTAAGCTACCTTTCTGCATACAAGAGAATACAGATATGTAATTAAAATAAAATCTAGTTGATAAAATTAAATAGCAGCTCTGTAGATGAAAATAACAAGTTAAGTAGAAAGCATTACTTAGAAATTAAAATTTTATAAAAGGAACTTTAAGTATTTTGTTCAAGCCTAGAAAAAAAATTTAGTGTCAATGCTAGCCAAATTGTTATGTAAACTTGAGTTAAGATGAGAGCTGGGTCTACAACAGAAAAATATTTATTGTATCATATTGGATTCTGCTCCCTTTTATCCCATTTCTCTTGGCCCAAAAAGAGAGTGAATCATTTGACCTGTAGGACATATTATTATTTATTTTGGTCTATAGTGAATGTGTTACTGCAAATATAATAAAACTCACAATATAATAATGTATAAGCAGTTACAGTGAATATGGGTACTAAAGTTATATTGTTGGGTTTATAGGAAGATACTTTCTGATTTTGATTTTAATGTTTATCAGAGGCACCTAGAGCAAGGGATAGGTACTCTTTTTATTTTTAGTGTGTATAACTAAATAACACACACATTAACTTAAAGGAAAAGTTCCAATATTACTCCCCAGAGAATGAAGACTGTTTTAAGACATCAGAGTGTTCAACGATTGATTGATTAGTTTAAAATTAAGAAAAAAACAAGAGAGAGAATTTTGGACAGAGAGACCCTGAAATTAAGTTTCAGCTTTTACCAAGAAATTTTTAAATAGGAAAATATAACCTCAGCTGTCACATGGAAATACCTCACGATAAGGCTTCATGAGGTCTCACCTACTATCCCTCCTCATATAAGAGGAAAAAATGGTCTTAGGGTTAGTCACTAGCCTGAAGATCCTATTGTGGTAGAAAAATGAAGCTAATAAAGTTACTGGCATTTCTCAGTTGGGATTAGAAAGAGTGAATAGTTACTGTGGTTAAACCCAACCTTCAGTATCTTTACTACTAGGATAGGGTATTTTCTTTCAAATTAATGGGCAGCATTCCAGATGTATTGTCTGTAAGTAATGGTCCTTGTCTGACACTGTGAAAAGGAATAGGTATTTTCTTAGTCTACTTTGAGAAACCCAGATGAGGTGATATTGGTTTTGACTGGACACATCTGGCCATCTAGATGAAAGTGACCTGTAGTATTTTTATAACATACAGTTCTTAATGATTTATGGGAAGAATTCAAATACAGTTTGTCTTGATTACAGGGCTAGTTGCGCCAATGTGTGTTCCCTTTGTAGTCTCTCTCTCTCTCTCTCTCTCTCTCTCTCTCAGGGCAACTCTTCAGGTGTGAGGTTGGGTCTTTATCTCTCCTGGTCAGAATTCTGCAGTTCTTCCACTCTTAGCCCAGACCCTGGGTTACAGTATCCTGTGTATCAACCATGCTCACCCAGTGGGTCTGTCTGTGTTCTGCATCTGTTGTTCTTCTCTTTGGAAATTTGTGACCAGTGATAAGACAGCCTTTAAGACCAAAGTATTGTGTACTTTAACAGTAGGAACAAAGCATTTAGAGAACAGGATTTTAAAACAACAAGCAGATCTAGTTTTATCAGAAACACCAGCAGATTCCTGCATCTTAGTCTGGTTCTTCTGAACAATACCCCCTATGTTGAGAAAGAGAGTCCAGTTATAAACTACTGTAATTCTTTTGAGCTTCTGGTGGCTTGGCATTTTCTCTTAACAGCTCTCAAGTGGCTGCAGAGCAATGGCTTAGCTTGAGTCATTCTTTTTCCTTCCTGCAGGAGCCGGTCAGGAATTTTTAAATTAAACTTTTTTTTTTCCATCAGTAAATTCTGATTAATCAAAGTCAAATATTTTTGTAGAAACATCAGTTTTGATTAAACTTTCCTTAAGAATATTTCTCCAGATTGGGGATAGAATTTCTGAACAGAGAAGAGAGACCAACCAGAATATTCAGTAGCTCTGTGTTACTACCCCATGGACTACTTTGGAGTGAGTGTCTTTCATTCTCCTGTTTGCAGTTGTTCCACTTTGTATATTCAATGGGATAAAGAGACTGATTCTATGGTCTGGTGCTTTATTTGGAGCAGACTTAAGCCTGTGTCTCCTATCTCTGAGGTGAGAGCCCAAACCACTGCACTATTGCCTCTAATAGTCTCTGTCTTGGAATTGAGCCAAAACTTTATTGTTATTATTTATTACTACTATTTTTTTTCCAAAACAGAATTCTTGTTTTCCAAGGAACCCTCCTTCCTGCTTGTTTTTCCTTACAGCTCCTCTTAAATGAAATCAATATATTCATACAGTAAGCATCCTAACAATCTGGTCAACATACAGTATAAATAAATTATGTAGCAGCTCCATTTCCATCACACACAAGCTACGCAATTTGGGAATATTGTCATAGAGGCATCACTTTGGGAAGCAGTTAGGAATTTTAACATACATATATTTGTTTAGACGAAACCCTGAAACAGTTCTCCATGTGTGTAAACTTTGTTACCCATCATTGGGTTCTCTGCAGCTTGAGGTCTTCAAACCAAAATTTGAGGACTTCAATAACTCAGACATAGGTTAGGGGTTTGTTATTGAAGTGGATGTGTGAGTTTCTGTGGCCTGCATTGTGCAGGAGGTCAGATTAGATGATCATAATGGTCCCTTCTGATCTTAAAATCTATGAGTCAAGTAGCAACAAGAACTATGGGTATCCTGTAAATCAAAATATGTATAGAAAGAAATTCTGGTGTTTTTCATTAACTTCTTTCCCAATGGAAAACTAACCAACTCCAGCAGCCCAAATCCTTTAAGACCACATAGGACTTACTAATAGTTTACAACCAACTTTAGACGAACATGACGTATAATACGTGGATTGGCAGATCTAATTTCAATGTCAAAGTGATACTATTATTAATTATAGGGCGGGTAAAGGGGATCAAGAAAGTGACCCAAGCTTAGGAGGCATATGGAAGAGAGGATATAAAAGAAGTGATAATAAGGGAGGCTTTGGTGGAGAAGTCATTTGCAACCACATTTGACGAAACACTTATAGAAAATGACTAGTATGTACAGAAGGGCAATATGTCCCTGTCCCCTAATTTTTTTTACTGTAGGTCTACACTGCAATTGGAAGGGGTGACTGCAGCACATGTAGGCATACTCAAGTTAGCTTTGATCTAGCTCAGTGGTCCCCAACCTTTTTGGCTGGCGGGCGCCAGCCGAAGGACCACTGCGGCGGTAGAGCACCTGCTGAAATGCCGCCGAATTTCAGCATCATTTCAGCGGCGACGCCTCTCGATGACGCCGCTTGCCGTTGACAAGCAATGTCATCGAGAGGCATCCCCGCCGAAATGCTGCTGAAATTCGGCAGCATTTCGGCGGGTGCTCTCCCGGGAGCCAGGATGTGGGTGCATTAAGATGCTCCCGTGGGCGCCATGGCGCCCACAGGCACCGCGTTGGAGACCACTGATCTAGCTAGATCAAATTTAGCTCAAGTAACAGTAGCAGTGAAGCTGATGCAGGACAGGGGGTGGCCACTTGAGTATATACATATAATCCTGAGCAGTCGAGTCAAGCCTGTGCAGCTGCCCATGCTGCTGTGGTTTCCCTGATATAGTTACTCAGGCTGACTTTGATCTACACATTCTGCAAATATAGCCCGTGTCCCCCCAGGTCTCTCTTCTTTCTTGGTACAGTAAGTGATTTTGGCCACAATAGCCTTTACGGCTAGCAGTTTTCTTGTATGCTCCAGATGTCCCTTCTGGTTCCTGTGTAGCATTTTAAAGAGAGGGAGGAACATGTTTCTATAACATCAAAACAACTTCTATGAATTATACTGTATCTGAGTATGGTAGTTATTGTAGAAGATGTGGTGAGTAGCAGACCAATGTAGCCTTTTGACAAGTGGGTAGTGAGAACATAATATTGTAGTCACTTTTTCAATCTTCATAGAGTTTTAGCTTATCAAGAATCCCCAGAATTGGTTGATTTTCCTTGTTCTGTTTCTATGCTTAGCATGAATATAAAGCTGCCTTGAATATTTTGAACTACACTTCACTGTAAGTACAATGTATATCCTTAATCTGCAGTATCCTGGAACCTCCTGAATTTCATTGGCTTCAGTATATGTAATTCTTCACTACCAAACATTTGTGAACTGACATATTTAGTTTTTTGTCCTAAAAGAAATTATTATTGTTCATAAAAATATGAATCAAATAACTGTCAGCCAAAGCTTCAACAGCTCCTGCATTTTCCAATTTGAATACTTGGTGCATTCAAGACAATGTTTGCATTAACTAGGGTTCAGTTATTCCATTGCTGAAGACTTTGCCTGTGGTCACTCTGCATGATCTGAGCCCTGCCTCTTTCTGTTTTGCCTTTTGAAATAATCATAGAACACAGAAATGTAGGACTGGAAGGGACCTCAGTAGGATACCTAGTCCACTCCCCTGCACTCAAGGCAGGACTGCCTATTATCTAGACCACCCTGAAGGTGGTCCAACCTGCTCTTAAAAATCTCCAGTGATGGAGATTCCACAGCCTCCCAATGCAATTTATTCCAGTGCTTAACCACCCTGACAGGAATTTTTTTCCTAATGTCCAATCTAAACCTCCCTTGCTGCAGTGTAAGCCCATTGCTTCTTGTCCTATCTTCAGAGCTTAAGAAAAACTTCAGACCATTTCTCTAGTTTGTCCAGATCATTTTGAATTATAATCCTATCCTCCAAAGCACTTGCAACCCCTCCCAGTTTGGAATCATCCACAAACTTTCTAAGTGTATTCTCTGTGCCATTATCTAAATCATTGATGAAAACATTGAACAGAAACAGAATCCCACTCAATATGCTCTTCCAGGTTAACTATGAACAACTAATAATTACTCTCTGGGAACAGTTTTCCAACCAGTTTTGCCACCTACCTTATAGTAACTCCATCTAGGTTGCATTTCCCTAGTTTGTTTATGAGACAGTCATACAAGACAGTATCAAAAACCTTACTAATGTCAGGATATACCACATCTACTGCTTCCCCTCATCCCAAAGGCTAAATCAATCAAGTGACTTGCCCAAAGTCACACAGTTAGTCTGAAGCAATGCAGAGAATAAAACCCAGGTCTTCAGACTCCTAGTCCCACTACACTGTGCTTCCTACCAAATTATTGCATGGTATCAGGGCCAGCCTTATGAGTGGGCTATGTGGGCAACTGCCCAGGGAGCCATGGTCAGGGGTCACCATGATCAACAGGCTTCAGAAGAGCCGTATCCACCCAGAAGGTAGCGGGGGAGGGGGGAATAAAGAGAATTGTGGGATGGGATCCAGGTGCTCACATGCATCGCCTCTCTACCCTCCCTGAAGTATGACATTTGCAGCCCCGCTGCTGCTCCAGCTGCTGTTACTCTGACTTCTGAGTGGTCTCCCACTGTTCAAGGAGCAGTTGAAGAAAGTTCACTCAGGGTGATATTTTCCCTAAGGCCATTAACCATTTTCGTTTTATCTTTCCCTAAGCCACTTCTACCCCTTCTCCAGCAAATAGAAAATGTTTTTAAAGGTAATTAGGTTATTATCTTCATAGTGCATAAATAACTAAAAAGTCAGCATTTGCTAGCAGATACCACAGAGGCACCACAGATATCTCGTACTTCATGCAGAGTGAAAAACAATAGAAATCTCAACACTGAAGGTTAACTATTGGTAAATGCTAATGTTTTAGTGAATGCATGTGTGAGTGAGAGAGAGATACAAACACCCACAGACTGTGTGATTTTTTTTTTATTTTCATAATCAATTTATAAATCAAACTTACATAATGAGGCAACTGCTGCATCCTTTCAAAGCTGTCATTTGGACACAGGGTGAAATCTTGATCCCACTGAAATCAATGGCAAAGTTCCTGTTGATTTCAAGAGGGCCAGGAGTTCACCCAAATAATCTAGGTGTCTGTCTAATCCTACACTTAATTTTAGCAATATTTTAGGAAAGAGCTTGAAAATTCCCAAGCTGAGTGTTCCTCAACAAGTTCAAAGGTTTGATTTTGTTGTGGCTGCTTCCAGCACCCAACGTTTTTGATGATTATCTGTATTACAATGTGTGAAACTCTGTAGTCTGCTTGACCAACCCGAATCACACAAGAATATGATTTCTCATGAGACCTAGTACTACTTTGTTCCAAATGAGCCAGTAAGTCAGTAAAGACATTGCTTCTAGGGGGAGTTTGGCAGTTCTTTATCATCTGGAACCAAGAAATGCAAAATTATGTGAAAAGGAAGTATATTATGGGGTGAGTGGGTGTGTATGTGTTTAAAAAAAATTGATTCTGGTCACTGCCAGATTGAGGGGAAAGTTGGTTTCTGTTTTGCCCATGGTTATACTGAAGACTCTCAAAAAAATGAAAAGATCTTTCCATCATTTGTAGGGAGAAAAAGAATCTGTTGTTTGTTTTTTTTCTGGACTGTGTCATGCTTGAAATGAATTCTTTATCATTGAACTACAGAGACAAAGATGCAGGAGGTAGCATCTCCCTGTTTTGTTTTATTTCACTCCTGTGACAGAACAAATTTAACCCTGCAGTGTAAGAAAACCAATACAAGACTTGGCTAGCTATTCTTTTTCTTCAATAAGAATTGACATGGACAGCTACTCACTACTCTCTCACCAAAAAATCCTATATAATTTGAGTTTTGCTTAGCCAGCCTCTTTTATTTCCGCTGTTCTCTTGGTGCTGTTTTTTTAAAATCCTCTTTATTTTAATCCAACAATGGAACCCCCCCACACACACCCCTTTGGTGATGGTTTAATGTTACAGCAATACCTGCTATTTATCATTGCTTTGGCTTCATCCAGTTATATAAACATTATTACATATGCTCACCAAAGAATTGGAAAGCTGCCCTCATATGCATCTTATTGTTAGCCCAAAACAGTTTAACTATGGTCTACACAGATCAGAAGATGGGCTGTCTGCAGATCCCACCCCCTCCCACATCTGTCTTCGGGTGATTTATTAAGACAGAGACAGAATAAGATGTAACATACACATATTTATTATGCCACTAGAAATTAAATTAGACAATAAACAACACAAGGAAGACACACTCGGTGGTTAAGAGTTACCAGAGCATGAAGCTCAGAGCCCTTAAACCCCCTTAACCTATGGATATAAGACAGAGGAAACCACAATGGGTATTACAATACCATATGCTGAAGACAGGGACACAATGACAAAAATTCAGTATACCGACAGGGATAGTGGTGAAAATCAGGGGTGCCTGACCCCAAACAGGAATTCAGGAACTGGGTAGTCTTCTCTCTCTGGACAGGTCTTCTCCCTCTTGGGTAGATCTCCTCTCTCAGGTAGGTGTTCAGTGCTTGCACACAGGGCCGGCGCTTCCATTTAGGCAACCTAGGCGGTCGCCTAGGGCTCCAGGATTTGGGAGGGTGGCATTAAGCAGCCCTCGGCAGCAATTTGGCGGCGGGGGGTCCTTCCGCACTCTGGGTCGGCAGCAGCAATTCTGTGGCGGATCCTTCACTCGCTCCGGGACCCGCCGCCGCAGAATTGCCGCCAACTACCGGGAGCGCGGAAGGACCCCTGCCAAGGGCACCAAAAACCCTGGCGCCGCTCCTGCTTGCCCACACAGTCTCTGCTTGACCTCACAGTCCAGTGCAAGTACACGCTCACTAATGGAGTGTAGCAGTTTGAGTGCAAGTATGTTAATAGAGACCAAGAATCCAAAGTCCTGTGAGTCCTGGCAGCTAGCTGAACTGTGTGAGACTCTGGCTGCCACTCAGCTGGACAGCCCTGAGTGACAGGCGTGCCACTCATTAAAAAACCTGCAGTTACCGGGCAGATTATGGCTGTCATGTGACTCTAACTGCCCTGACCTTTTCCCTCATTGATTTGAAAAATGCTGAAAGGGCACTAAATCATCGGAGGAGAAGGGTATTCGAGATGGAGGCTTAGCTGTCCTTTTACAAATCCAAGATGGACATTACATAAAACAGGTGAGAAACAGATTTTACCCAATGTTATCATGTAGAGCCCAACCTAGCAGACTTTTCCCATGTGTATAGTTCCTTAGTTGGTATATAAGAGATGTGTGTTCTAAAATTGGTTCGGTGTTTTGAACTGAAGGAGTTGCATTTGTGTCTCTGTTTAATTGTTTCACCACTTATAATCTCTCTTATGCGGCAGTCCCTGTTCCTACTTAGATCAGGCAGGACCAATGTATAATGACTCCATAATGTAGAGACATTATTAGACAATGCTGAAAAATATTTGCAGGTCCTTCTGAGCCAGCTCAGGTGTGATATTTTTTAAAAAAAAAAAGCTTCTTTTTACATTTTTCTCCAAATGAGTCAGTCATTTATCCTATCTCCATCTCACCATGAAGAAAATCCACATTTACCAACATCGCCCCCTCACTATCATAGGCCATATCTACACAATGGGAACTATAACAGCATAGCTATAGCACTGTAGTTATGCCAGCACAACCCCATAGTGTAGATGCAGCCTCCAACAATAGAAGACGTCTTTTGGTTGCTGTAGGAACGCTATCTCCCAGAGCGATGGTATTTCCCTATACTTAGGAAATAACTGATATCCTAGATATTGTGCTGAGATGCTACCAGAAGCCTGCTAACTTTATTATAATTGTTTTCTTCATTTTGTATTTGTTATATGTACATTGGGAAAACATAGGGTGACTAGATAGCAAATGTGAAAAATCGGGGTGGGGGGTAATAAGGGCCTATATAAGAGAGCCCCAAATATCGGGACTGTCCCTAGGAAAACATGCTGAATTAGCAGCCAGTAGAGGTGGTTAAACAAGTGTAGACTGAGACACAAACATTTACATTTACAGTGCATCAAGAAGCTGAGATCCTTTGAGCAATATAGGTTGTCTGTTTTGGAGAAGACATGCAGGATTTGTGGCAATAGTATTGAAACATTGTGCAGGAATAGGAATTATGGTAAGGTTTGAAAAGATCCTGTAGATGTTGACAAATATCTGAATATATCAAAGGGATGTGAAATAAACATATAATCAGTACAGAACAAATGACCACATTACCTGCCTTTGGACAGAGAAGGGGGTACAAATAGATGGAATATGGACAAAAGGGTGGTGGGGGGGAGCTGGCAGAGAAAAAAGTAGAGAGAAAGAAAGACAGGAAACGTGGGGAAATGTGGAAGAGAGAAAAATGTTGTTGAGATGCAATAGGAAAAATTATTGAACGTTATTGAAAAAAATGAGTCTGAGGAATAAAAAAAGATTTGGAAAAGATGCAAAGGTACTGTATATACTGTAATAGGAAACCAAAAAATGATTGAAGGGCAAAGAAAGGAATGAGAGAAAAACAGAAGTCAGGAGACACAGTGGGCCAGATTTTTCCACCACCTGGCACAGTGTGTAGTTATTTATGCTCATGCAAAGTGGATGTAAAACACTACCAAGTGAAATGGCTTCACTCTCCTTTTGAACAGGTATAAATGACTAGCCACAGTGTAAGGCAGGGGAGAATAAATCCCAGTGATGGATATCATTTCTGTGGTATTGTGAATGTAAATTCACACTCCATGTGTGTCGTCGTAATGCACACACAAGTTAGAAGGGCCCCATTTGGTCTTAATATTTTTGTGTGCAAGTGAGGCAAGAATTTAGGAGTCGTTTGGTGAAGAAAAATTACTCTTTGTAAGTGGGCCTCAAGAACCTAGCATCTCTTCTACTGTTACCAGACCACGTCTCTATCTCAAGTGAAAGTTCAAGTTCTAAGCAGTCCAGCTGCTTGAATATGAAAGCCAACAGGTTTTTTGTTTTTGTATAGTTTGGCAGCCAGTACTACTTAGGCTGCCAAACTTCCCAGGGAAACACCACGTTACTCCTCCTACTTGGCTGCTTCACTCAGTGCTTCAGAGAAAGGTGCACTGCTGTCTGACTGAGGAGGATAAATTGGGAGTATTTACATAGCTCTGAGTTTACTGTAGCTCTTTCAGTAAAAGTTAAGACTTTTGATAGCAGCCAAATTTCTTGCAAAATTAAGCAGCTGAGTGGGATGGAGGACCCTTGGGAAAATATACTATAGGCTTTGATGGCCGTTGCTGCTAAAGGCTTTGGTAATTTCTTCAAAAGTCATTACCCACAGGGGGAAGGTTTTTTGCTGGGGAAGGCAAAATTACTTAAACAAATTTTAAACCCACTTGAACATTGTGACTTTGGAAGTTTGACTGTAGCTTAAATACAGTTAGGTTCACTCTGCACTTAAAAGATACTGTGAGGAAAGGAAGAAAGGGAGTGAGAGAATATGTTAAAAAATAAGTGAGAAATGAAGCAGAAAGAAGGCAGAAAAAGAGCTGAGACTGCAGAGATGGAGAGAAGACAACTATGGCCTTGTCTATACTAACGCTTAAGTTGATGTAAATTACATCTCTCAGGGGTGTGAAACATCCCCGCCCAGAATGACAAAACTTACATTGACTCAAAGTGGTGTCTACACTGCGCCATGTCAGTGGGAGACACTTTCCTGCTAACATAGCTTCTGCATCTCATTGAGGTGAATTAATTACATCGACGGAAGTGAGCTCTCCTATCAACGTATCACATCTTCACCAGACATGCTACACCGGCACAGCTGTGTCGATGCAGCAATGCCAGTGTAGTGCAGTAGTGAAGACAAGCTTAGATAGTATCTTAGATACCGTAGTCAAAGACTAATTATCAATGGTTCACTGTCAAACTGGGAGAAAGTATTTAGCGGGGTCTGTTGTATTAATTTAAATAGAACAAATAGGCCAAAGGTGTTAACATGGCCCAGTCACAGTCCAACATTAAAAAGTACTAAACAAAGTTTGGGGTTTGGTATTCATAGACCTCAGCCTGCTTAGTACCATGTCAAACACATCATTAAAAATCCTTTTAACCTTTTATTAAAGATACAGATAAGAAGAAAAAACAGTTAAAGCCTTTGAAATGTAAATTATTAAATAAGGCTTTAATTGTAACCACATTTCTTGTTCTCTTTCCCTTTTAGGTAGAGAGAGTTTTGAGAAGGAAAAACCTGCTTGTTTGACAGTCTCTTAGATGGTATCAAAGATGCTAATTACTTCTTTTAGGGAAAAGAGAAGTTGAGATGATGATGATGCTGTTAAAGTCTGGTCCTGTTTTATCTCAGGTAGCACTTAGGATTCAGCAGGAGTTGGTAGGGATGGTGATGTAATCTGGATTCCTTTCTCTGGGCTGGGATGGTCAGGACATCCCTCAGGATTAGGACAAAAGAAGATCCGGGGTCCCAGCAGATGGTGAGGGTGGCAGCCTTAATAGTGAAGCTCACTACAGTAGTCTCTATCTGTTCTTCCACCCTTTCCCTGCAAAGCTTTTCTTTAGGGACCCAGAAATAAAGTGATGGGTGAAATAGCCAGTCCCTTTATTTGTACACTAGTTAGGCCTACATTCATTTGGTTCATTAATTGCCAGTGCCACAGCATGATTTCAATGCAGTCCCTGAATTATATCACTAGGTCTTTTTCAGTTAGACTAATTCAGTCTGTCTCCCTTTTTTACCTTTTCCTATCAACATTTTTTATTATAGGGACATTTTCTGAACGTTCACATACTTCTCACATTGAGTATTACAGTTAGGGTAAATTTTAAGGCCCAATTATTACAACAGGCCCTGCAGGGGTCTATCCTTAGTCTGATACTAGTCAATATTTTCATTAATGACTTGGATAATGGAGTAGAGAGTATGTTTTAAAATGTGCAGAAGACACTAAGCTGGGAGAGGCTGCTAGCACTTGGATGGACAGGATTAGAATTCAAAATAACCTTGACAAACTGGAGAACTGCAATCTCTAACGTGCACTCAAACATTTTGCTGCTGAGTGTGAAGTGGCTGGGATGAGAATCAGCATTCCAAATCAAAGGTCACAGTCCTCTCCTGGAAGAAAGTGGACTGCTGTCTCCAGGTGAGGGGGGAGAAGCTTACCTTAGTGAAAGAGTTCAAGTATCTAGGGATCTTGTTCATGAGTGACGGCAAGGGGAAGCATGAGATCAACTGGCAGATTGGTGCAGCAGTGGCCATGATGCAGACGCTGTACCAATCCGTGGTGGTGAAGCGGGAGCTGAGTTCTCCGACAAAACTCTCTGTTTAAAGGTCAGTCTATGTTCCCATCCTCGTCTATGATTATGAACTTTGGGCAGTAACTGAAAGGATGAGATTGCGGGTACAAGCAGCAGAAATGTGGTTTCTCTACAGGGTGGCTGGGCTTACTCTTTGAGATAGGGTGAGGAGCTTGGCTATAAGGGAGGGCCTCAGAGTATATCCACTACTCCTCCAGATCGAGAGGAGCCAGATGAGGTGGTTTGGGCATCTGATAAGGATGCCTCCTGTGAGGGTTCCATGGAACTATGTCCCACTGGATGTAGGCCCTGAGGCAGACCCAGGACATGCTGCAGGGATTATTTCTCCCAACTGGCCTGGGAATGCTGGGGAATCCCCCAGGTGGAGCTGGAACCTGTTGCAGGGCTGGAATCTGGTCCTCCCTACTCTCCATGCTGCCGCCATGACTCTCACCAGGAAAAGCAGCATAAAGGAAAAACAACAACAACAACAAGAAAAAAAATAAGAAAATCAAGCTTGCCCACAAAGGGTTCCCCCACTATCCAAGGAAGACAGAAGAACTTTGCTGGAGATTCATTACTCAGAGTAATTGAAAGAACTTTCTATAAGAGATAGGCAAATAACACAAATAGCGTAATGTGCTGCCTTTCCAGAGCCAAGATACAAGACATCACTTGTGCATATGCTTCTGAAGTCAACGTGCAAGGATTCACTGGTGATGGGTCATATCAACACAATGATGCTGTATTACAGGATATCTCAGACAGTTAATGAGTTCAGGGAAGGCGTATTGAAGAAGAATGTCCAATTGATCTTCTCTGTGATCCTTCCTGTACTACAAGTAAAGGAAGGCATACGATTATGAATGTGACCCACTGACTATGTAAATTATATATGGTGGAGAGTTTTGATTTTTGTGAAACATTGGTTCAGATTCTATGGGATGTGGGGGCATATAGTATGGATGGCCTCTACCTTGGTGGAAGGGGAACCAATGTCTTCAGGACAGGCTGACTAGAGTAGTCAGGAGGACATTAAACTAATAGCAAAAGGGGAGGGTAAAAGAAGGGAAGATATGAGCACTCAGCACAAAATTGGGATGTTGAGAACAAAATTAATCAAGAATCTAAAGGACCTGAAGAGAAGAAATTCCTGGGTTGCCCATATAGTCACACAAGGAGCCTGGATAACAATCAAGAGGAATTGAAATTACTCATTTCTGAACATAAATTCAGTCTGCTTGGTATTAGTGAAACCTGGTGCGATGAGTCACAAACTGTAATGTTAAAATCAATATCTATAAGCTGTTTAGGAAGGATCAAGTGGGAAAAGGAGAGCCCGAGTGGCACTCTGTCAAACATGGCAGTATCTGTTTCAGTGAGAACCCAAAGAAAATAATCATGAATGCTTATGGATCTATTTCTTAACAGATAAACACAGGATAGGGGTTTAGCTTGTGCCCACAATTGAAGAAAAATATTGATAAATTGGAAAGGGTTCAGAGAAGAACCTTGAGAATGAATGAAGGATTAGAAAACATACCTTTTGGGGTACATCTGCACAGGTCAGTCACGGGTTTTTCTTTGCTGTGTAGACATACCCATACCGATAGACTTAAGGAGCTCAAACTATTTAGTTGAACGAAGAGAAGGTTCGAGGGTGACTTGATTACAGTCTATGAATATCTCCGGGGGGGGACACATATTTAATAATTGGCTCTTCAAGCTAGCAGAGAAAGGTCTAACACAATCCAGTGACTGGAAGTTGAAGTTAGACAAATTCAGACCGGAAATAAGACATTAATTTTTAACAGTGGGAGTAATTAACCCTTGCAACAATTTACCAAGGGTCCTGTGTATTCTCTGTCACTGACAATTTTAAAATCAAGATTGGATGTTCTTCTAAACGATATGCTTCAGGAATTATTTTGGGAATTATTTAGGAATTATTATCTATAGCCTGTGCTATATAGGAGGATAGACTAGATGATCACCATGGTTCCTTCTGGCCTTGGAATCTGTGAAATTAACATTGTGCTTTTCAGAACGAGGAGATTTTATACTGCAAAGTGTTATTTATAGTCTCTATATATTGTACTGCAGCTCCATAAGAAACAAATGTTTCACTTCTCCAACTTCAAAGTAAGTGAAACTTGAGATTCTTAAATAAACTGAGTTTGATCAGTATCTTGCAGCCATTTGGTGAAGAATACCTGATATTCCAGTGGCTAAAACTGAAAGGAACATCCAAATATGACTCTCACAACTCTGTTCTTTCATCAGTCATGCCAAAGAGACATCTGCACATGAAACTTACACATAAATGCCATCTGTCCATTCTTGGGGGGAGAGGGGAAACACCTTTATAGCTAAATGGAAAACAACAACAACAACAAAACTTTGTATTTAATTAGCCACTTAAAATTAAAAAACAACATCCTCCTGTCTGACAGAAACAAAAACTGTTACTTTAAATCAAATAACTTTTTCATAAGGAATTTTAATGAGGGCTGGTTTTTTTTACATTCTCTTTGATCCTGTGCATTTTTCAGTTTTCTGCTATGGGAATTTTTTGCGCACTTGTAGCCTGCTGTTCAGTGAGCCCTTATCTGGATGCATCTGGCAAACAACATATATGAGCTGTAGGACTAGGCTTTTATATTAGCACGTTAAGAGGGGCAAAGCACCTCAGAAACATTTGTAACCTAAATCTTTCCCTTTTGTTAAGAAACAGTGGTCCTTTTCTCATCTGTGCTTCTTCACTCATTTCTAAGAGAGACAATTGGTTCAGGATAAAAAAAGTGACTCTGACATTTAGAGACATTTTTCAAGGAGACAGTATCCCTAGGGCTCTCCCTTCATTTGAGGAGTAATTTGGTGTCTGAAATTGTGTACCTCACAACTGCAATGAATATTTTTTGGTTATTGCTATAATATGAGCAGTTATTGCTATAATACCATTTTGCAACTATAGTAATTTCGTAGGTCCTGATACTGCAAGTGACTCTGGTCAGATTTGGGAGGGTCTGGACTCTCAGAAGCAGTTTCAGGATTTGGAGCTTAGTCTTGGTACTACACTACAGAATTAGTACTATGCTACAGTGCTGCTTCCGTCAATATTAGTTAACCACTACCTCTACCTAATAAGTCCACTTCCACAAGAAGTGTAGCACTTAGGTCGATGCGGTGAGGGCAACATAGTGTATGTGTAGACACTGTTATTTACATTGCCTTGTCGCTGTCAGCCCTACGTGGGGCAGGCTATACTAAACTCCCACCAACAGAGAGGGTATAGTATGGACATGAACCACTGCAGTAACTACTGCAGTGGCTGTATGTCCACTCAATTTAATTTTGTAGTGTAGACAAGGCCTTAGTCATTGTCGTCTTCTCTTTCCTTTATGCAGCTATTCCTGGTGAGGATTGTGGTGGCAGAGAAAGTAGACCTTTTCTCCACAACAGGTTCCAGCTCCTACTGGGGGATTCACCAATGTTTCCAGGCCAGTCAGGAGATATAATACCTCCAGCATGTCCTGGATTAGCCTCGGGGCCTCCGCCCAGTGGGACATTCCCAGTAAAGTTCCAACTCAGGGAGCATCCTTATCAGGTTCACTTCAACTGGCTCCTATTGATTCAGAGGAGTAGTGGCTCTATTCCAAGTCCCTCCCATATAGCCAAGCTCCTCACCACCTTGGAGAGTAAACCCAGCCACCCTGTGGAGAAACTTCATTTCCACTGCTTGAACTCACAGTACAAGATAGCTAGAAGATAGCTAATGTAATGCCAATATTTAAAAAGGGCTCTAGAGGTGATCCCAGCAATTACAGTCAATTAAGTCTAACATCAATACCAGGCAAATTACTTGAAACAATAGTAAAAAATAAAATTGTCAGACACATGGAAGAATATAAATTGTTGGGCAAAATTCAACATGGTTTCTGTGAAGGGAAATCATGTTTTACTAATCTATTAGAGTGCTTTGAAGGGGTCAACAAACATGTGGACAAGGGGGATCCAGTGGACATAGTGTACTTAGATTTCCAGAAAGCCTTTGACAAGGTCCCTCATGAAAGGCTCTTACATAAACTAAGTTGTCATGGGATAAGAGGCAAGATCATTTCATGGATTGAGAACTGGTAAAAGACAGGGAACAAAGGGTAGGAATAAATGGTAAATTTTCAAAATGGAGAGGGGTAACTAGTGGTGTTCCCAAAGAGTCAGTCCTAGGACCAATCCTATTCAACTTATTCATAAATGATCTGGAGAAAGGGGTAAAAAGTGAGGTGGCAAAGTTTGCAGATGATACTAAACTGCTCAAGATAGTTAAGACCGAAGTGACTGGGCAACAAAATAAGAAATCAAATCCAATGTGGATAAATGTAAAGTAATGGACATTGGGAAAAATAACCCTAAACTATACATACAATATGATGGGGGCTAATTTAGCTACAACTAATCAGGAAAAAGGTCTTGGACTCATCATGGATAGTTCTCTGAAGACATCCACGCAGTGTGCAATGGCAGTCAAAAAAGCAAACAGGATGTTAGGAATTATTAAAAAGGGGGTTGAGAATAAGCCCGAGAAAATCTTATTGCCCTTATATAAATCCATGGTATGTCCACATCTTGAAGAATGAATACAGATGTGGTCTTCTCATCTCAAAAAAAGATATACTGGCATTTGAAAAGGTTCAGAGAAGGGCAACTAAAATGATTAGGGGTTTGAACGGGTCCCATTGTCATAAACAGATAGCTAAGGGTTAATGTCTCTTTCACCTGAAACACCTGACCAGAGAACCAATCAGGAAACCGGATTTTTTCAACTTTGGGCGGAGGGAATTGTGTGTCTGGGGTCTTTGTTTTCTCTCTGCCTGCTGTCTCTGAGCTTTGGAGAAGTAGTTTCTACTTTCTAGTCTTCTGTTTCTAAGTGTAAGGACAAAGAGATCAGATAGTAATGTTATAACCTTAGTCCCAGATTTGGACCTTAGCGTCCAAAATATGGGGGTTAGCATGAAAACCTCCAAGCTTAGTTACCAGCTTGGACCTGGTACTTGCTGCCACCACCCAAAAATTTAGAGTGTTTTGGGGCACTCTGGTCCCCCTGAAGAACCTTCCCTGGGGACCCCAAGACCCAAATCCCTTGAGTCTCACAACAAAGGGAAATAATCCTTTTTTCCCTTCCCCCCTCCAGGTACTCCTGGAGAGATACCCAGACACAAGCTCTGTGAAACTACACAGAGTGGCTTCCCCTCTCTGTTCCCAGTCCTGGAACAAAAAGTACTTTCCTCTTCACCCAGAGGGAATGCAAAATCAGGCTAGCCAATTCAACACACACACACAGATCTCCCCGATCTCTTCCTCCCACCAATTCCCTGGTGAGTACAGACTCAATTTCCCTGAAGTAAAGAAAAACTCCAACAGGTCTTAAAAGAAAGTTTTATATAAAAAAGAAAGAAAAAATACAAATGTTCTCTCTGTATTAAGATGATACAATACAGGGTCAATTGCTTAAAAGAATATTGAATAAACAGCCTTATTCAAAAAGAATACAAATCAAAGCACTCCAGCACTTATATTCATGCAAATACCAAAGAAAAGAAACCATATAACTTACTATCTGATCTCTTTGTCCTTACACTTAGAAACAGAAGACTAGAAAGTAGAAACTACTTCTCCAAAGCTCAGAGACAGCAGGCAGAGAGAAAACAAAGACCCCAGACACACAATTCCCTCCACCCAAAGTTGAAAAAATCCGGTTTCCTGATTGGTTCTCTGGTCAGGTGTTTCAGGTGAAAGAGACATTAACCCTTAGCTATCTGTTTATGACACGCCCCCCAAATTGCAGACAGTGGGGAAGCTCACTGGCGGCAATTTCCTTCTAGAACTTGAAAATAAACAGGTTAATACAACACATGCACCTTTACATATACTACTAAGTATATAAGTAACAGACTTTTACATTTTAAGAACACTTTTTAACTACTGGATTCTGGGAAACTCTCACGGGAGAGTGCATCAGCAACTTTGTTAGAAGCTCCTGTGATGTGTTGAATTTCAAAATCAAAATCTTGGAGAGCTAAACTCCAACGAAGAAGTTTCTTGTTGTTCCTCTTGGCAGTATGAAGCCACTTTAGTGCAGCGTGGTCAGTTTGTAGTTGGAACTGCCGTCCCCAAACATATGGGCGTAGCTTTTCCAGGGCGTACACAATGGCATAGCATTCCTTTTCACTGACTGACCAGTGACTTTCCCTCTCAGACAGTTTCTTGCTGAGGAACATGACAGGATAGAAGTTCTGATCTGTTGCTTCCTGCATGAGCACTGCTCCTATACCACGCTCAGATGCATCTGTGGTTACTAGGAATGGCTTGTCAAAATCCGGGGCCCTGAGTACAGGGTCAGACATGAGTGTTGCCTTAAGTTGGGTAAAGGCCTTTTGACACTCATCAGTCCACTTAACTGCATTTGGTTGGGTCTTTTTGGTCAGGTCGGTCAATGGGGCAGCGATTTGGCTGTAGTGTGGTACAAATCGCCTGTAGTATCCGGCCAAGCCTAAGAAGGATTGGACCTGTTTCTTTGACCTTGGGACAGGCCACTTTTGGATAGCATCCACCTTGGCCTGTAGGGGGTTTATGGTTCCTCGACCCACCTGGTGCCCCAGGTAAGTCACTCTGTTTTGGCCTATTTGACACTTTTTGGCCTTAAAAGTTAGTCCTGCCTGCTGATGCGCTCAAAGACCTTTTCCAGGTGTAGTAGGTGTTCGGGCCAGGAGTCTGAAAAAATGGCCACATCATCGAGGTACGCAACTGCAAATTCTCCCAGTCCAGCTAGTAGACCATCTACCAGCCTCTGGAAGGTGGCGGGTGCATTTCGAAGGCCGAAAGGAAGGACATTGAATCCATACACCCCCGCATGGGTGACGAATGCTGACCTCTCCTTGGCAGGTTCATCTAGCGGTACTTGCCAGTACCCCTTGGTTAAGTCTATTGTAGAGATGAACTGGGCACGTCCCAACTTTTCCAATAGCTCATCAGTGCGTGGCATTGGATAGTTGTCTGGACGAGTTACAGCATTTAGCTTACGGTAGTCCACGCAAAAGCGTATTTCCCCATCTGGTTTGGGTACCAGAACCACTGGAGATGCCCATGCACTGGTAAATGGGCGGATTATACCCATCTGTAGCATGTTCTGGATCTCCCGTTCTATAGCAGCTTGGGCATGAGGAGACACCCGGTAGGGTGGGGTTCTGATTGGGTGAGCATTACCTGTATCAATGGAGTGGTATGCCCGTTCAGTCCGTCCTGGGGTGGCTGAGAACAATGGGGCGAAGCTAGTGCACAGCTCCTTGATTTGTTGCCGCTGCAGACGTTCCAGGGTGGTTGAGAGGTTCACCTCTTCCACGCCACCGTCTTTTTTTCCATCGTAGTGGACACCGTCAGGCCACTCAGCATCATCTCCCTGGACTGTAAACTGACAACCCTATAAATCTCTGGAATAGAAAGGCTTGAGAGAATTAACATGGTACACGTTAGGCTTTAGTGAGGAATTGGGAAATGCTATGAGGTAGTTTACAGTTCCCAGGCGCTCTTGGACCGTGAATGACCCTTCCCATGATGCTTCCATCTTATGGGCCTGTTGCGCCTTCAAGACCATAACCTGGTCTCCTACCCTGAAAGAACGTTCTCTGGCATGTCTGTCATACCAGGCCTTTTGCTCTTCCTGAGCATTCTTTAGGTTCTCTCTAGCAAGGGCTAAAGAGTGTTGCAGGGTGCTTTGTAGGTTGCTTACAAAGTCCAGAATGTTAGTTCCTGGAGAAGGCGTAAACCCCTCCCATTGCTGCTTCACCAACTGTAATGGCCCCTTAACCACATGACCATACACATTTTCAAATGGTGAAAACCCTAAACTGGGATGTGGTACAGCCCTGTAGGCAAACAGCAACTGCTGCAATACTAGGTCCCAATTATTGGAGAATTCGTTGATGAATTTTCGTATCATGGCCCCCAAAGTTCCATTGAACCTTTCCACCAGGCCATTGGTTTGATGGTGGTACGGGGTGGCAACCAAGTGATTCACCCCATGAGTTTCCCACAGTTTTTCCATGGTCCCTGCCAGGAAATTAGACCCTGAATCTGTAAGGATGTCAGAGGGCCAACCTACCCTGGCAAAGATGTCTGTTAGGGCCAGGCACACAGTGTTAGCCCTGGTGTTGCCTAGAGCTACTGCTTCTGGCCATCGGGTAGCAAAGTCCACTAAAGTCAGTACGTACTGCTTTCCTCTGGGCGTCTTTTTGGGAAAGGGCCCAGAATATCCACAGCTACTCGCTGAAATGGGACCTCAATTATGGGGAGTGGCTGGAGAGGGGCCTTGACCTGGTCTTGAGGCTTACCCACTCTTTGGCATACCTCACAAGACCGGACATACTTGGCAACATCCTTGCCCATCCCCTCCCAGTGGAAGGACTTCCCCAACCGGTCCTTGGTTCGGTTCACCCCAGCATGGCCACTGGGATGATCATGGGCTAAGCTTAAGAGCTTCCCCCGGTACTTAGTTGGAACCACCAACTGTTTTTGCGGCTGCCATTCTTCCCGGTGTCCACCAGAAAGAATTTCCTTGTATAAAAGTCCTTGGTCTATAACAAACCGGGAACGATTAGAAGAGCTGAGAGGCGTGGGGTGCTCCGTGCCGCCGCCCACGCTTTCTGAAGGCTGTCATCTGCTTCCTGCTCAGCCTGGAACTGTTCCCTTGAGGCTGGGGTCACCAGTTCTTCCTCAGACTGTGGACTTGGGCTTGGTCCCTCTGGAAGCGATGTAGGTGATGGGGTTGTTTCCGTTGCTGGTGAACCGCTCTCCGCTGGTGCACCTGAGAGTATTTCAGGCTCTGGCTGAGCCTTTTGGGTATGGCTGTCTGTTGTTTCTGCCAGTTCTGGCTCGCTGGCGCCCACTGGCGTTGAGTTTGAAGATGTGGTTGCACTTGCTGGTGCAGGTTGCTGTTCCAGTTCCGGGCCTGGGACTGGAGATGCTGTGGCTGTTTCAGTGGTAGGCATGGAATCCGGGTCCACTACCTCTGTCTGGGTCTCTGGTAACACAGACGGGGCCTCTGTGGACGGCTCAGGAACAGGAATGGGTCTGGAAGCTTGCCTGGTTTGGCTACGTGTAACCATTCCCACTCTCTTGGCCCGCCTCACCTGGTTGGCCAAGTCTTCCCCCAGTAGCATGGGGATAGGATAATTGTCATAGACTGCAAAAGTCCACATTCCTGACCAGCCTTTGTACTGGACAGGCAGTTGAGCTGTAGGCAAGTCTACAGCTTGTGACATGAAGGGGTAAATTGTCACTTTGGCCTTTGGGTTGATGAATTTGGGGTCAACGAAGGATTGGTGGATAGCTGACACTTGTGCCCCCGTGTCTCTCCACGCAGTAACCTTCTTTCCGCCCACTCTCAAATTTTCCCTTCGCTCCAAGGGTATTTGAGAGGCATCCGGGCCTGGGGATCTTTGGTGTGATGGTGGTGTAATGAATTGCACTCGCATGGTGTTCTTGGGACAGTTGGCCTTGATATGTCCCGGTTCATTACACTTAAAGCATCTTCCATCTGATGGGTCACTGGGCCGAGGTGAGTTACTGGAGACTGGTGAGGTTGAAGGGTAGGGTATCTGTGGCTTTACTTGGGTGGTATGTGGGGTCTTTGGCTGTCCTCGGTTGTAGGGTTTATGGTCTGTGTGCCCCCTGTGGTAATCGTTCCCCTTGACAGTAGCTTTCTTGCTTTCTGCCAGTTCCATCCATTTGGCTCCAATCTCCCTCGCCTCAGCGATATCTTTGGGTTTTCCATCTTGTATGTACCGTGTGATGTCTTCAGGAACACCATCCAAGAACTGCTCCATTTGTATGAGGAAGTTCAGTTCTTCCAAGGTTTGAATGTTGTTTCCTGTTAGCCAGACCTCATAGTTTTTTGCAATGTAGTAGGCGTGTTTGGGAAATGACACCTCTGGTTTCCACTTTTGGGTTCTGAAGCGCCGACGGGCATGATCTGGGGTTATCCCCATCCTGTATCTGGCCTTGGTTTGAAAAAGTTTATAGTCATTCATTTGCTGCTTAGGCATTTCAGCTGCCACCTCTGCTAAAGGTCCACTGAGGTGTGGCCTTAATTCTACCATGTACTGGTCTTCGGGGATGCTGTACCCAAGACAGGCTCTTTCAAAATTTTCCAAGAAGGCCTCGGTGTCATCACCTGCCTTGTAGGTGGGATATTTCCTGTGCTGTGGCGCAATAGTTGGCGCCGGGTTGTTAGGGTTGGCTGGGACATGCAGCCCAGCTTTTGCCAAGTCCAGTTCATGCTTTCTCTGTTTTTCCTTCTCTTCATCTTCTTTTTGTTGTTTTTCCATTTCTCGGCGGTGGGCCAACTCTTCCTCTGCTTGTTTCCTTTGGTAGGCCACCTCTTCTTCTTCTAGTTTTCTTTTATGTGCTGCCTCTAAGGCTGCCTGTTCTCTTTGGTAGGCTGCCTGTTCTCTTTGGTAGGCGGCCTCTCTGATCTGTTCTTCTCTTTCTTTCATTTCCATTTGTCGCCTGTGTTCAGCGTCTTTGAATTGCCCTTCGGCCTCAATTTTTGCCTTAGAAGTCATGATTCCTGTTTTCTTGTGTTGGGGTGCCCTCCGGTGTTTCTCTTCTGAACTGCAGGCTCTCTGTTGCCTCCTGAAGTCTGCCTAGCAACAGTGCCTTTAGCTAATCTTCAATGTTAAGTAAACCTGAAAAACCACTTTATTTGCATTCATATAGTGCTGGTATGACTCTCAATGGGAGTGCTATTGTGTGACAAAAGACCCGTGATAGTCCTTAACGACTTCTTGCTTAACATGCAAGCCACAAACTGCCAGAGAGAGCAGAAAAAAAAAATTCTCTCTGGTTCCCTTTTAAAACCAACTGTTTCTCTCTGCTAAAAAGCCCTTAGCAGAGAAAAGAAAAATATAATATTCCTACTGGCTTCTGGATTCTGTCTAGATCCCACCGGCTGCCACTCATGTTATAACCTTAGTCCCAGATTTGGACCTTAGCGTCCAAAATATGGGGGTTAGCATGAAAACCTCCAAGCTTAGTTACCAGCTTGGACCTGGTACTTGCTGCCACCACCCAAAAATTTAGAGTGTTTTGGGGCACTCTGGTCCCCCTGAAGAACCTTCCCTGGGGACCCCAAGACCCAAATCCCTTGAGTCTCACAACAAAGGGAAATAATCCTTTTTTCCCTTCCCCCCTCCAGGTACTCCTGGAGAGATACCCAGACACAAGCTCTGTGAAACTACACAGAGTGGCTTCCCCTCTCTGTTCCCAGTCCTGGAACAAAAAGTACTTTCCTCTTCACCCAGAGGGAATGCAAAATCAGGCTAGCCAATTCAACACACACACACAGATCTCCCCGATCTCTTCCTCCCACCAATTCCCTGGTGAGTACAGACTCAATTTCCCTGAAGTAAAGAAAAACTCCAACAGGTCTTAAAGAAAGTTTTATATAAAAAAGAAAGAAAAAATACAAATGTTCTCTCTGTATTAAGATGATACAATACAGGGTCAATTGCTTAAAAGAATATTGAATAAACAGCCTTATTCAAAAAGAATACAAATCAAAGCACTCCAGCACTTATATTCATGCAAATACCAAAGAAAAGAAACCATATAACTTACTATCTGATCTCTTTGTCCTTACACTTAGAAACAGAAGACTAGAAAGTAGAAACTACTTCTCCAAAGCTCAGAGACAGCAGGCAGAGAGAAAACAAAGACCCCAGACACACAATTCCCTCCACCCAAAGTTGAAAAAATCCGGTTTCCTGATTGGTTCTCTGGTCAGGTGTTTCAGGTGAAAGAGACATTAACCCTTAGCTATCTGTTTATGACACCCATATGAGGAGAGATTAAAGAGGCTAGGACTTTTCAGCTTGGAAAAAAGGAGACTAAGGGGGGATATGATAGAGGTATATAAAATCATGAGTGATGTGAAGAAAGTGAATAAGGAAAAGTTTTTAGTTGTTCCCATTATGTAAGAACTAGAGGCCACCAAATGAAATTAATGGGTAATGGGTTTAAAACAGATAAAAGGAAGTTCTTCTTCACACAGCACACAGTCAACTTGTGGAACTCCTTGCCTGAGGAGGTTGCGAAGGCTAGGACTATAACAGGGTTTAAAAGAGTACTAGATAAATTAATGGAAGTTAAGTCCATTAATGTCTATTAGCCAGGATGCATAAGGAATGGTGTCCCTAGCCTCTGTTTGTTAGAGGTTGGAGATGGATGGCAGGAGAGAGATCTCTTGATCACTACCTGTTTGATTCACTCCCTCTGGGGCACCTGGCATTGGCCACTGTTGGTAGACAGGATACTGGGCTAGATGGACCATTGGTCTGACCCAGTACAGCCATTCTTATGGTCTTACGATCTCTTTCTTTTGGTCATTACCCAAAGTTCATGACTATAGGGGTGGATGCGGATACAGAGCAATCTGAGAACTTCATCTGAGAAATCAGCTTCCTCTTCACCAGCATCAGCACCTGCATCACTGCCGCTGCTGCTTCAATCCACCAGTTGATCTACCACTCCCACTTGCCATCACTCATGAACAAGACCCCTAAATACTTGAACTCTTCCACTAATGGCAGGTGCTCCCCCATCACCTGGAGACAGCAGTCCACTTTCTTCCAGGAGAGGACCATGAGCTCTGATTTGGAGCAGCTGATTCTCATCCCAGCTGCTTCACACTCAGTAGTGAAGCATTCAGGTTTGCATCAGAGATTGCAGTCTGAAGAAGCAAATAGGACATCATCTGCAAACAGCAGAGATGCCACCTCCGAGTCCCCGTATTGGATGGATTCCACCACTTGGCTGTGCCTGGATATCCTGTCCATAAACATCATGAACAGGAGTGGGGACAAGTCACACCCTTGGCAGAGTCCAATACCCACCTTGAACAAATTTGACTTAATGCCAAGAATATGAACACAAGTCTCACTCCGAGAATAAGACCAGATTAGTACATTATTCTGCAAATAACATTTTTCCACTAAAGGCCTCAATTCTGAAATCACTTAGACATGCATCTAGTCCCATTGAACTCAGTGGGATTACTCCAATCATAAACATAAATACGTGTTTACAAAATCAAGGCCAACTCCTTTATATCTTAAACAAATGAATTTAAACCAAAAAGGAGTAAAAAGAAAAAAATCCTAATTTCTTGTGAGCTAGGAGGGTGTTGGAAACCCCGTTACAGAAAAGATGTTTTCCTTCAAAATGTCATTACATGCTATAATTGACATTGCAACATCATTTATGGAAAAGACCTGTTTTTTTTGGAAACTTTGATAATTAATTTGATTTAAAAATACATCTGAAAGCAAATAAAACACAGACCCAATTCAAACCATGCAAAATGAAAGTAACTTCAGAATTTCATATTTTTCCTCAAAATTGTTGTTCCATATTTTTGTAGTTCTAGTTTATAGTTTTCTGTAAAATTCTGTGGGTTGGACTGTTGCCAGATAGGAAGAGCTTTGAGAGGGACTGAGTTTAACAGAGGCACGATCCCTGCCCCGATTTCCTGTTGCATGGGGGAGGAGGAAGCTATTGCGTGATGCACAGATGCATTCTCTTTAGCAGACTGTTCTCTTCCCTAGACCCAGTGTGGAGACACCATAGCTCCATTTCCTGCTTGTCCTGGAAAGCGTAGTCCTTGCACTCCCTGATCTTTACATAGTGAGCACCAAGGAAGGAAAATTGTATCCCTGCACAAGGGCCAGTCAAAATCTAATCTCTGTAGAAACATTCATTTTCTTGGTTTCTATGGGACTGCTCCATACATTTGCTAGTCCTGCCTTTGCTGTCCACAAACCAAAACTGTAACAAGACATCTTAGTGAGCTAATTTAGCTAACTTAGAAGTTGGTAAATGTGTGTTCTCCAGGGGGACAAGTATTTTAATTGTGATTTATTTTTAATATTCAGTAAGTGTACAACGTATTATGAGAAAATTATCAAGCTTTAGATTCTTAGGATTTTTCCTTGAGCAAACGAGATGGGAGAATGACACAATGCTGTATGTCCTTCCACCTCCTGTGCCAATAATTATAAATATAAATTCTTGGAGATGTAAGGCCTCAGTTCAGGAAAGTAAGAGTAGAGACTTACACTTAGATCCCATTGACGTGAATGAGACAAAGACTGGTTAAAGTTAAAAGGTGCTCAAGTGCTTTCTTGAATATGGATGGACTTAAGCCCGTCCTGCCTGGGGGCCTAACTAGAGCAATACAACTGTTAAATTTGTGCTTAAAGTAATGATCATTATCTCTTTAAATCTATAATCACAAGAGTCATCAAATGCTCAAAGGGTGTTTTTTTTTTAAGAAATGACTTACAAGTAGCCATTTTATGTGCACATTAAAAAAAGGATACAAACGTTACAAGTTCAAATGTAAATAAAAGATGAAAAGCCACTGCCACTTTTTACTGGCAGTGCCAATAAACTGGTTTTGCTCCCTCGGATCTTTGTTCAGTTTCTTGCTGTCCGCACTGATTCATCAATAGGAATGAATAACAGGGCTTTTTCAATAAAAATCCAATATACAAAGCAAATCACTGTTACATAACTGCCAACATACAAGCATCCCACTGTGCTGCACAATACTTGTCAAATTAACTTCCATTTAATTAAAAGCTCAATCAAACAGATCGGCTTTCAGTTCACTTTTAAAAACCCTATTTTGTGTCAATGTGTTTGATATTAGGATATAACAAATATGAGGTGCATAGATGCTAAATGGCTCAGGACTTGATGAGCTCAATCAGACGTTCTGTGTTACTAACAAACTAATATTCTTCTACCTCATGACAAGTCAATAATAAACAGATCTGAGCTGGAGATCATGTAGTGCCATATTATCAATAACAATTTCAAACCACCGTTCACTAACTTTTTTAAAATGTGCTTTGTCAATTTTACCTTGATGTATTTTTTGTGTGTCTGAGTGCTCTATATTTACATGGTCTTAAAAAAAAAAAAAAAAGTAAAATATGTTATCAGAGTTTCAGCATTACTAACTCTGCTGCTAAATACATATTTGTAGCCTTTATTCCTTAGTAAGTTACATGAAATGAAGATAAATAAGGGACTTCATTTTCTAAGTGCCAGACCCTTTCACAAGCTCTATTTTCTATTGACGAATAACTAAAGTAGTATGTGTAACTATGTAAAATCTAAATAAAATATGTTGGATTTTCCTGTCCACTAAGGCCACTTTGTGTGGTGTACAAAATCACCCAGAGAGGGTCCACAGTGAATTCTCCTGACATAGTGGAACCTTCCATTGGCATAAAGAATGAAATAGCTACACTTACCCCTCCAGTGTTGGAAGGTCCCTGCAGGACCGTATAATAGTGGTATAAGTTAAAGCCAGACAGGAGCACTTCTAACTTATGCCAAAGCTGGGAAGCTCCAGATCTAGGATTACAACCAGCAACTTGAGGCCCCTCATCTCAACTCTTGAGGCAAACTTTTATATAATGGAACGTCAAGCCTGAGAAATCTTCAATTTAATAAGCAAAATTGAAATTGGCCTTTTAAAACACATTTTTATCGAAAGCAAATGATTGAATTCTGTTGTACAAATCAAATGTACAAATATTTCCCAGTGCCCTTTTCCCATTCATCCCAAAGTATGATTCATCACTGTAGGCAGTGTTATAGTAAAACTTCTGATTAAACTCACACAAAATGCTAAAGCTAAAACCAAACTAATACCAGCCACAATCTCCCCCAAAAGATTAAGAGAAAAAGAAGAAAAAGGCATCAACCACCAAAAAAAAAATTATACTGTTAAAAAACCCTTGAACACTGTGAGACCAAATTGCTGCCTATGGAATTATAGAAGTAGTTACGTTATCTAGAAAACTAAAGAGAACATAATGTTACAATACTACCTAAACAGGCAAAAATCCATTTTCCCCCTTCCCATCTTTTTTTTTTTTTAATTATAGTCTTTCTTGACATGATTGGTCTCTTCAGTGTGCAGACATTTTGGATAGATGGCAATGTTGACAGTAGAAATTATTTTCTTCCTTAAATGTTAAGCGAGAGGATGACAAATGCAAAAGGCAAGGGGATACATTAGAGTTGAGACTGTGCAGACTGTGAGTTACTGTAAATATACACATGGTATTTTTCAAAATCATAGGAAAGAGGAGAAAGGAAAATTATGTTATGGGGACAAAAACAGAACGGGTAAAGAGGGCACATTAACTATAACAAGCTTTGATTTTCCTTTTATTTAATGAGAGTAAATAAGGAGCAACTATTGAAGTCAGTAATGTAAAACTTGTGTAAATCTCTCTTTCTCCTCTTGCTAGTCCTCTTTACAGAATATACTATACATATACATCTTCAATACAGTGCAATATAGGGAAATAGGAAAAAAAAAAAGAAAATCTGAAGTGTTAACCAGAGGAGTTAAGGTTAGGGGTGGGTGGCAGTTCAGACAGAGTAAGACCTGGTGCACCCTCAGAAAAGAGCACAATACTTTTTGTGGGTTATGGGATCATTGTTGATAAATTTATTAACAGTTTATTTCTGAAAGTCCTTCTGGAGCTCTTTTTGTCTGCTTGGGTTTTCCTGGAAGGATATGTTAGGTTGCACAACACACATAGGAAACTTCAAGTAATAAATGGTATTGGGAAGGTAGATCAGGAACCTTCTGTTCTTCCTGTCTTGTAACACAATAACAAGGGGATATTCAATGAAATTAAAAGATGGCAAACTCAAAACCAGGAAAAGGGCAGGTTTGATAAGTCAGACTTGAGCTTGAGAAGTTTATGTAGGGGGTGGTATTATTGCCTACAATGTGATCCATCTGCAACTGCTAGTAGCAGATACTCTCAATGGCCAGAGATGGAACACTAAGTATAGAAGCCTCTGAGTTACTCCAGGGAATTCTTTCCTAGGTGTCTGAATGGTGGGTCTTACCAACATGCTCAGCTAGAACTCATCACCATAGTTGGGATCAGGCAGGAATTTTCCACCAGGTCAGATTGGCAGAGACTCTGTGGTTTTGTTTTTGTTTTGTTTTGTTTTTTGCCTTCTTTTGCAGCATGATCACTTGCAAGTTTAAACTAGGGTAAATGGTGGACTTCCTATAACTTGAAGTCTTTAAATCATGATTTGAGGACTTCAGTAACTCAGCCAGAGGTTAAGTCTATTACAGGAGTGTGAGTTTCTGTGGCTTGCAATGTGCAAAAGGTCAGACTAGATGAACAAGATGATCCCTTTTGGCCTTAAAGACTGTGAGTCTATGAAATACTTTTTCACTCAATGTATAATTTGGTTGCAGAACTCTTTCCACAGGAATTCATTGAGGTCAGAGATGAATCCAATCCTTATTTAATCTTGCTGCTTATATGAACATCCAGAACATCCAGAGTTATAATTAATTATAAACATTTTGGAAGAGATATTAAACTACGTTTCAAGCCATAAAACAATCTCTTACTATTAGAAATGGATGAGACCTAAAATAGGGAGTAGATCTTATATCTACCTACTAGGGTAGTCTTATATCTTCTGTTGAAGCGTCTGATTCTGACTATGGTCGAGGCAGAATATTGGGCTACACAGACCTTGGGTCTGATCCAGTATGGCAATTCCTATGTCTCTATCTCCTGTGCATACCTCACAAATCGGAGCCCCACAGGGAAACCTCACAATGCAAACAAACAAACAAAAAGTCAGCAATGGCACTACCAACCCTCCCCAAACTCTTGTGTTGGGGAGAGATGTTGTTTTGTTGACCTCCATTTTTTCCCAGTATGAGTGCGTGAGGGAGAAAGGATAGAGAGCACAAGCGATTCTATGTACTTTTTTGAATATGTAGCCAAGGGTCAAAAAAATAAATTCAATTTACTGACAATTATAGCAAGTCCTTTCATAGGTTCTGATCCCTCAGTTCACGCTTTAACCATGAGAATCCATATTTATTTAGCTTTCATTTGATTTTCTGTGATCTCTAAATTTCTGCATAATAAAGTATTTTCCTCAGATGATGTTTCCAGTTTAATAATCTCAACCATATGCTAAAGTCCTAGGGATCCAACTGGGTTTCTGCAGAGTAGCCTACAGGCAGAATAGTTTTCAGGAAGGTATCATCAGGTTCCAAATTGATTAGAGAGGGGGTAGAAAACTGATCATCTACCCTGGATAAACTGTTCCCTACAAATCCTTCCTGCATAGTATTGAAACCTTATTTGAAATTAGAATTTCAAACAGCTATGCATCTGCCAAGGATTTTTTGAAGTCTCCTACTTTTTGGGTGCTATTAAAGGTAATAACTATCCTAGATAAAATTCAGAACTCAAAAGAAAGCCCTGCAAGTCAACAAAAGTCAGCAACAAAACCCTACAGGATGAACACATCTATAGAACCCCTTCTCCTTAGAAAACTTAATTAGTGTATATGCATCTGCCTAGCATGAATGGGTTGGTGCCTGTAAGCAGCTTCCTTTAGCCATCCTGGAGAGGACACCACCTCCCAACGGAAACAGATGTTTCTAGTCCTTTTGCCAGCAGGGAGGTTGGATCTATGGCTGTCCAGCTATTCCATATTAATATACAATAGAATAGCACGTTGTACTCAAAAAAAAGTTTGTCAATTTCCAGAAAGTCTATCAGCAATATCTACTTTTTATTGTATGTGGGTTACTTTACAGCTAGTGATTCACATAATAAGAGAACTGCAGTACTACTCAGATTGTCATATCAGTGTCAGCAGCAAGACATGTATTGACTGTGTGCAACAGCAACAATTAGATATCTGCTAGTTAAAAAGTAAAGAATGTATATAATCTAGCAGTCAGTTAAAAACCTGCCAACAGCCAGACAGGATACCTGCTAGTTGATATTAAATTATTTTGAATGAAAGCTTTCACCGAGTCAGTAACTGTCAGATCTTCAGCTTGACATGATCTGATTTTTAACATAACAATGCCAAAGCCTGGTCTGGTTGGGAATTAAAGTGGGAATTAATTTGTGAACCGCTGGGCAAGAAGTTGCAAAGGAAAAAATGGACAAAAATATAAAATCATGAAAACAGATGACTTTTTTATTTTAGTACCATGTATGAACTGCATAAGGGTATAATTGTGCCCTCCATTCCTAAAGAATGACATGTATGTTTATAGCGATTACTGTCAAGCAGAAATATAATGCAGGGCTTGATGCTTTCAGCCTTATTCATTTGATCCCATTGGGACTACTTGCAAAGTAAGCTACTCACCAGGTCCATGAGTTAGACGCTTAGGTGCGATAATAATACAAATAACAAATACTACTACTAAGAGTTGGGTGGCAAAATTGAGCCCTTAAAATCATTTCAGTTCTGCACACAATATGATGTGTGATCTGCCTCCATGCCTATTATGTTTTGCAGTGCATCAGACAGCTCTGAAGTAACTGAGGCAATGACATTAAAAGAATGGTGGACTTCTATTTTCCATCATATTAGGAAAGGTCATCATGTCACAAGAATGAAATGGATAAACAAAAGTTCAGTCACCAGTGCAATGTGTATCATACCTACATAAGCATTAACTTTATTTGAATATATTTCTTGCAAATACCTGATTTTGTGGTAATTAATGAATCTTTCTGAATTAGGCCAAATTTTGCCCTCAGACACTTTCATGCAACACCTTAGAAGTCAATGTTTAACCCTCCTATTAGAAAACATGAAACTGTTGCATTATTTTTTTTCCATCATTCTCAAATAATCATAACATTGTTTCCATTTGGCAAAAAAATGTTGTCATGTCAGAAACAATGTTTGGCAATTTAGTGTGCTGTGTTTGTGGAGAGGATGTTTCACTCAGCATCTCTTAAAAATAAAACAGAAACAAGCAAACAAAAAACAACAAAAGCCATTAGACCCTTTCTTGAGAAGACATCTCTTTTATTCTCATTTACACTCAAGCGTCTTTATATCACTCTGTCACTGCAAAGGCACCTTAATTTACATATACATCAGATACAGATATTCTAATTTCAAAACTTGAAACTAAGCTGATTTGGATTCATATATTGCTTTAAAATGATAGACACTCCTTAAGCTTTCAACCAGTAAAACGTTTTTGCTTTCCTCTAACTCTAGAACCATTGATCCATTTTACTTTAAAATGTGTAGCAAACAAACAAATAAACAAACAAATCATCTCCTCTGGCCTCAGTAGATTTTTACTCTAGGTAGAGTAACTATCACAAATAATATCAATTCTGGTGCTTCTTTCTTTTCTATGTAACACCATCTCACTTGGTAAATGATGCTCTGTAGAGAACATTATAATTTCTGCTACTCATTCTTTGGAGCTAATGGCTGGCTTTTTAGAGAGAAATTGTAATATTTAGGAAAATCTGTAGTAAGGGGTGTTACAGAGTCACAGCAATGTGTGGGGGTAGCCCACTTTTATACTCTGGTGGGGTACAGCTTACTCCTTCAAATATTGGCAGCCAGGGATTTTGCTAGTAACATGACATTATATAGGTGTACTTGATACCCATGGCAGATATAATGCATATAGTAACTGAAAACATTATGTGCATTTGGATTCCTTGGAGGATTTTGTTTATATAAAATAATCAACCTTGAATGTTTTGACAGCATTTAAAGAATAGCCTGTACCTTTATTTACCAGACTATCACTTTGAAATAGCAATGGACAAAAATCAGCTTTCAGCGTAAGCAGGACCAATACTTTCTGACTTCACCAGTTATCCCTACTGTTTGTGACCTCAAGACTGAACTACTACAATGCACTCTACCTTGGGTAACTCTTTCCCCCACCCCAAAAGCTATAGCTAGTGAAGATCCAAGCTACCTGCTGACCTAGTAGAACCAGCTGTAGGAAGTACATTAAACCTGTCCTCTGAGGTCTATGGAAGTTATTGGTTGGTTTTGATTTTGATATATAAATAATTAAATGGGTTTCAGTCCTCTGTGCCTGGTAGATGAGCACCCTTCCTATTCAATGTTGTGATGTCTGAGATCAGTTGGAACACTCTTGATAACAGTTCCTAATGTTGAAGATCTGGTGCTAGATCTTCAGCTGGTCTACATCAATTCTTCTCCTTTGAAGTCAAAGTAGCTATTTAATAAATCCTAAGGATCTGGTACCCTGAGACTAGTGGTAGCTCTGGAATTTGCTTCGCTATACTGACTGACAAGGTAGAGAGTAAAGCTTATCTGTTTTCTTAGGCTTTTGCTTAAGTGGCTAGTGGGGAGAAATATATTTGTTCTCTCTAAGGTGGGCCACTTTATAGCTGACAATGTGCAGCATGTTATGCATTTTGTTTACAATATATAAATGAATCCAAAGCACTTTTGATCACAATATATGTACATAACTTTCCTGTAATTGTTTTACAATGCCATCTGACAGCAAACACATTGAAACAGCAACTGAGAGTCCAAAATGTGAGTGGGAGCTGCAGCATTGTGCCAGGCACTTAGTGAACTGAAATTCATGCCCCAGTTCAATTGGAATACTTATGTGCTTAAAGTTGAGCATGTGCTTAAGCGCTTTGCTGGCTCAAGATTAGTGAACCAGGTCTGAGAGCTCAGTCCATAGATGGAGGCATCGCAAAGAAAGAACAGAGATGGGAGTAGGAGAAGGAAAAGACAGAGGTTGAAGCTGACATCTGTGTCAGGTAGCTAGAATATGGTACCTTTAATGAATGAAACAGGCTAAATATAATATTAAGGGTCTGCTTTAGATCTCATATTAGTTTAACACTGTGATATACTCAGGGTGAAATCTGGACTTATGAACAGCTGTGTCCCCTGAAATCTCCAACCTGGGGTGCCTCTTACCCTGCTTTGCTGTGAGAGCTACCAGTCCTGGTCTGCTCACACACAGCCTCCAGCATGTAAATTACTCCCAATTTATATTGTATAAGTGTTATAGCCAGCCACTCTTCAATTACACTGTGGAAAAACAGCAGCAAACTCCCAGTCCCAGACTTTCCCCAGACATGTGCATCTTGTACTGCCCAGATCTCTCTTGGACAATTCAGGTTCATATAAAGTCCATCATTTTATTAACAGAAAATGATATTCACAAATCCTTTTATGCCAAGTGGGGTTTCCCAAACATATCAATTCAAACACATTGGTTTAAATAAAACCATAAAACAAATATATTACCTACAAAAGAATAGCCTTATATCCATGTCTACGCTGGCAATTGAACAACAAAACTTTTGTCTCTCAGAGGTGTTAACCCCTTTCTCCTGAAAGACAAAAGTTTTGCCATGACGACTGCCAGTGTGAACAGTGCATAGTCGGCAGGAGTGCTCTCCTGCCAACAACACAAATGCTGCTTGTTGAGGGTTGAAGTTTTGTTTTCGGCAGGAGAGCTGACAAACAGAGGCTACTCTGCACGCCTTTTAGTAGCACTGCTGAAGTGATACAGCCATGTCACCAAAAGCTGTGTAGTGTAGATATAACCTAAGTAATGAGGCATAAAACTCAGAACTGATTAAAAGAAAAATGAAAGTAAAATGCAACTACTGCCTTACTTCTCAACCTAGAGAGAATTCAAAGCAAAGGTCTCTCTCACCACATATTTCAGCAGCCTTACTAGCTGAACTTCTTTCAGTCGGGATACCTCCCCCAATCCAATGCCACTTGCTTTGTTCTTCAAGTTTTGTGGATGCCGTGGGCATGAGAGAAAGCGAGGAAATAATTTCGGTCTTACTCTCCCTTCTTATAATTCTTTCTCTTCTTTGAGAATTATCTCCAACTGAGGTTCAGGAGACTGAAGGTCTGTGTGGATAGGAACTCCAAGCTGTCAAAATGTAGATTTTTCATCTATACCGTCTTACCATCATCCTCACCACTTACCCAGGTGAAGATTAATTTGATTATGCCAACACCTGGCTGAGGCATCAGCTAGCCTTTTGTCTCTGAGGAACTGGTTTTCAGCCTCTCCCCAGAGATAGAACATGCCTTAGTAATACCATAAAGTAGAATCTTATAATTTTACGTACAATGTTGCCACAGATATTTTACCAGGACAGTCATGGTAAGCAAATTATGAGTTTTCAAATGATACCTTACAGGGCAAATGATACCTCATTTGTTCAAAATGTATCATAATTCTGTAAAATGGGTGAACATGGAGATGCAGACCATCACAAACACAATTAATTAACTTTTACTTCATTGGAGTTGCCCTTAGTTTATACCTATGTAATTGAGATCAGAATCAAGTCACAACTATGTAATACCTAGTTAGCCATTTACTTACTGCATCTCTTTTCCTTTCTGTCTCCTCCTTACTTTCCTATCCAGTCCCTGACCCCAACATTTTTTAGTCGGTAAATTTACATGTAATTGGTTTTTAAAAACAATAAAACTCTTTAATCACAAATTTTCTGTCCCAAGTATGAGGCAAACTTTCAGCTGAACACATTGACCTTGTGTCTGAACTACAAAGTGGTAAATCTCTTGACTGTTGTCCCTACTGCCAGACCCAAATATTGGGAATGAAGGTTTTCGAACGGGAGAAGTTTGATAAAAATTGTACAGAAATGGCTGCCAAAATTCAGGAATGAATCTGAGATTCTCCCTCCTAGTAGAACACCATCCATATTTGTCACTACTATGGAGTCAGATCCAATGCTTATTGAAGTCATTGGAGACTCCCATTAATTCTAATGTGTGTTGAACGAACCTCCAATTGACTATAGAAGACATGATAAAACCTACTTTATCTTAGGGTTTTACGCTGCCACCCATCACCGTAGTATTACAGTGCATAATATGGCAAACCTAATGCAGCCAAGCTGTCTGTGGTGATGCTAATTAAAAAAGGAAAGCAATGAGTTCGTGTTATCAAAAACTTGATACTTGATCTAGTGGTTAATTTATCAAAGATAATTCACTTCTTCTCATTAGCTATCTCCAGATTTTTAATTATAAATGTAATGTCTGCTTTTGGAAGGGTAAAAAATTGAAAAATCTAGTACTGTAATTTGATTTACTATAGTGCTTTGTCTAATTATACTGCATATCTATTAATATAGCTGCATATGACTATTATAATTGGATGATCACATTTTTGACCTGCTTTATTAGGTCAAAAAGCCATAGATTTCCCAAGAGTAATCTTATTCAAGTCACTATTGAATTCAAATTCAGCACATGGCTATCCAAGATGATAACACTGTTCTTCTAAAGGCTGCCGCAGTTGGTTAAACGTATTGAGTGTATTTTAATTTTTTGTGCAAAATCTTCTTCACCTTCTTCACCTAGGAATAGTCCTGATGCAGTGACTCATAGGAGTATAGTGAGCAGGATTTGACTCACTGTCCTAGAACATGACTTTGTTACCAGATTCTGATTAAACTCAGACAAAGCTAGACAAAATAAAACTGGAAAGAACTTTCTAATTGTTAACAGTCCAATTAACTATTGGAACAGCTTAGTAGAGCTGGCTGAAATTTTTTTGAACTATATTTTTCTCTTTGAAAATGTGTGTTTTTTATCAATAATTAAGAATATTTTTTATTATTTTTGTTTTTTTTCTTTTCTCCCCTCATCCTGCTTTCCAGTGGTAAAATGGAAAAGGGAAGAAATGAAAACCAAAGAGCTGTATGAAAGAATAAATAAATAGACATAAATTAATGAAATGTGAATAAGTGAAAGACTGTTCCTTTTTTAAACCTACAATGTGGAATGAAAATTATTTCATTTTTTTTTAATTGCCACTTTTTTGTTACCACTTTTTAACCAGCTCTCCAATTTACCAAGCAAAGTGGTGGGCTCTCCATCACTTGATGTCTTTAGGTCCAGGTGCCTTTCTGAAAGATATGCCATAGTTAAATCTCCATTTATGGGCTTGATACAAGAATTACTCAGTCAAATTCTACAACTCTGTGTTATGCAGGATGGCAGAAAACATACTCAGATTGTTCTCCTGGCTTTGAAATCTGTGCATGATACCCTGTCTCCACTGAAGTCAATGGGAGTTTTGCCAATGACTTCAATGGAGCCAGGATTTTATCATTTGAATCAATTAAATTCATGTAGGATACTGGATGTTAGGGAATGTCTGTCATAAACCATGCTTCAGGCATGTACTGTAGTTATAAGCCAAATCTCAGTTTACACCTATGCAACCTTGCTGATGTTAGTGGGTTTGTGAGGTTGTATATGAAGGCAGGATTTAGTTTATGACTACAAATAAAAGGATATAGATTAAGGCAGACCCTTTATCGTTATCAATTTCATTTATCTGGTTTATGGCAGTGCTGAGATGCACCAGTCAGAATGGGGGTCACATGGTAGACCTGGCAGAAACATATCTCCTGTTGCTTTATTTTCGTCTGAGAGCTGTACCTTGATCTGACACTAAATCAGGATGAGACAGTGGGTCAAGAAACCAGCATAGGAGTGTAAATCTGCAATAACAACAACAGGGGGAAAGAAGTTACTTTTCAGATAAGACTGAATGTGGGGGAACAGGAAAAATAGTGACCTCTCAATTAGAAACGAAAGCTTCAGAATAAGATGCTTTATAAAGCTTGCTGTTGGAGCTTCAGTTTAAGATTATCTATACATTGTTTGATTACGTGGAAAGAGAGCTGTTGTTCATTTCATGTGCATGGGGAGATTCTGGAAGTAATTATTCACATAATGGAACAACTGCAAATGAGAAATGTATTATTCTAAATGATCTCTTTGTCACCCGTTAGGTGGGAAACACATTACTTTAATATCTTTCAAACTGAGCGGCATGATTATTTGATGAGACCAATCTCCATTACGTATCTCATCCTCTAATTATAAAGTATTAGTTTTACCAGTGATTGTGGAGAAATTAGTTTAGCCAAGCAAGAAATCAATAATTCAAACCATTAATTAAATTTCATGAGAAAGTTCCATATTCATGTGGGCACACAGTTAGTGTCTTGCTGACTTTATTTAATATCTCTCCCTAAGTATAAGGCACCCTCCACAAGCAGAGAAATAGTGGCAGAGAATAAATGGGTGCAGCTGAGTGGGAGAGGAAGGAGGGAGAGAAGAAAGAGATGAAAAAATAGATTGATTAAGAAAAGCATAGTGTCATGTTTGTTAATAGAGTTGCAGTAAACTGTACTCTGGCTGGTTTAGCACCGCCAAGCACTGTGGTTTAAAGCTCATCAGCAGTTTGCTCTCCTCCCAATAGGCTTACTCTTCACAGTAAGCCTGCATATTAGGCTCACTTTGAAGAGTGAATATATAAAGAGAGTTGAAATTTGAGCCTCAGACCTAGCAGGAAGGTTTTACAAATTCAAAATCCTACAGAGCAGCTGAAAAAGAGAGACACTTCTGAAATGACTTATGCTGAGTTCTCATTCCGATTATGATTTGTTTTTCTTAAGGAGGCAAAGAAATACTACAGCAATAGTGACATCAGCAGGAAAAGGGATTTCAGTTCTGTTTCCACTGAAGTCAAGAGGATATGCATGTGCTTAAAGGCTTAACTGGATATGCGCCAGATGCCCAGCACTTTGTAAGATCAAGACCTAGGGACTAAACACCCATCTAAGTGCAGTTTGCATTCAAGCCAACAGGAACAGCATGGTGGTATTGGCCAGCCAAGATAGGTATAGGTGTTTATTCATGAAAAAGGGAGTGAGGCGCTTAAATGCAACATTGTTAAAGCAATTTTTTAAAAGAGCTCAAAATACCCATTTGTCAGTGTGCCTGAGTCGCGACTGAGGATGCCAAATTCTGGATGAACTACTGAGAAATAGAACAGACTCACCCCAAACTGGTGGTTATTCTATTATTAGATACCAGCAATCCAGAAAGAAAAGTAAACTTCTGTCTCACCATACCGGTTAACAAGAAGTCCAAACTGCAGCTCCTGTTTCAACACCCAGACACTAGACTTTATGAATGGTTATTGAAACCCAGTTTCATCAAACAAAAAGTTCTTCTGATCTCAAAAGATCAGCCACACAGCTAGGCCAATATATAACTGAGATCTTATCCAATAATTACACCAGTGCCAATCCTTTAGTATCTAATATCAAAAAGTTTGTTTATAAGAGAAAAGAAAGAGGAGAGAGTTAAAATGGTTAAGGAAATCTAATACATACAATCATTGCAAAGTTCTTGGATTGGGTTTGTAGCAGACAGCGATGTTACAGTCTGCTGCCTTGTAAAGTCTCTGGTAACTTTGAAAAGATTGGAAGGTCCTCAGTCCATTGATTGGAATGCTCCTTTCAATGTAAATCCATAGTCCAAGAGATCAGAGAAGGAAAGAGGCAAAATGAAGATGCTTCCTGGGTCTTTTGTACCTTTTCCCATGTGGAGGGAATGCTCTCAGTCTTAGTTTGTGGAAAATTACAGGCACAGGATGGAGTGGAGGGTCGCATGAGCTAGTCACATACCCTTGCATGCTTTGATGACTCATAGGAGCAACCATTATCCATATTTTAGCTAAACCGTCTATAAGAAGGCTCACCAGGTGGGGACAAACTTCTTCTATTGCCTATTGTGTCTTCTAATGGGCCATCAACTTGCATAGTCCATCCACAATGTGTTGGTTAGACTGGATGTAAACAATCTTGTGGGTGTTAACCTAGGAGCAACACATTTGAAATACTGGTACATAGTCAATATTCATAACTTTAGATACAAAAGATGATACATGCATAGAAACAGGATAATCAAACTCAAAATAGAGCTGGGCTTTGCCTATTATATTGTAATCCAGAGTTCCTAAAAATCCAAGGACTTTGGATCCAGGGTTCTAGTTTGGATCCAATCTTACACAGTGGGTCTGAGTCACACAGTTTAGATCAAGGAGTTTGGCTTTTTGTCTGTGGAGCACTTCTACTGATTTAGGTCCTGTTAAATTTTATGGAAGTAGATTTTTATAGAAATTGCTCTAAACCAATTTATAATTTTAAAACAATATCCGATTATAGTAATTTGTCATTAACTGTACTTTGTATGTGCTGTGTTGCTGTGAGTTTTTTGACATAAAGGGCCTGATTCAAGGCTCACTGAAGTCTGTTGGACATATGACATTGACTTCTCTGGGATTGGATCAGGCCCAAAATGTAGAATTTGACATTATTTTGTTTTGTTGAGAAATCAGTAATTAATAGAAGGAAATGTAAAGTCAGTTATAAATTCTGTGCTGCATACACAACTCCGTAAAAGTAAAAGAACTACTGAATCTATAATGAATATATCTGTATGTAAATCTATGTGTTGTTTCCATACAAATCTTTGACACCATGGCGCCCCAATTTTCACCACTGTTGTGTAATTAGGATATATGAACCATGGCCATCAGAATCTGTGAGTGGCCATGCAAATGTAAACAAACTATCTGGCAGTCCGCCAGCGGATTACCCTGGTGGGCCACAAGTTTCCCACCAATGGACTAAGGTGTCTGGGGAAAATCTCTGCTTAGTTACCACAAGTGTGAATGGTCCTCTTCATATTGAGGGATAGGCGGACTGGGTGTTAAACCTATATACTGGCCAGATTTGACCAGGGAAGGACAGTGCTGCTCTGGGTTCCTAGGCTGGGAGGTTGGTGGTTACAGAGCCTCCATGTGACTGCAGCTGGCTGTATCCTTACCGGTGTGAATGCTGGTGACAGTGCAAGCTTGGAGGGCTTTGCAACTTGTCACAGCAGCACAGTGCGAGAGGGAGCCCAGGCTGGTGGGTGAGAGGGTGCAATGATATCCCAGTTCCAGGTCGCACTCTGGGGGGGGAACTCATCACATACCCAATATAATCTCTGTTTTTCTCTATGGCCCACTGTCCTTGCATTCCACTGAATCAGGAGAATGAAGGAAGGCAAATTCTTAGCCAGAGGAATAATAATAGTTAGCCCTTGTGTAGTAGTTTTCATGCGAAGATATGAAAGTGCTTAACAAAAGAGGGTATATATCATAATCTCAACTTTACAATGGGGAAACTGAGGCACAGAGCGGTGAAGTGATTTGCCCAACATCACACAGCAGCTCAGTAACAGAGCTAGCTGTGACTATAACTCAGTGCAGATGAGACTGAGTCAACAGTACCCTGGAGCAGAGCAGAATGTGCTGAAAATGCAGGGATTTTATTGCTGGGTTACCTCACTGCTTCCTGTAAAATACCTTTGTCACTGCTGAGCTCTGAGAGAGATTCCATAAAGAACAGTATGTTCATATTTTAGCCATAACATATTTTTGACTACCAGAACAAACCTCCCTTTGTCCTTCCCTCCCTGAAAATATTTAAAATGAATATTGTCATTCATAAGTTTTCATCTCACTGCATTCTCAGAGTAACACAATATTTACCATAAACACATTGCAATCGTCTTCCATGTATCTATGGAAATTATCAAATATGATGACATCAGGATCCTTTAGCTTTAAGTGTTGCTATACAAAGAATAAATTGTGTGGCAAGCTGATATGAAACTGCAGCACTCGAGACTTAGGCACACAGCCCTACGCAGAGCACAATACTTTTGAGTTTAGACCAAATTGCTCTGCATGTGTTTAATAAAATATGGAATATAGATTTCCCCCATATTTATCTATCGATTTATCTTCCTCTCTGTCCTCCCAAATAGTACTTCCTTTTCAGGATGGAATATCTTTGTGAGACCTGCTGAAAGCTGAGCAGAGGACAACAATACTGTTTCAGAGAATGAAACCAAAACATTATATAGGATTTCATTAAAAGGGAATTGTGCCAAAATTTCTATATTTGGATCAAAATGAACTTTTGTGTTTGTCCTGAGATGTGGGAGGCCCAGGTTCAAGTTCCAGCTCTGCCTGATTTAGGGCAGAGGTTTTTCAACCCACATTACTCCAAATTAGGCAGAACAGAGAGGAGTACCTGAGTCTCCCATATCCAGTCTAGTGTCCAATCCATCAGGCTGTAAAGTATGAGGCCTGGTCTACACTACACAGTTAGGTCAACATAAGACATCTTACCTCAACCTTATCCTATCAGTGTATATACTATAGACTTGTCCTGCTGGTGTAAGTGCCCTACTACACTGGCAAAATAACTCCACGAGAGGTGCAGGACTTATGTTGGTGTAGTTAGGATGATGCAGTGTCTGTGTAGACACTATCAGAAGGGTAGCCATGTTAGTCTGGATCTGTAAAAGCAGCAAAGAATCCTGTGGCACCTTATAGACTAACAGAAGTTTTGGAGGATGAGCTTTCATGGGTGAATACCCACTTCGTCAGATGCATGTAGTGGAAATTTCCAGGGGCAAGTATATATATGCAAGTAAGCTAGAGATAATGAGGTTAGTTCAATCAGGGAAGATGAGGCCCTGTTCTAGCAGTTGAGGTGTGAAAACCAAGGGAGGAGAAACTGGTTCTGTAGTTGGCAAGCCATTCACAGTCTTTGTTTAATCCTGAGCTGATGTGTAGACACTGCCTTACTTATATAGGCTGGAGCCCTGAAATTGACAAGAAAGCCAGGAAGCTACAGACTGGCTGCCTCCTACTTCCCGCTCCCAGTTGTGCTGCGCCTGGCCAGCTCCCAGCTTCCCACTCAGGCAGCTGCCCCCACTCTTGGGCGGAATGGGGAGGCAAGAAGCCTGGGTGGCTGTCTCCCGCTCCCAGCAGGGAACAGAGAGGTGAGAAGCCAGAGAAGCAGCTGGGCTCTCAGTGTGGAACTGCTTGGAACTGAAACCCCTTGCTCTCAGCCCCCCACACTGCCTCTCTTCATTCAGTGGACATGCTCCTGGTGAGGATGTGCTCCACCGACAGAAGGAGGGTAGTGTAAACATCAGCCACCGCAGTAATTACTGTAGTGGCTGTAAGTGGACCTAACATAGGTCGATGTAAGTCTTTAGTGTAGAAATGCCCTGAGATCCTCTCTCTAAAAAAGCCTCTTCCAAATGAAAACTTCATCAAAATCAATTCATCTCAGCAAAATGTTTTTGCATCAACAAAACAGCACATTTAGATTAAGTTTCATTTTGCCGAAAATGTTCTGATCAGCTCTCCTCTTTGTGTCTCCTCTCTGTGTGCATGCGAGTGTACACACTCGAACACCTGTCCTCTAGTGGCCAACAACTGTAGCCCACAGAACTTTGAAAAATAAATGAGAGAGAGAAGGGGAAGGAGAGGAAAAGTGTATGGGAAAGGAGTAAAAAAGGAGGGAAAATTACCTTTGCTTTCACAATCTCACCAACCTGTGAATTTTGCACAGTTATGAGCTAGTAGGAGAAAAGTAAAAGCTTGATAATGATGATAAACTGTTAAGGGTGTACAGTTCACAAAAGGGCCAACCTCCATTTCCTTGGCCGCATGATGGGAGCATGGCTCCTTATGTAAAATAGAGACCAGATGGTAAGGAATAAGATACAATGAAAGTAACAAAATCAACAGAGAATGAAGTTTTGCGTGGTGTTCACGTATTAATAATATACACAATATGCAGAGTCTAAAAGCACTGCTAGCCAGTTTCATTGACTAAAATGAAGTTGTTACTGCTTATGCCAGCAGTGAATTTGACCTGTCCCCAGTGCAACTTACAGTACAGCCTCCTGTGCTGCCTTGCCATTCACTTTCCTGTGTTCTGGATATCAAACATAGTCTTTCCACATAAAATTTGCAAATCTTAATAAAGTAAAAGCAGACATATACATAATACAAGAAATGATCTTCAACTGCTCTTCATTCACCTGTAGCTGAAGGCTGAGCCTGTTTTGCATTCATGAGGTATAAAAGGCCCATCTGTCCAAAGGAATGACATGTCATGGTTAAGGACAAAATACAAGCGCTGTTAGCAGTTACTTTACATTTTCATTTTATTTCTTTATGTTGTGTGATGTACAGAGTCAGTCTTTGAGGGGTGGATTCCTAAACCATACTAAATGAAGCTCAGAATCTTAAAAATACAATCCCTACCAAAAAATGTTGTTCTCAACACCCCCAAAATATTTCTTTCTGGTCCCTGCCCCACCTGGGTTGTGTCTACACAGAATCCTCAGATGCTATGTGATTTTTCCCCTCTGTTCTGAATCTTTTCTCTTCATCCCAACACAGCCCACTCAAGTAGGCAATTGGCCTGTACTGCCTCCTCCTATGCTGCCTCTGACTTACTGTGGCACTGAGGACTCTCCTGACTTTGCACCTTGAATCTGGAGGATCCTACCTTGTTTTGCAGAGCCCTAAATGGCAATGTGTAAGCGGGAATCAGACTGAATTGTCTTCTTTTTTTTTCCTGTTCCGTTGATGGAAGGGGATATTGGATTGACCTATCCTTGGAGCACCCTTGGAGCATCATTGGAGCATTTTGCATGACTTCAAGGAGCTTTAAAAAACAAGGATTAAAATGGTATTTGGTGTCTGAGGAGAGCCCTGGTAATGCATTTTGCTAATATAAATCCAAAAATCAGAAGTACTGGAAATCAACTGACAGGTTCTGTTTTTGTGAATGTTCCAGCCCCAATAAAGTCACATGCAGGTTCAGGTTTGAGTACAGGTAAGTATCTGAAATTCTAAGTGTTTATCTGAACTGGAACCTTTCATACATTTGAGATTCAGTATCACTACTATCTAATAAACTTCAAAGAAAAGATTTGGGTTTAGTTCTGCTTGAGATTTGGGCTGATGATCAGGCAAGTCATTTTTTTTCCAGACCAGTTCACCTACCCATAGTGTAATATCCACTCACTCCTGATAGTTCTCTGTATACAGAGATTAATAGGGAATCATAATAATCCAGTATGTCAAAAGAATGAGTGGGTTTCAGACTCTGAATATAAGCTAAAGCTGCTTGGTTCAGCATTAATTTATGGGCCAACATTTCTTCTTTAGTCTCACATCTTGGAAGAAGAAAATATTTAAATTGTTCACTTTGGATAGGAAATGAGAGCACTGTTTAATGTCAGTTTTATAAACCTATTGTATCCTTATAAAATTTCTGTTTTAAATGTTTAGCTTTGAAGAATTAGTTTCATATGCTTTGGGTTAGTAATTTATGTGGTGGTAAAACTTAGCTCTATATCTATGTATCCATCTCTTCATAATCAGCTACACAATGTGTTGAATGTGTTGGTATTATAAGTAGCTACCTTGTATTCAGTATTAGTAAATTCTGCATTGTTCACATTTTCATTTTATTTAGGTCAGAGAGACCACTCAGAATTGATAGATTCCAACCATTTGGGCCAAATTCATCACTGCTATAATGCCATTAAAGACAATGCAATTACACCATAGTTGAACTTGGACCTCTGTGTTTATAATTAATTCAGATGGCGTGACTGCAAATGCTAATTCTTCCTTTATGTAAAATAAGAATGAACATCTATTTTTGAATCTCAGCATTACCTTCTCTAGTTTTTTGGGGGGGAGAGTGGGGGTAATAAAATTCTGTATACATACATAATAAAAGGCACAATGTTTGCCCTCAGTATCTGGAGTAGTATTCAATACGTAGATTTTTTGTTACCTGAAAATTGTGTTGGGCATGGTCCATCTTACAAAGCCACTAGAGAGAATTCTTGCTTCTACTTCTGAAAGGATGGTCCACCAAATGTGCTTCATATTGTATACTTGATATGTTCTCTATGATACTGAGGGGATCTAGAAAGATAAGATGTATTAAGCTTTAGTATGTATTTCAACTATGCATTGGTCATTTTTTTGCTAGCTCCTTGATTATATCAGAAATTCTAAGGCTTCCTGTTGTTTAGCAAAACTGTGGGCAGTAGCATTATTTTATTACAAACTCACTAGTTTTAGCACTTTCCTTTTCTAAACCAACCCCACATCAATAGTGAAATTTACTCTTGTCTCTTCAGTGACAAGAAGATGAATCACGTTACGGCATATTTTCATATCTGAGAGATGAATCTGTAGAGATTAAGGGCCAGACTCTGATTCTGAAGTTAACAGTTATTTCTAACACATAACACTCTCTCTTCCTGATTTAATAACCTATTAAAAACTCCATGCACCTGAAATCATATATGTGATGGAAGTTAAATAGACATTAAAGGTTGCATCAAACAATTACAGCAGTGAGAACAAAACAAAAGCAAGCCAAAATCCTGTTGTACCTCACCTACTTTTGAAGACAAGCTGGAGTGGGGAGGACTTAGTTAGCAAAGGAATTTTTCTGTAGTTTTACAATTCAATTTAGGATGGTTACTTGATTTGTCACAGCTACTGTCTCATGCTAAACAAACATTCAACTGAATTAATTTTAACTTTCCCATTTCTTTATTTTACATTGAATCTGCAGTTTCAGACAAACAGAGACTTTTCCAGTCAGCTAGCCTATTAGAATAATTGGTGTCAATTAGATTTGCGTGGAGCAAATATGTACTGTGGGATTTCTCTTTGCAAACCTTTCTGTGTCTCTATAGGACTTTGATATCCTGCAAGGATTTTTCTTGTAATTAAGGTTTAAATACCTAATCCCACAAGATTTGGCACACAGGGAGCTGTTACTCAGTTAATCATACAATCCTACATCTCATTGCCATATTCTATGTGAAAATGTATTTTTTCTCTCAATGCTCCAAATCACATTAGGCAATTTTTAAGGCAATTTATCCAAGGACAATCTGAATAACAAAACAATTTTATTTGGAGTCAAAGTCAGTTATTTTTCTGCATTAAATTATGTTAAATAAAACATCCAGAGATAAAACAGCCATATGTTTTCTGTATTTGCCATTCTATTTCTACCATACTTTACAATGTGGTAACTGAAATCCTTCATCATTTTGTAAGTAAGATATTAGAAGACACTTCCACGACAGTCCGCATTGATTGGCCTCACCTGGAGCATTGTGTCCAGTTCTGGGCACCAAATTTAGCGAAAGATAAGGACAAATCAGAGAAAGTCCAGAGAAGAGCAACAAAAATGATTAAAGATCTAGAAAACATGACCTATGGGGGAAGATTGAAAAAATTAGGTTTGTTTGGACCAGAGAAGAGAAGACGGTTTTCAAGTACATAAAAGGTTGTTAGGAGGAAGGAGAAAAATTATTCTCCTTAACCTCTGAGGAGAGGACAAGAAGCACTGGGCTTAAAACTTCCTAACTGTCAGGATAGCTATGCATTGAAATAAATTGCCAGGGAGATTGTAGCATCTTCATCACTGGAGATTTTTAAGAGCAGGTTAGACAAACACCTGTCAGGGATGGTCTGGATAATACTTAGTCCTGCCATGATTGCAGGGGACTGGACTAGATGATCTTTTGATATGCCTTTCAGTCCTTTGATTCTATGATTCTATGATACTGTGTGTCAAATTATCAGCTCCTGACTACAGTTTTGCATGTGCACATTTGTCTGTACAAATTGGCTAGTTGGCTTTTGCATTAACAAAATGACAGCCTGATTGGAAATTTGATCCTTTCTCAAAAAAGTCTGATTTGCTCTGACTTGTATTGGAAAATGTAGGTGCCTTGACTGACTATCCAGTCTGCCCTACTACTTAAAATGACAAGAGGCCTCCAGACTTCCTTCCTAAATGGTACGCACCGGCAGTGGCACCCAGTACTGTGCTTGAGGGACAGCACATACATCATTAGTTATGTTCATTCTTCCTGAAGTGCAGTACGGCATTCAAGTGCTCAGTTGGAATCATTGGAAGAATTTAGCCATAAGCATGGTGGTCAAATTGTGTGTTTCATCTGTTCTTTCTCAGAAATGGAGTCAGCCAATGCATCCATATTTATATTCACAGATAAGCAGCTTCTCTGCTGAGTAGTCAGGGTGAAATTTTCCTACTTGCATAAACCTGAGTGCCCAGATTTTCCTGAAGTCATACTGCTGCTTCTCCGCTGCTTCCAGCCCCTTACTGGAACATGTTACATTTTCAAGAGCAATGAGGGAACTGGCTTGCATAAATCCTGCATTTGAGAGATGGCAACACTGATATAAATTAATAGATGTGAGAGATACATAGAACTAGACTGAAGATTAATCTGTTTGTATTGGATTTTGTCTTGTTATTTTTTTCTGAGTAGATCAGCGTGTCAGTTGTTCCTGTCTATAGCACAACCACCCGTTCATCCCTAAATTTAGAAGAAGGTTTCTTCATAGTAACTGTTCCAGAAAATGGAAACATTTAATGGAAAAACTGTCAAATCTTCATAAATGATACTGTTCACAGTTCATTATTTGACCACCTCTACTTAATGATGTGGACACTATTCAGCAGCAATAAGATGTTTAGCATGACATCTAGATGTTCAAGACTAGGGCTGGTAGGAAACTTTTTGACAAAACCTTTATTGTCAGAAAATGTTGAATCAAAACTTTTCATGGAAACGTAGTTTTTATTAAACTTTATCAGGTCCAGGATGAAAGATAGAGAAAGAGACCAAGAATACCCAGGTGGTTAAGGACCTCACCTGGGTATAGGAATTTTGTTCTGTCTCATTTGGACCAGAGACCTGAACCTGGTTTTCCCATATCCCACGTGAGTGCCCTGACCACTAGTTTTTGACTATTCTGGGATTTGGTCTGTCTGTCTGTCTGTCTCCTCTCTCTCTCTCTCTCTGTTTTCATTAAAAAAAAATGAAAAGGTGTTGGTTTTCTTCTGCACAGAAAATGTGAAAACCTCAAAATTGTTCACACAATGGAAATGTTGGTTTTGTGCCTGCCCTATTCTGGAGTTTTTCATTTTTTAATATGTCATGTCCTCCTTGTTTTAGCTTCTTACAGACATTCCTTTCCCCATTAATTCAGAGTTTACCATTAAAATGTCTGCCAACAGGTGCTACACAGTGGTATCTGAGCTACTAGTTTCCCACTTGTAATACAATATATATATATATATATATATATATATACTCTATGGCTCCCAGGCCATCAGGATAAACAGCTGGTGGGCCGAGCCGGTTTGTTTACTTTGAGTGTCCACAGGCACGGAGTTAAACCTAAGTAAACAAAGTGTCCCAGCATGCCAACTGCTTACCCTGATGGGCCAGGACAGTCACTGGTGGGGAAATATTTTTTGGGGGAGAAGCTGGGAGTCAGGGGAGTAACCCCTGTGACCACCCCCCACGTGACCCCACCCCTAGCCTGGGACCCCCACGCTCTCCCCATCCCATCCCTTCATGCCTTATCTGGGGAGGGCCAGGGTAGGATGTCTCTGACCTGGCTGGAGCTGCTCCAGTTGGCTGGGCAATGCAGCCACAGCCTGCTCTGGCGGGCCAGACTGGGCGGCCCGGCTGCAGCTAGGGTGACCAGTTGTCCCACTTTTATAGGGACAGTGCTGATTTTGGGGGCTTTTTCTTATATAGGCACCTATTACCCCCCACCCTGTCCCAATTTTTCACACTTGCCCTCTGGTCACCCCAGCCGCAGCGTGCTCCGGAGGGCCGGGCAGTGCGGCCACAGCCTGCTCTAGGGGGAGGGACCGAGTGGCACGGCTGCAGCCTGCCAGCCCCAGAGTTGCAGCTGTTTCGGAGGCTGGGTGGAGAGCAGCATGGCCAGAAACGGAGAGACTCTGGCCCCGCCTCTTCCCTTCTGGCTCTGTTGGCTGTGCTGCCTCTCTCTACTTCCTCTGTTGGGGGGAGGGGCTGTGTCCCACCTCTCCTTCTCTATATCTGTTCATAAGCCTACCCTCTTCTCTGGTGCTTCCCTTTTTTACTAAAAAAATTCAGCTTATGAATGAGTATATATGGTAATGATTCCTGGGGGCAGAGTATAAATGTGGTATCTGATTTTTATGTGTAATAAATGTTGATTTTTTTGTCGTGACCAATGTATGTGCAAACTTATATTGTCTCCATTTGTGTCACATTCTTATACTTTACAAATTTACTATGTTATTTTGTAAATCCACGCTTTTATATTATTGGAAATGATTTTCTCTTCCTTCTTCTCTTCTCAGGGGACATGGGAGAGCTGATTCAGGTAAACTAATATGAAGCATCTATTGGAGATAGTGGAAATGCAATTTGCAAAAATAAGTATTACATTCTGAGTGTACCATACGTTTATTTAATCTGGCCTCACACTAGCACAGACAGAATAACTGGCTGGAGTTCTGCTTTGAAAATTGCTTTCACAACATTTCCCTTTTTTAATCTGAAATGTGCCTTAAGGTAATAATAATGGCCTGAGTACAGGGTATTTTTCTGGTCTGGAAATCCGGCTGGGAGTTGATGGCTTGAAGCTTCATCATCAGCTTTCTCCAGTCTTTCATTAATTATCTTGGAAAATGCTCTTAATCGGATTTTTTAAAAATAAAAGAGAGTGTATCCCACTGTATCATCATTCCTTCACTTTGAATGGAGGTCCTGCTGTCCCAGGCATTTTGTAGGAAATAAGACCAGGTCAGATAGAAGGGCTGCTAATAATCTGCCAGAGCTGTGTTTAGTTTATTTGGTCAGTCCTAAACAGGACTACTGAACATATTACTCTGCTTTCCTGGTTAGCAACCCACACCTTGTCCATATATTTCTGTTATGCATAGGAAGCATCACACAGTTCCTTTCACTGCTATGAGAATGCTGAGGCAAACTAAAGAGGGATTTACAAAGGAGTTGAAATATCACTAAGTAGGTGGACATAGTTGATTTGACTGGCACAGCAAGGATCTAAAAAGTAAGGGACATAGTCAGAAAACCAATTAACAAGAAGGCAATTAAGAGTAAACTACCTCCCATTTTCACTTATACCTTCTTTTAACCCCTCAGCATATACATTAGATCAATTTACTTTCCCTTAGACACCTTACTTGCTGACATGTATCATCACCTTACATATAATCTTTGAATCTGATCTGTCTGATTTCTGAGTCAAGGCTAACAACTTGAACTGGATAGAGCTGAACTACCATTATTTTTCTTACCACACTCCATTGGTTGTTGGCTAATACTTCCTTCTTCATTTAACTATATTTGCTGAACTGTCTGCACGGCTGTTGAAAGATTTGGCATGTCAGTGCACCAAAGCATTTTGTTAAATCATGGATCCTACACCCTCTGAACTTCTACATGCATCTATGGCCCTTCCCCTTCTAGTCTCTGAAATATATTGCAGCCATTCCATCTGTTCTCCAAATCAGTATTCATAAAATTTGCTTCCTCCAAAAATAATACCTACTGCCTCTTTTTCAATTTCAGGGTAATGTCTTTCAGATTTGTTAATGTCCTTGAATTAACTACTTTGAGTTTCTTTTTTCTTCTCTCTCCATATGTGTGAAATTACAATTCCAAATCCTATGAAGCATCATGTGCTCATAGCAAAGGAAGCTTTTATTTTAAAAAGTATCAGTACATTAGAGCTTTTCAGTCTTGCTTTTGCTTCGTTAAAAATCAGGGTGTTTTTTTTTTCATTCAAACCTACTTTACATTTTTTTTCTGGAACACTGAAGACATTTAACTTTTCATTGCAAACAAATAAAATGGGAATACATATTCTACAGTGCTTTAATAAAGCAAAGAATGATTTCCATATACCACTAATAGATTCCTAGGGAGAGATTTCTGCTGTGCTCAACTTCTACTAATGTACAGGGAAAGGCTGTAGAAAGCCAGTTACTGCTTCCTGGTTATCTATTTTGTCCCTGGCACTTATTAGACCAGCTTGAGGGATGCTCTGTCATAAGCCAATTTAGCAGGCTCCACTAGGGAACATCTACCAACTGCACTTCAATCATTCCTCCTGTCTGCCCTTTTCCACCACCAACACCTTCCTCTCCATCTCCAATATGACCCGCTGTGTGAGGCTCTGGGGAGAAAGATGTAGGAATTCACTCTGTCAGCTCTGTGCTTGGTGGGGACTCCCACACATGGAGGCTATCCCCAGCAAGGAAGTCACAAGTGGATTCCATTCCCTTTGCACTGTCTGAGATCAATCAGCCCTTCCTCGCCCCACAAATGTAAAGCCGAAGAATACAGAGAACAAAATCAAAATAGCTACAAACATTACAAAGGAGGTGGAGTGGGGGGAGGCGGTGTTTGAGTGTTGTAAATAATAAGGTCAGCAAGAAAATGGCAACCCCTTTAAAAAAAAATGTTTTAAAGTGTGCAGACATAAGACAGACTAAAAAAATCTAAGGCGTTTCCAGTAGTGTGCCATGTGAACAAAGCTTCTAACAGAGTCTTAGCTAGCGGTCTGAGATCAGGATATCCACTATGTGAAATTCTGCAATTATTATATTTGGCAAATGTGTACTATCCAATCTCTGCTATTGTTTTATTCTCATGACACCATTTTTAGCATATACCACTGCTATGATTAGTTATAAAAGAGAAAGAAAAAATTGCTAGAATGAAATGTAGAAGTCATGTGCTTCTATCTGAAAGTCTTATGTCAAATGATCAAGTCTGTGGTACTTCCATAATGTAAAGTGTTAAAGCTTTGAGACTAACCCAAGGGAATATTAAACGTGAGTAATCCCATAGTATTTGTGAATAGAAAAGAGAAAATATTTTTTGCTAGTTTATTAATGTCAGTACTAGGGCTGTCAAAAAATTGCAGTTAACTCACACAATTAACTCAAAAAATGAATCACAATTATAAAAAATTAATCGTGATTAATCACAGTTTCAATTGCACTATTAAACAATAGAATACCAATTGAAATTTATTAAATATTTTTGGATGTTTTTCTACATTTTCAAATATATTGATTTCAGTTACAACACAGAATATAAAGTGTACAGATCTCACTTTATATTATTATTTTTAGCACACATATTTGTGCTGTAAAAATTATAAAAGAAATAGTATTTTTCAATTCACCTCATGCAATACCAGAATGCAATCTCTTTAACATGAAAGTGCAACTTACAAATGTAGATTTTTTGTATATGACTGCACTCAAAAACAAAACTATGTAAAAGTTCAGAGCCCACAAGTCCACTCAGTCCTACTTCTTGTTCAGCCAATTGTTCAGACAGACAAATTTGTTTACATTTATGGGAGATGATGCCAGCTTCTTATTTACAGTGTCACTAGAAAGTGAGAACAGGCATTCATATGGCACTTTAGTAGCTGTTATTGCAAGGTATTTATATGCCAGATATGCTAAACATCCATATGCCCCTTCATGGCCACCATTCCAGAGGACATGGTTCCATGCTGATGACGCTTGTTAACAAAATAATGCATTAATTACATTTCTGACTGAATTCCTCGGGGGGGGGGGAATAGTATGTCTCCTGCTCTGTTTTACCAGCATTCTGCCAAATATTTCATGTTATAGCAGTCCTGGATGATGACCCAGCACATGTTGTTCGTTTTAAGAACACTTTCATTGCAGATTTGACAAAATGTAAAGAAGGTACCAATGTGAGATTTCTAAAGATAGCTACAGCACTCAACTCAAGGTTTAAGAATCTGACATATCTTCTAAAATTGGAGAGGGATGAAGTGTGGAGCATGCTTTCAGAAGTCTTAAAAAAGCAACATTCCGATATGGAAACTACAGAATCTGAACCACCACCACCATAATAAATAAATAAATAAATAAATAAATTTAAACCTTCTGCTGGTGGCATCTGACTTGGGTGATGAATGTGAGCATGCATCTGCATTGCATTGGATCGTTATCGAGCAGAACCCTTCATTAGCGTGGATATATGACCTTTGGAATAGTGGTTGAAGCATGAAGGGACATATGAATCGTTATCACTTCTGGCACATAAATATCTTGCGACACTGGCTACAACAGTGCCATATGAACACCTGTTCTCACTTTCAGGTGACATTGTAAACAGGAAGAAGGAAGCATTATCTCCTGCAAATGTAAACAAACTTGTTTGCCTCAGTGACTGACTGAACAAGAAGTAGGACTGAGTGGACTTGAAGGCGCCAAAGTTTTACATTGTTTTATTTTTGAATGCAGTTATTTTGTACATAATTCTACACTTGTAAGTACAACTTTCATGATAGAGAGATTGCACTACAGTACTTGTATTAGGTGAATTGATAAATACTATTACTTTTGTTTTGATAGCACAAATATTTGTAATAAAAATATCAATTAAGCACTGTACACTTTGTGTTCTATGTTGTAATTGAAACCAATATATTTGAAAATGTAGAAAACATCCAAAAATATTAAAATAAGTGGTGTTCTATTATTGTTTAACTGTGCGATTAATCACACAGTGAATCACAATTAATTTTTTAAATCTCTTGACAGTCTAGTGAATACTAAAATGTTACTTGCAGAGTCAGATGCAATAAACACTGATTTTACAAAGTTGGTGATAGGCAAGGAATATATACTTTGCAACATTTGAATGTGGGAAACTGTACATTTCTTATATGTGTACGTGAGATGTAAACTTTATCAGGGAAGATTGTAGACTGAAAAGACAAATGGCAGATCCTTGCTAGTTTGCCATTTGACACTATGTACTTATGTGTGACTGCTGAAACACCATTTTTGGTACTGTAACTTGATAAATTTTAGTGAACATTAAGGACAACAGTAATGTAGGCTTTTTTCTCTTCTTTTCTATTTGTTATATGAGCCACAGTTCTAATGTACTGAAAAATTTACATTATATATACTAAAATATTCAGACACAATGTCTGCTCTCATTTAAACTCAGTTAACACTAACAAAGTCTATCAGAAATGTAACTAAAAGCAGAAAATGTGTTTTTTGAATATTATAATAGATTTGATGCTGTCGGTGGAGTTAGAGGAGACCAAATAGTCAAGTTTAGTGGAAAGGTTCAGGAAGTTATTGTGACAGTCTGTACCCCTATCTTCATCCCTTGCACACAGTCGTAATAATTTTTGTACAAAGTATGCCTTGTGAGGTATCATTTCAAAGCTCATAATTTACTGATCAATATTGTCTTGATAAAATATGTATGGCAACATTGTATGTAAAGTTATAAAATTCCACCACGTGGTGTTATTAACACATATTCCAAACCACAGCACTGCTGAAATGAAAGTTGGCAAAATGGTCTATCTTAAACAAAAGATAATGTCCTCTGCTTAATTTGCATTTAAGCAGTAAACAGAATCATAAATCACACAGGGAGTGCCAACAGTTGGGGAAACCAGCACACAATATCCTCCTCTGTAGACTTCTGGTCTCCTGAATCTCAGCTGCAAATATTTTCTAAGGCCTGGTTTACACTCAAGCTGCCTTGCTGTGGAAGTGTCTTTGCTTCGATTTGGCTTCTACCAATGTAAATGCCTCACTACACTGATTCAGTAACACCACCTCCCTGAGAGGCGTAGTCATGGTCAATGTAATTAGGTCGGCGTACTGTCAGTTGTTGACTGTTTGACTGTTATTGGCCCCCAGGACCCATCCCACAATGACCCACACTAACAGTACAATCAATACATGTGCGCCTGGAGGCGCACTGCTGACACAAGAAGCCAAGAGTGCACTGTGATGGGTTAGATCACTAGAAACTCCCCTGGGAGCTGCCAACCGATGTGCCAAGACTACCTCTGCCCCTGCTTTCCCTGCCAGCTCAGGACACCAGCACCCTGTCTTGCTGAGCCAGACACTCCCGTCTGCTCCAACAAAGACACAGGGTCTGACTTATTTGCCCCAAAGCTAGGCTTCACTGAAAACAGCTCACAGAAGTGTTCCTTTCTTTAACACTCAAATGTCCAACTCCCAATGGGGTCTAAACCCAAATAAATCCGTTTTACCCTGTATAAAGCTTATACAGAGTAAACTCATAAATTGTTCGCCCTCTGTAACACTGATACAGAGATATGCATGGCTGTTTGCTCCCCCAGGTATTAATACATACTCAGAGTTAATTAATAAGTAAAATGTGATTTTACTAAATACAGAAAGTAGGATGTAAGTGGTTCCAAGTAGTAACAGACAGAACAAAGTAAGTCACCAAGCAAAATAAAATAAAACACACAAATCTATGTCTAATCAAACTGAATACAGATAATCTCACCTTCAGAGATGCTTCAGTAAGTTTTTTCCTCAGACTGGACACTTCCAGGCCTGGGCACAATTCTTTCCCCTGGTACATCTCTTGTTCCAGCTCAGGTGGCAGCTAGGGGATTCTTCATGATGACTCCTTCCACTTTGTTCTCTTCCAACCCTTTATATAGCTTTTGCATAGACAGGAATCCTTTGTCCCTCTCTGGGTTCCGCCCCTCTTTCTCAATGGAAAGAAACCAGGTTAAAGATGGATTCCAGTTCAGGTGATATGATCACATGTCACTGCAAAACTTCATTGCCCACTTGCCAGCACACACGTATACAGGAAGACTTTCAGGTAAAACACACCCATCTGCAGTCAATTGTCCTAGTTAATGGGAATCATCAAGATTCCAAACCACCATTAATGGCCCACACTTTGCATAATTACATTAGGCCCTCAGAGTTATATTACCTATTTCTAGTTTCAGATACAAATAGGATGATCACACTCAGTAGATTCTAAGCTTTGTAATGATACCTTACAAGATACCTTTTGCATGAAGCATATTCCAGTTACATTCTATTCACTCATTACCATATTTTCATAAAATCATATGGGCTGCAACATCACATGCACATACACAAGTGATTTAATAACTGTAATGGCTGTATGCAGACGTAAGTTAGGTTGACATAATTTTGCAGTGTTGATATGGCCTAAGAGCGGGACTGACACTATAAAAATGAGGGAAAAACACTTCAGGGCACCCTTCGCTCTCACTCTCTGTCCATCAATTGACTGCATCAGAAGGAACAAAAGAAGCAGCCATTACATAGAAGAAGCAGTCCTGGTCCAGAAGTTTGGCCAGCAAGACAACTGAGAGCATTTGGTGAGAAACTTTGCTTTCAATGTATCATAGTGTGTTAAGTTAAGCATTAGCTGAGTTTTATCTTTATTTCTCTTGTAACCATTTCTGATTTTTCTGCCTCATTCCTTGTATTCACTTAAATCTATTTTTAAAGCAGTGTATTTGGATTGAAGTGTTTGGGAAACTCTATTTGGAATAACAGGATTTGTTCATATAATTTCTTTTAATAAAATGACAGACTGTATATGAACTGGTTTCATCTAGGAGAGGGCCGGGCAATGCAAGTCACATATTTTTTGGGAAAAATCCGGGAATGGAAGTGTGCTGGGGTCATCCTAAGTATAGTTCAGGCTTGTAAAAGTCTGGGTCTGACTGGCACACAAACTTATCTAGGAGTGACTTACATGCAAGAGGCTGTTTGTGAGCAGTCCAAGAGTGGAGGCAACAACAGCAAAGCAGTATAAAGGGCACCCAAGGTTAGAGGACAGGGGTAACACAGCTACTTACTAGTTTAGATTGTACCCAGGGTACCTCAGAGTGGTATAGCTCAGCCTCCGGTTTGAGGTGTGTGCATAATTATTTGCAAGAAGGGTATGACTGCGTGAGGAGCGATGAAGTGAAGACTCTGAAGGATGAAGTGAAACACTTCCAGGTTAAATTGGTTCTTGGCACAACTGGATGTCACAGTAATTCAGAAAAGACAGCAGGATCATGGTAATTGGAATCCAACAAAAAAGCAAAGGGTTATTCTGGAGGAGGACCCCTTTCCAGCAGCTAAAGGGGAAGATGTCCATTCTTTATCTACCGAGAACAATAACCAGAAATGCAGGGGAGAGATGTGCTGAGTGTAATGTTTACTGAGCATTCAGAAGGGAACACATAGTTGTTTATATGGACTACACCCCTGCTTAGGTCAGAATGAGACTTCTCAGGCTTCTTTAAAATATCTAGTTCACTCTTTGTGTGCTCAGATGCTCACCCCAGGCTCTAGCACTCCCATATAGGTACCATGATGTAGCTAAGCAGTGTACGGACAGATGAGAGCTTCTTGATGTACTTAATGGCTAAAAAATGTATAACAAATAGAAGGAAATACATTTGCACGTACAATGCTGTCAGCTTGAATTCCCAGTACAATGCTGTGGCCAACAAGGGGAAATGTGATCCTGGGATGCAACAGGGGAATCTTGAATAGGAGTAAGGAGGTTATTTTACCTCTGTATTTGGTGATGGTACGTCTATTGCTAGAATACTGTGTCTAGTTCTGGTGTCCACAATTCAAGAAGGGTGTTGGTAATTTGCAGAGAGTTCAGAGGAGAGAAATGAGAATAACTAAAGGATTATAAAACATGACTTTTAGTGACAGAATCAAGGAGCTCACTCTATTTAGCTTAATGAAGACAAAGTGAAGGGATGACTTAGCCTGGCACTACCGCCATGAGGAACAAACTTTGATAACAGGCTCTTCAAACCAGAAAGGTGTAACAAGGTATAACAAGATCCAATGGTTGGAAGTTGAAGCAAGACAAATTCAGACAAGAAGTAAGGTGTGATTTTTAAGTGAAGGTGATTAATCACTGGAACAACTTTCCCAAGGTTGTGGAGGATCACTGGCATTTTTAAAATCAAGATTGGATTTTTTTCCCCTAAAAGATAAGTTCTAGTTCAAACATAAAATTAATTCAGGGAAATCCTATGACCTTTGTTATACAGGAGGTCAGGCTAGATGATCACAATGGTCCCTTCTGGCCTTAGAGTCTATGAATAAGCTGTCGGAACTCACAGGAAGTCAGGGTAAAATAATGGAGCTGATTTATACATTAGTTGTATAATATTTGTAGTTACCCACTCAGATTTGAATGCCTTAGCTGGTTGCTTTAGGAGAAATCAGGAATTCCTTTGTAATGAAGCAGAGTGGCCTCCCACTGAGCCAGAGTGGAAGGGACCACACTTTGAACCCAGGTGGGAGGAGCCAGGCTGTGCTTGCCCCTCCAGCTGGAAGTCAGACGGCAGAACAGAAAGTATAAAAGGCAGGTTCTGGAGCTCAGTTGTGCTACTGCCACTGGAGGAGACAGATGTTTCCTGCCTGCTCCCAAGCTGGGAGACTGTAGCGGAGCCCTGCCAAGCTGAGGACTGGCCTGAGCTGATGGAGCCACCCACTGACGAATCGCTGGGAATGCCAATGTCTTCTATCCCCAGTAAATGGAGAACACCCATGAAGCCAGGTACATCCCGAGGGGAGGGGAGGAAGTGAACCAGGGGCAGACAGCTCCAGTCTGGCTGCATTGCTGCCAGAGATCCAGGTCAGCCTGTTGCAGCTGGAATCCCCTCTGACCCAGTGGTGAAATACTCAGCCACTGTTAGGGCCCTGGTTTGGGGCCCAGTGGAGTCAGATGGGCCTATGCCCCCCTATCCTCTGCCACTCCCCATCTTTGGGGTAGCAGCCTCCCCTCTCTAGGCCGAGAGGCCTGCATTTGTTGGATATCTGCTGCATCTACATTGCCTCACCCCTTTGCTGCTCTGTCCTGAGTATAGGCCAGAGCCATACAATATTTACTGCCCTGCCCTGACTGAGGGCCTGAGTTTATAGACTTGTGCTGCTTTGCCCAGATCACGGACCAGAGCCCCTGTTTGCTGATTACAGAGGTCTAGGCTGTTTGCTGCCGCACCCTGACTGAGGGCCCGGGGGCAGAGACTCTCTTTTGCAGCTCTATCTTCACTGCAGTCCAGAGCCCCTAACTGTTTGCTGGCCTGCCCTGACTACAGGCAGGAGTCATAGATTGGTTGGTGCCTCACCCTGCTTGAAGGCCTGGGCCCAGAGACTTATTTGTGGCTCTGCCTGGATGGCAAGACAGAGCCATAAACTGTTCAATCTCTGTTATTTCCCTGACTGTGGGTGACACTTGTTGATGTAGAGAGGCAGAGTGGCCTCCCACTGACCCAGAGGAGGAAGGACCACTGCTAACCCACTACATAGTTGATACAGAATTATACAACTGGCAAGATGCATTATGTTTGTATTCTGCCTCAGAAGCCATAGCCACGTCAACAGTGCACTGCAATAATCTCTGCCCATCACTTAGGCTTTGATTTGGGAAACCATTTAACTATGTGCTGAAGTCCTCTTGACTTCAGTAGGGTAGTAGAGATTTCTACAGGCAAGTCTTATCTTAGGAAGGGGTTCCGTTCCGCGGTTATTGCATAAAGCAAAAACCGCATATAGTCAAAATTATATCCCCAACCCCTTTAAACCCTGCCCGCAGCTCCGGCGGTCGGGCTGGGGGGGGCATTTAAAGGGCTCTCCCAGGCTCCCCGCCACCCTTTAAATGTCCCCCTGGCCCAGCCGCTGGAGCTGCAGGTGGGGTTTAAAGGGCTCCGCTGGGCTTCCCGCTGCAGCTTTGGCAGCCAGGCTGGGGCTGGCGTTTAAAGGGCCCCGAGCTCCACAGTGGCTGGAGCCTTGGGCCCTTTAGTTCGCCACAGGGGCTACCAGCCACCTCTGCAGCTGGGAGCCCCCTGGGTGATTTAAAGGCCCTGGGACTCCCAGCCACAGCTGGTGCCCCAGGACTTTAAATCTTGAGGCCACGCTCCCCCCCGCTTGAGGCCACGCCCCCCACTCTGGCCGTACGCATAAAGTTGAAATCGCACATGTTAAATGCACGTAAGTTGTGAGAGACCTGTATACTGACTTAGTGTAAATACAGACTTCATTGGGACTTATACATGTGTTTGAACACTTTCTTGAACAGGGAATGTGTTCTTGAATTGGGGCTTTAATGTTGTGTTCACTACAAATTCCATCCATCTGCTGTGCTACTCTGGAGACTGGCAGCAACCATGTGGCAATTTTAAAAGTGAACACTCTGTGAATATTTTTTTTTACTGGTCTCTAGAAGAATAAAGAGTAGGACGTGTAAAAAAAAACAAGAATAAATATAATGTGTTTATGGGTAGTAACTTACAGGCAGTGTCTGGTCATTTAATTGATAAGACTATTTGTGCCCTAGCTGTGACATATGGGGATAATCCATGCTGGAAAAGGACTCTTTTCTTTATTATGCTTATCAGGCGGCAGCTATAGGGACTAAAGATCTTAAACAGCACATTCAATTTATGCTGAGTCTTAAAGAAAATAGCCTATGTTATTGTGTGCAAGCTAATTTTCATTCAGCCTTTCAAGATTCTGTGAAGCCTCAATCCCCACGAGAATATACGGAGCCCTGTGCATAGTAAGAATCTCAGTGACCATAGTGGGTCCCCATATGGGAGCAAAAGTCCATTCTAGGGTATCTACTTGCAGGACTAGAGCACATCTACACTGTACGTTGGAGCAAACCTCCCAGTCTGGGTCCACAGAGCAGGTGTAAATATACTGGAATTCAATTACCAAAGGAAATAATTATATATCAGTATGGCGGGGCTTGTACCTCAACAGCCCCTTAAGTCAAGAAGGTGGGAGGTAACACAGACTTTCTATGCCTAAGTCCGTGTTCTAAACCCCTCTGTAGTTAGCACAGTGTGGCCCAAGGGCCCGAGTCCATCTACTTCCCCTTCCCTAGTGGGATCATGCGGCCTAGTGGCCGGAGTCCATACAACACACCCCTAGGGCAGCGCAACCCAATGGCCAGAGTCCATCTAATTCCCCTCCCCTAGTGGGGTAATGCGGCCCAGCGGCCGGAGTCGATACAATGTGCCCCTAGGGCAGCGCAGCTCAATGGCCAGAGTCCATCTAATTCCTCTCCTCTGATGGGGTAATGCAGCCTAGCGGCCGAAGTCCAACCAAATCACCATGTGGGGACACCCTTTCAAAGGTGGGTGGCTGAGATAGGGGGACCTGGTCCCGCCTCCTGCCCCAAGTCCCAATTCATGGCCTTGTTGGTGGCACATTCTCCTCACCAGTGGTCCGGCAGGGAGCCTTCCGAAACACGCCAGCCTGAACAGTCTTAGCACCATTCTCCTTTAAGGACTCCCTGGATCACTTCCTACCCCTTCCTCAGATTCAACCAGATCTGTGGCATCCTCTGCTTCCCCTCTGCAGTACATCTGGGAGTGCCTGCCCTCTGCATCCTGGTGTGTGGGCCACTCTTCTGCTGGAGAGAATGACGAGCCTCCTTCCCCTCCAGTGGTCCGCAGGGCTTCTTCTGCCAGGAGGGAAGGATTAACCTCTGCTGCACCAGTGCGGGGCCAATATACTCTGTCATAATCAGAAAAGATATAAACCTTCATTTCATTTCATTTATGTCAAGCAACTAACTTTATGGTTGCTTAATATTAGCACAGTTTGTAGGGGAGTGTCTCGCACAGAAAGGAAAAACCTACAGCGACTTAAACTGTGTTTAGAGCCTGACCCTATTCTTGTCAAAGTGAATGGAAATATTGTCACTGATTTAAATGGAGCTGGATTGGGCCCTTTGATCTTTACTAACTAACTAGCTAGGCAAATTGTGTTCATATACTTACAAATACTTAAGCAAAGTGATAAAACAAGTCTCTTTTTAGCCTCTGTATTTAAGTCAGTTACCATACAAAATAGCATGGTGAACGGTTGCAGGTATTCATCCAGAGTCAGGCTCTCTTTTCCTTTGATGGAGGAGGGGGTCATGTTTCCTTCAGGTCTGGTCAAAGGTCATCTAATTTATTTCCTTCTCAAGCCTGGTCAGGTTCAGCTATTGGAAAACATCTCACTTTAAATCTTGAGGTTTTATTTATAGTCCTTTAAATTCAGGGATGAGGTCCTGGACACTCTAACCAACTTGTTAGTGCTCTCTCACTACATCACCGAGTTAATGTTTCTTAGCTTTAACTGTCTAGTTCTGCTGAGAAAACCATGCAGTTTCCTATGTCTTAGTGTTTCATTTTTCACACACTTTCTCGTGTATTGTTTCTTACTTCATAAGCATTTACTAAATTCATTCTTTAGTGTTCTAACTTTTTTCCACTCTCACAGAATGAATATATACGACGATAATCTGCGAACCTTACTTACACTAGTATCAAGGGGACTATTCATGAAGTTGATTCTACTCAACACAGGTAATGGTGACCCATAAATATCATCTTTGTGTTAGCATCAAAACTTTTCCTAAAACAAATACACCTGTGACTAAACAATAATATTTACTATGCTTCTGTCGTAGTATAATTCCAAAATCTGAACCTTAGCGTCCAAAATATGGGTACTAGCATGAATTTTCCTAAGCTTAATTACCAGCTTAGATCTGATAGGCTGCCACCAATCAGGACTTAAGTAGAGCGCCTGATAGACTCTGGTCTCCCCAAACCCTTCCCTGGGGACCCCCAAGATGCAGATTCCCTGAGTCTCACAACAAAGGGTAATAAACCATTTCCCTTCCCCCCTCCTTATTTCCTCCCAGCTCTTTCCCACCCTGGGTACACTAGGAGACCACCGTGATTCCACTCCTTGAATCACCCCTTCCCCCTCCCTTCTTCCCCGGAGAGAGATACAGAGATAAACGCAGAGAGCAGGTTTTTCTTCCCTCCTCTCTTTCCTTTCTCCCACCAATTCCCTGGTGAGTGGAGACTCCCTTCCCTGGAGTTTTACAAAAGATAACCAAAAAATCAATTAGATTCTAAAAAAGAGGAAAACTTTAATAAAAGAAGAAAAAACATAAAACTTATCTCTGTAATCAAGATGGTAAATATACAGGGTTTTTATAGCTTGTAGACAATAGAAAGAAAGCTTTCTCCAGCAGAAATACAATTTAGAATACTTTCACCCAAATACACAGTAAAACTCTACCAGCTAGATACGCAGTTGAAAATACAGAAAAACAATTAAAAAGACTAAACTGTCTTTCTACTTTTGTACTTACAAAATTGGAACAGAAGATTAGAGAGCCTGTAGGTATGTGTGGTCACTCAGAGCCTAGAGAGAACAAAGCAAAACCCACAAATAGAGGCTTCCCTCCACCTAGATTTGAAAGTATCTTGTTTTCTGATTGGTCCTCTGGTCAGATGTTTGGGTCCCTGTTTGCATGTAGTGGAAATTTCCAGGGGCAGGTATATATATGCAAGCAAGCTAGAGATAATGAGGTTAGTTCAATCAGGGAGGATGAGGCCCTGTTCTAGCAGTTGAGGTGTGAAAACCAAGGGAGGAGAAACTGGTTCTGTAGTTGGCAAGCCATTCACAGTCTTTGTTTAATCCTGAGCTGATGGTGTCAAATTTGCAGATGAACTGAAGCTCAGCAGTTTCTCTTTGAAGTCTGGTCCTGAAGTTTTTTTGCTGCAGGATGGCCACCTTAAGGTCTGCTATAGTGTGGTCAGGGAAGTTGAAGTGTTCTCCCACAGGTTTTTGGATATTGTCATTCCTAATATCTGATTTGTGTCCATTTATCCTTTTCCGTAGCGACTGTCCAGTTTGGCCGATGTACATAGCAGAGGGGCATTGCTGGCATATGATGGCGTATATTACATTGGTGGAGGTGCAGGTGAATGAACCGGTGATGGTGTGGCTGATCTGGTTAGGTCCTGTGATGGTATCACTGGTGTAGATGTATGGGCAGAGTTGGCATTGAGGTTTGTTGCATGGATTGGTTCCTGAGCTAGAGTTACTATGGTGCGGTGTGCAGTTACCGATGAGAATATGTTTCAGGTTGGCAGGTTGTCTGTGGGCGAGGACTGGCCTGCCACCCAAGGCCTGTGAAAGTATGGATCATTGTCCAGGATGGGTTGTAGATCCCTGATGATGCATTGGAGGGGTTTTAGCTGGGGACTGTATGTGATGGCCAGTGGAGTCCTGTTGGTTTCTTTCTTGGGTTTGTCTTGCAGTAGGCTTCTGGGTACACGTCTGGCTCTGTTGATCTGTTTCCTTAAGGGAACTGATGATACTCTTTCTAGATCTCTAATTTAGAGATGGTCTCAAACTGAAAAATTCTGACATCATATGCTAATTACAAATTATCTTTATTGTTGCAGAGTCCAAATTCATGGGTTTGGCTCTGCTCATGATAAAATTCACATCATCTGCAAAATCTAGAAGTAGATCTTGATTCAGATTATCAATACTCAAATTTCAGGAGTATTTGAATTTAGAGGTCTGGTTTGGACCCATCTCTATTGATAATTTATTTGATTTATCTAAATTATAAGAAGGTTATTTTCAAACATTCAGCAAATAACTTGGCATTCCTACATTTAAAATTTTGTCATTCCTGTGCATCTACAGTGTGCACAATATGTTACAAACCTGGATAAACTTCACCTGCTGGACATTCATAGGGCTGCTGTACTGGACCCAAACATAAGGTCCCATGTGCTTTTGACCCACTGACTCTGGGCAGAGTTCAGGCACAGTCTTTCTGGCTCTGGGGCTCTAGGCATACACCTCAAGTTCAGATGGCATGTCTGAAAACTCGCAGTCCAACTGCCTAAGCCCTGAGTCCACTGCCAACTTTCTCACGCCTCTCCAGTAGCTCTTGAAAGCTTCCAGAGTTCTACTGAAGATATGGATGCTCTAGATTACTGTTTTCCCCTATGTGGGGACTGTGTGATAGTGAAAGCAAGTCATCCATGTACTCCGCAAGGGAACGTTTCCATACACACCCACTTTGCTCATAAACATCCCAAAAGATATAGAGATCACTAAAAAAACCAAACAAAACCTACCTGCAAATTACTGCCACCACTCTAACAGCACTTTAAGCTTGGTCAGTATCTCTTCAGGGAGTGCAGAATTCTTTCTTTTCTACCTCTTGCCCAGCCTTGTCTGCTTCCCCTTGCTGTAGCAAGTCCTTTTTCTAAAGTTTCAGACCTCTTTGTCAGGTGACCTCCCAGTTACTCCTCAGCTTAGTTAGTTACAGGCCCACTTGATAGAACTGGTTCTTCTGGGCACTATAAAGCTTATTGTCCCAGGACATTTTCATTTGAAAGGAAGATTATTTAGGTTAACAACTTTTTCCTTTTTTCCCATTCTTAGCCCTTTGCTAGGTGCAAGAATTTCTCCTGACACTCTGGTGGTTTAGTCACAAGACAGAGGGTAAAAGGCAAAAGTGTAAGCAGAGTAGATTCTTATAATCAAAATGGCATTCAGAAAACAAAAGCGAGTTTGTAGTTTGATTTAGATATTGTTATGGGGCAAGGCCAGATGGCTGCAGTAAAGTAGTAAGGAACAGGTATGTTAGCCCCAAGCTAAACAAATCCCTGGTACCATGGTAACCAACAGTTGGCGGCTCCTTCACGGAGCCGTGAGCACGGGCATGTACTTGGCACAGTTCACGTCTGTCCCTAGCACCTGCCCTTTCTGTGGTGAGAAGGAGACCTTGGCGCACGTTTATTTGGAGTGCGCCAGGTTGCAGCCCCTGTTCCAGCTCCTCCTGAATATTTTCCTGTGTTTTTGGTTGCACTTTTCCCCTCACCTTTTTATCTACACGCTCCCCATCCGTGGCCCCACGAAGTCGCGGGATCTCCTTCTCAACCTCCTCTTGGCCCTGGCCAAACTGGCCATCTACAACACCAGGGAGAGGAGGTTGGCCGATGGGATTTCCTGCGACTGTAGGGCCTATTTCCGTTCCTCCGTCTGCTCACGCATCCAGGCAGAGTTCCTCTAGGTGGCATCCACTGGCTCCCTTGACACCTTCGAGGAGCAGTGGGCGTTGTCCGGGGTTCTCTGCTCGGTGTCCCCATCAGGTTCCCTTCGTTTAGCCCTATGACCTCACTCCCGATCCTGTTTTTTCATTAGTTGTCCCCTGTAATTACTTGGTGTCCCATACCTATGGGTCCTCCCCTTAGGCTGGGGGGAGGCCCTTTAGAAGTGGGCGGGCTTTGCCCGCCCACCCCCGCTGGATGCCAATAGGACCATGGTAACCAAATGGCAGTTGCTCCAGGTTAATCAAGACACCTGGGGCCAATTAAGATCTTTCTAGAAGGCAGTGGAGATAGCTACATTGATTGGGACACCTGATGCCAATCAAGGGCTGGCTGGAACTAATTAAAAGCCTCCCAGTTAGTCAGTGATGTGTGTGTGTGAGGAGCTGAGACCAAGAGGTGCAAGGACTGGGCTGAGGAGTACAAGCATTATCAGATACCAGGAGGAAGGTCCAGTGGTGAGGATAAAGAAGGTGTTTGGAGGAGGCTATGGGGAAGTAGCCGTTACAGGAGGCACTATAGACAGCTGCAATCCACAGGGCCCTGGGCTAGAACCTGGAGCAGAGGATTCCCAACTCCTGATCAAACACAGGAGGAGCTGACCCAGACTGTGGGTTCCACCAGAGGGGAAGATCACTGAGGTGAGCAAATCTGCCAATAAGTGCAGGACCCACCAAGGTAGAGGAGGAACTTTGTCACAATATATACACTAACCAATCACAATGTTCCCTTAAATTCATTTGACATTTCAGTAAATTAAATTTGTTCACTTTCAGTGCTGCTTCAAGATGTTTTTGTCCTACTTAGCAGTGTGTTTAAAAACAGGAGTTCACATTATTCTATATATGTGGGAAATAGGGGCCTCAAAAATACGGAACACCTGTTCTCCTTTTCCCTCCATGACCCATGTCAAAAAAGCTACATATTTAAAACTTTTCAAACAGTTGCCAGCTGCTTAGCAAATATTTTTTCATCTTAAATAAAATTTGCAAATAAATATCATTAGAATTTCTCTCAAATAAATAATAATGGACAGAAATTGAAACCCCTTCTCAATCTATGATTGGTAAATATATCACTATTGCCAGCTCCTAGTGCTCAAAACTCATAATTAAGGCCACCAAAACCCTGGGATATGAGGGCTAGAAACTTACTCCTCCCTCTCCCACCTGGTAATAAAAGTTGAGATTCTCATGCAATAATATGACTCCTGGAGCTCAGGCTTTATGAACAACACCAAATAACATTAGATTTGTAATAAAAGCATGAGAGCTGGCAACAGTGTGTTTTGTAGACATTTCTGTAATGCTCTGTGAACATGTCATTTAGACCTAAGTAGGTTCTAAGTATGTGCTTATCCATTTCCAAGTTTGAGGTATGCTGGGACCGTTTCAAAAGAAGTTGAAATACAGCTTGACAAAGCAGATAGCACAAAGAGTAGGTTTCACATAGGCCTGCTTTTTTGTACTTTGCATGTAGTAGCAGTAAATGCTTTGATATGCTTGTATGGAGAATGTATGGTTTTCAATGAAAGTGTGTGGGAGAAGGAGGCTGTTTCATGTGGCAGTTATGTTATTGTGGAAGCTTGTTATGTATAGAATAATCAAATGAAAACCTGAGATGCTTTTCCAGGACAAGGGTGGTGGCTTGTTTCTGTATATATGTGCGTATGTGGAGGAATTGCAAAGAGAGTAGAGGAAAAAAGAACCAATATTCTGTTGGGGTGAGGGCAGATTAATATTCAGCAAAAGGGCCTGGATTCTTGGAAGGCAAACAAATAGCTCCTACAGGATTGTTTTTCAGATATAGCTGAGGCAGTAGCAGAACTGTTTAATAAACATTTCTCCATTTATATAATTCAGGAATTACAAATTACTTCGTGTTTGGCAAATGCTAATATCTGTGGAAAGTTGCAGTGAGCAAGTGGTCATTTCAGGGCTTCTTAAAAGGTTTGTGAAATGCATTATTTTCACTTGGAATGCAATGCTGCTTATAGATCACTTAAAACACAAATAGCATTGTTCCTTTGTCCCCCACCCTATCAGATGTAGAGTTGCTTGATCTATATTGATCTTTGGCTTGATACTTATTAATTCTCTACTTTGGCAAAATCTCTCTCCCTGAATGAGGATGGCTGGATTGGTCCTATTTTAATCCTTGATTCTGCAAGTTAATCATGTGTATTTTTAAGCACATAAGTAGTCCCTTTAATGTCAATGGAACTGTTCCTGTAGTTAATTATGTAGATGCTTAAGTACCTTGATAAACTTAGGCTTTAATTCCCAGAAATAATATTAAAAAGAGGATCCTTTGGTAGTAGGAAACAGGGAAAGGTGAAGGAGGGTAGCCTCCAAGAGTGTATATAAGTATCACAAAGCTATACGAATTAGAGGGTAGACCAGATATATTATGTCATCTTGTCTATCCTTTGGCAGAGGTAGGATTGCCCTCTAACCTATAACCCCCAACTGCCTTGTTCAGTCTTGTTTTAAGTGACTCTGATTGTGTGGTTTAAGCCACTTGAAATTCCCTGGTCTGATTTTTTTTTTTATTTCTTGAATTCTCCAGGTATCTTCATACGATCACATGCTTACAATATATAGTTGTCATAGCAAATCAAATAATAAACAGTCATCCTCGTGTGGCAAGAGTTGATTGAGAAGCTGAGACTTTTTTACACACACACACACACACACACACACACACACTCTTTCATGGTTTACAACAATATGGTCTACGTGTGAGTTTATATCATCTCATTTTACCATGTTATACGTTGGGTGTAAGCAGAAGCGGCATGCACTGTTTCATGAAGACTCAAAATGGAAGGTGGGGAATCAAAATGCAATCAGGCAGGAAACATTAATTACAACAACTTACACACTCAAATAGTTCTCAAAATTTGTGAGACTTTTATTGCTCCATGACGTGAATACTAAATAGAAAAGGCTGCAGCACTGGCATTTAACATCACTGCATTTCACGAAAGAAATACTGCATAAGAGAGCTCTTCTAATCAGCTCATTTTCTATAGAGCTGGGTTGAATAGCTACACACTGCCTTTTATTTTTTTAAACAGATGGCAAGAAAAAAGAAGCTATGAAAAATTCATGGAAAAAATATAGAAGCCCATACAGTCATGGAATGCAAGTTGGCATGTGGAAAATTGGAGGTTGAAGTGTTCTCCTACAGGTTTTTGTATATTGCCATTCCTAATATCTGATTTGTGTCCGTTTATCCTTTTCCGTAGCGACTGTCCAGTTTGGCCGATGTACATAGCAGAGGGGCATTGCTGGCATATGATAGCATATATTACATTGGTGGAGGTGGAGGTGAATGAACCGGTGATGGTGTGGCTGATCTGGTTAGGTCCTGTGATGGTGTCGCTGGTGTAGATATGTGGGCAGAGTTGGCATCGAGGTTTGTTGCATGGATTGGTTCCTGAGCTAGAGTTACTATGGTGCAGTGTGCAGTTGCTGGTGAGAATGTTTCAGGTTGGCAGGTTGCCTGTGGGCAAGGACTGGCCTGCCACCCAAGGCCTGTGAAAGTGTGGGATCATTGTCCAGGATGGGTTGTAGATCCCTGATGATGCGTTGGAGAGGTTTTAGCTGGGGACTGTATGTGATGGCCAGTGGAGTCCTGTTGGTTTCTTTCTTGGGTTTGTCTTGCAGTAAGAGGCTTCTGGGTACACGTCTGGCTCTGTTGATCTGTTTCCTTATTTCCTCATGCGGGTATTGTAGACACAAATCAGATATTAGGAATGGCAATATACAAAAACCTGTGGGAGAACACTTAAACCTCCCTGGCCACATTATAGCAGACCTTAAGGTGGCCATCCTGCAGCAAAAACACTTCAGGACCAGACTTCAAAGAGAAACTGCTGAGCTTCAGTTCATCTGCAAATTTGACACCATCAGCTCAGGATTAAACACAGACTGTGAATGGCTTGCCAATTACAGAACCAGTTTCTCCAGAACCAGTTTCTCCTCCCTTGGTTTTCACACCTCAACTGCTAGAACAGGGCCTCATCCTCCCTGATTGAACTACCTCATTATCTCTAGCTTGCCTGCATATATATATATACCTGCCCCTGGAAATTTCCACTACATGCATCTGACGAAGTGGGTATTCACTCACGAAAGCTCATGCTCCAAAATGTCTGTTAGTCTATAAGGTGCCACAGGATTCTTTGCTGCTTTTCCAGTGGACATAGTGTACTTAGATTCCAGAAAGCCTTTGACAAGGTCCCTCATCAAAGACTCTTACATAAATTAAGATGTCATGGGATAAAAGGGAATGTCCTTTCATGGATTGAGAACTGGTTAAAAGACAGGGAACAAAGGGTAGGAATTAATGGTAAATTCTCAGAATGGAGAGGAGAACTAGTGATGTTCCCCAAGGGTCAGTCCTAGGACCAATCCTATTCAATTTATTCATAAATGATCTGGAGAAAGGGGTAAACAGTGAGGTGGCAAAGTTTGCAGATGATACTAAACTACTCAAAATAGTAAAGACCAAAGCAGATTGTGAAGAACTTCAAAAAGATCTCACCCAACTAATTGATTGGGCAACAAAATGGCAAATGAAATTTAATGTGGATAAATGTAAAGTAATGCACATTGGAAAAAATAACCCCAACTATACGTACAATATGATGGGGGCTAATTTAGCTACAATGAGTCAGGAAAAAGATCTTGGCATCATTGTGGATAGTTCTCTGAAGATGTCCACACAGTGCGCAGAGGTGGTCAAAAAAGCAAACAGGATGTTAGGAATCATTAAAAAGGGGATAGAGAATAAGACTGAGAATATATTATTGCCCTTATATAAATCCATGGTACGCCACATCTCGAATACTGTGTACAGATGTGGTCTTCTCATCTCAAAAAAGAGATTCTAGCACTAGAAAAAGTTCAGAAAAGGCAACTAAAAATGATTAGGGGTTTGGAGAGGGTCCCATATGAGTAAAGATTAGAGGCTAGGACTCTTCAGCTTGGAAAAGGGGAGACTAAGAGGGGATATGATAGAGGTATATAAGATCTTGAGTGATGTGGAGAAAGTGGATAAGGAAAAATTATTTACTTATTCCCATAATACAAGAACTAGGGGTTAATGAAATTAAGAGGCAGCAGGTTTAAAACAAATAAAAGGAAGTTCTTCTTCACGCAGCGCACAGTGAACTTGTGGAACTCCTTACCTGAGGAGATTGTGAAGGCTAGGACTATAACAGTGTTTAAAAGAGAACTGACTAAATTGATGGAGGTTAAGTCCATAAATGGCTCTTAGCCAGGACGGGTAAAGAATGGTGTCCCTAGCCTCTGTTCGTCAGAGAATAGAGATGGATGGCAGGAGAGAGATCACTTGATCACTTCCTGTTAGGTTCACTCCCTCTGGGGAACCTGGCATTGGCCACTGTCGGTAGATAGATACTGGGCTAGATGGACCTTTGGTCTGACCCGGTATGGCCATTCTTATGTTCTTATGTAAAAATGATACATGCATACAGATAACATAATCATAACCAGAAAATCATAACCTATTCTGTAGACACCTCACTCAACAACCTTTGTACAATATTTGCTGCAAATATATAACAGTGGTTGCAATGGTCTATATGGTTATATTTTAATTAGATTGTTAAACTGTGCAACACTATGTGGTTGATGGTCACTCCAGGGCCACCCAGAGGATTCGGGGGGCCTGGGGCAAAGCAATTTCAGGGGCCCCTTCCATAAAAAAAAAGTTGCAATACTTTAGAATACTATATTCTCATGGGGGCCCCTGCGGAGCCCGGGGCCTGGGGCAAATTGCCCCACTTACCCCCCCGGCCCCTCTGGGCAGCCCTGGCTCACTCATTTTGAATTCTTTCAATCAGGATTAAGTGTCTTCCTAAAAGACATGCTCTAACTCAGCAGAGGATATGGGCTTCATACAGGAATCACTTGGTGAAATTCCATGGCCTGTGTATGCAGGAAATCAAATGAGATGATCAAAATAGTCACTTCTGGCTTTAAAATCTAGGAATATGACCTTAAATTTTGCTCCCCCAAGTCTGTGTGTAGGTACCGATATAAATGGCTTGATTTTTCAGAAGTGAGAGGCACCAAAGTGTGGAGATCCACAAAATGTTTAAGAAATTCCATAGATCCAACTGAAACTTAATTGGGAATGTGGGTTGTAGCAGGATCACACACATAAACAGAGATTTGTGAGAGTTTAGCACACCTGGGCTAAGACCGTTGGAAAACCTGGTCACTCAAAAGGTGCAAAATCAGATCCCTACCCCATCCCTTATCCATGCCACCTTCCCCCTCCCTTACCTTTGCTGTCTTAATGAGGGATGGGCCAGGTGCTCTGATTACCTTTGATTGCTGGAGCCTGGGGCTTGGTTCTTCCTTCCTTTTGATTTTCAGATGATACCACCTCTGGGGGTACTATCAGTAAAGACTAATCCAAGGGGTCTGCTAGAGGGCCAGGAATAGTCTTGAAATCCATAGTGCAGAAGAGGCTCATAATGGTTGCTAGGAAGCCCTCAGCATTTCCCTACTGAACACACCACTCATTATGAGGTAGTGCTTGCCCTTGCCTCAGTCAAGCCAGTGGCTATAGTAGAAAAGACAACAGTGTTTTGCTTTCCCTCCAGAGCGATTGTTTTCGGCTCCTGCAGGCAGTCTTTGGGAGTATGGGCAGCCTGTCAGTTGTTTGGTATGGAAGAGGGACAATCCAGTGCCTCTGAAGGCCTCAGTTAAAGTGATGGGGGCAGGAGTTCAGTCCATTTCCCTTCCAACAACCACAGTAAGGAGACAGTGCCTGAGATAAGGAATGTGGGGAACAGATGGTGAGGTCTTTGGAAAGGGTGAATTATGCATTAGTGCTTACATTTTTGGCAGTTCTTGCAAACCAGAAGCATATATCCCTTTGTGCAGTTGTATTATCAGTGTCATGTTTAAGTTAGGGGATGACATTTTAACTGAAGGCAGGGGCATATGAGAAAAACCTGCACGGATTCCCAAATATAACTGAGGAAAAGGGCACCATTTTATTCAGGATAAGTGCCCCATCTTTCCGTATAGTACATAAAATGTCATATTTACTTGTCTGTTCATTTAAGGGCTGAAGAGCTTGGCAATACTTGTGAAAGATAACAGAGTTCAATAGATAGCTATAAGCACACAGTGCCCCAGCACAGTTCATTAGTGGGACTACATTCTCAGTGGACTCTACAGGATTTTCAGAGAGTGACTGCTGGCGAGTAAAGTCTCATTGCTGGGTAAGCAGCTGATCTAATGAATCCAGAAAGGCTATCCTTAGCACAGCCTTTGGGGTGGCATAAGCTGATTGAATTGTGAATTAGGCTAGTATAAAATTGCAGCATAAACATGGGATAGTTACTACACACATTATTTCTTTATATGATCAGAAAAATCACCAGGAACAATGCTGTATGTTACCCATAGCGGATTAACCTATTAAGGCAGGGCATGAGGCTATGCAGATTCCTTGAATTATATATATATTAACAGCTTTCTAAAAATTCCCTATCATACTGAAATCTTTCACAGAAATATTTTATAAATGTACTTAAGTTCAGTAACTTTGAAGATAATTAGCAAGAATTTGCAGAAGGTCATCAGTTCTCCCAGTTGAGTGGGGCAAGTACAGGACTTAGTACACAGTCTGTGTGAGTGGGCTAGAGAGTTCTGCATGGACCATGAAGGGGAAGGAGTCTTTCCCCTAGGCTGTGAAATAGCAGCAGAACTGGTTCTGTCACTACTGCAGCCACTCTTGCATCTGTGCTCCACTTCCAGTGGGAAGAACATGTTCTTATACATAGCTTGTGAATCTGTCCTCTCCATCTTCATCCATTTATTGTTGCTTGCCCCAAAATGTTCCAATGACCCTCAGTTATTTTTCAAATAAAAGGGACGTGTCTTCTTTACAAGAGTTTCTTCAACACAAGTACAAGAAAGGGTCATATAGTAAAAAAAATTAATCACATTTTGAGCTTTCCTATATTAGATCTAATAGACAGATGTTGTGGCTTTGCAATTGCAGTCAAATATGAGAATTGGCAGTGGGAAAGATGGGTGAGAGAGCAGAAGCAAGGAGAGCTCTGCCTGATTCAAATGGACTGACATCTCCCTTAGATGTGTCCACAGAATCTCTATACTATTATTTTAGGAATTGAACAAAAGTAAAAGCTCTTTAAAACAGGCTTTAAACCATAATGAGCAGATATTCACTGATAGAGATTCTGACCTTAACCCATACATTTTTGGAATTTGCCTGAATCAGAATTGCATTATTTAGCCCCAGATGAACATATATCCAGTCTCTTGATTGCCTGTTCTCTTAGCCATCCATCAGCAGGGTATTATGACCATTCATAAATTGAGGACCAACTGCACTAGCATTATAGGTACCAGACAGCAGTGGGTTTTATATGGTGTGGCAAAGTACCTTCTCCTCAGCAGGCTCAGTCCTTTTTAGCCTTGGAGACACAGGCTTGGGCAAAGCAAACCCTTCTAGGTAGCACAGGGTCTGGCTAATCTTTCCCTCAGTCAATCCCTTGTGCTTGTTTACTCCCCTTCTGGGGACAGAGCACAGCCTTCCTTGCTGCACCTAACTTGCTGGCAGCTTCCCTGCTTGTCTCACTCTCCTCCCTGCTTCCATGCCAGGGAGGGTTTAAAAAGGTCTCCAGCAGTTGGAGCCAGCTGAACCTAATTAGTTCCCTGGTAATCCTTGTTCCAGCTGAACCTTTCCTCCCTGGTTATCTCTCCTCAGTGGATTGGGAGAGGCCTTTTAACCCCCTGGGACTAATTACTACCCCTCCCTTTGTAGCCATTCATCCTGGGTTTGCCACAATGGCCAATCTACATTACAATATAATTCTTTTCTGAAGTCCTGTCTTTGTGTCAGCAGAGAAGCATTAACATGTCTTCTTATACTTCATCATATACATGGTGAGAGAGAGCGAAAGTCAAGATTCTCGCATACATTTGGCTTTAAACAAGATATTCAAATAGAATGACCACTTGGGACAACTTGAAACTACTTAGCTTGTCAAAATATATGTAGCAGGACACAATATTGTTAACAGGCAAAATTACTTAAGGGTATGTCTACACTGCTGTGACCACATCATGTGTCAACATTGCTGAGTTAGCTCTGATTTGGTTAACTCAAATAACAATAGCAGTGAGACCACAGCAGCATGAGTTAGCTGCTCACGCACACACCCAGGATCCTGAACATACTTATACAGCCTGTGCTGCAGTGGTTTCACGTCTACCCATGTTGCAGCATTACCTCTGATTGCAGTATAGACATACCCTAAGTGAATTAATAGGACAGGGATCGGCAACCTTTGGCACGCGGTCTGCCAGGGTAAGTAGTGTAGGACTAGGTTGGGATGGTCTGAGGGGAAGTGAAGCAGTGGCAAGCTGCATTCAAAGGATCAGCCACTGGGTAGATTCAGACATTTAAGGCCAGAATGGATAGATAGGGAATTCAGACAGAATAAAATGAATTGTTTTGTTAGTTCTTAGTAAATACTCATTAACTTCAATAGCTAACATTCTGAATAAAGAAAACCTTTCTTAAAGATTCGTAGACTTAGATTTTAGGACCAGAAGGGACCATTATGATCATCTAGTCTGACTCTTTCAATAACACAGGCCATAGAATGTCACCCAGTAATTCTGGCATTAACCCATAACTCACAGTTGAACTGCAGCATAGCTTTTAGAGAGACACCCAATCTTGATTTAATTACCTCAAATGATAATCAAAAGCTGCAATCATCATCAGCATTAAAATTGATGCTGTATGCAAGATTCTCAGTCCATTCTCTTGGTTGCCTTAAGGAAGCTGAAAATCTGGTATATTCAGCTAACTGTGGATTCTCTCAGTGTGAGAATCCCTGGCTGATGGAGAGATGGCTGTTTTCTGTTGCCAGAGTGATGGCATGTTGAGGATATCTCTGGAGCACTGATGTACTCTGGTAATTCCCAGCTGCCAGAATGGCTCCTTGGGGACTACTGAAACCAAGTGTAATTTTAAGCATCCCTCTGGAACTTGTCCCTACACCTTTGCCCCCCATTCTCACTGCACCCAATGGAGTTCTGACATAGTTGAGGATATCTCTGGAGCACTGATGTACTCTGGTAATTCCCAGCTGCCAGAATGGCTCCTTGGGGACTACTGAAACCAAGTGTAATTTTAAGCATCCCTCTGGAACTTGTCCCTACACCTTTGCCCCCCATTCTCACTGCACCCAATGGAGTTCTGGCATAGTTGAGGATCTAGCCCCTACATATTCCAATAATTAAATATGTACAGAGCTGATTTTGCATCCAGTTATTCCACACTATAGTAAATGGAGTTACACCAATGTAAAACTGCCATAACAGCAGAATCAGGTCCCCCTTTAAGGTCCCAAACCAGCAAGGTGTTGAATGTCATCCAAGATGAATATATAGTGGAGATCATATTGCCAGATCAGGCTCTAAAACCAGTTGGTTGAAGTTTACAACTTTCCTTGAAGTTGAAGGGCAATTACTTTATTGAGAATAGACACAAAACTAAGTCATGTATTGTTTTCTTTTTCCCCCCTCTTTGTTGTTGTTTTCTTTTTCCCCCTCTTTGTTGTTGTTTTCATCCTATTTAATCCTAATATTATGTACCTGTCACAGTGTTATCCATCAGATGCCAGCTCAGAACTTCACACAGCCATTCCTGAGCTTGCCGTGATATTTGACAAATACAGCAACTCCACAAACTACCGTAGAAAGAACTGCAATAAACTACAGTGCCGTATCTTGTCATCAATCCTGTTGCTCAGTGTTACGATGCAGTACAAAGAAGTGCACTGAATATCAATCTTTAGTAGAAATTATTTTTCAAAGCACTTAACTAAGGGCATATTTTATACAATGTCTGAGTTTAATGGAGTCCACCAGAGATGTTTCTAGTACTATTGATTTGCTGTCGAAGGTGTTCAGATTATTTGGTGGTAAGTGGCAGTTTAAAACTTCAAAATATATAGAGAGAAATTATAAAGTTAGATATATTATTTATGCCATTTTAGTCTAATCTATTTGCTGAATGTGAACCAAAAAAGACACATTAATGTCTTTTAATTAATCATGCTTAATATAATTGTCATAGCTGAAGGAAAACCACCTGTTCTAACACTTTTAATGTAAATTTTAAGAGTAAATTCAGTGCTTGTGAAAGGTGCCAGATGGACTTTGACAATATTTGTATTATACCAGTATATTTTTCGCTATGAATTTTATAATTAACATTATTAAAAATTTCAGTGTTCTAAATCAAAGTTAAATTAAGTGTTCTTTGAAAGCACCTTTCAGATTAACTTTAAAAAAGTTTTTTTTTTTTTAATCAACTGTTTTAAAAGCTGGGCAGAAATGTACTCCTGATCTAAGATCCTATAGCTTTCAACCATTTATTATGTCAAATCACCAATGCCTTTATTACATTTGAACCATTCTGCACTGGTGCATCTGAAATCATAAAAGAGGAATTGCACTCCTTGTTTTTAAAATACTCCTGTCTACCTTATAGACCTTTTTTCTCTGTTATCTCGTGCCCATGTTCAACTAGCTCCAGAATGCCTTTTTGTCCATGACACTATCAGGACACTTTTGTTGCAGAATCTTTCTCTTCACCGTTCCAGACTAGTTTTGGCTGAAATGTTTCAAACAAAACATTTTCCTGTCAAAAAAAGTCAGAAAATGGGGATTAATAAAAAAAGTAGATTTTTCGCAGTGGAATTTTCCACTAGGAAAATTGGAAAGAAACTTTTTTTTGGGGGGGGGAGGTAGGGAGTTTTCAGGGGAGGGGAGGATGTTGGGGCTTAATCTCTGTATCTCCCGAGCCTGAATTTTGATTTGGAAATGACATAACATTCTGTTTCAACAATGAAAATTGAAATGGAATATTTAGATATTGAAAGTTTTCTTTTTGGGAGGCAAAATGTCTTTCATGATGCACACTGGACTCTCCAAGCAGTGGATGGACCCTGTACCTAATGGGAATTGTAGTTTTAGATCCCTGATGCTCCCAGGCTGAACTACATTTCCGATGAGTCACTGTGATGGCTCTGTCACAAGCAGAGACCATGGGGCATCATGGGAGACCTTCCATTTTGTGACAACAAACTGAAATGAAAAAGTTTGATTCAGAAATGTCAGAATGTTTCACTTCAGTGGAAAGGATTGAAACAATGTTTTGACATTTCCAAATCAAAGTTCGATATGAAAACAATTTCACAATATTAGAATTCGCTACAGGATGGAAATTGTTTTTTCAATTCATTCTATTGCTAACATCTGAAGATGCCTTCTGGTAGCTCCATCTTCTCATCTCAAGTGAAAATTTGAGCTCTTCTCTACTTTTTGTTCTCTTCTCATGTATATAACTTTTATTTCTCTTTCTGTTTGATATTCTCTGTCTCTAGTTTTGGTCCTGATTTTAAAACCTAGTCTCCATTTTTATGTTTTCCATTTTATACCCAGGGTATATTACGGCTAAATTGGTGCCACTCCATTGACTTGAACAGTTCCTTTAAAGCCAGGAAATTGCATGAATGAACTGAAGATGCAAATTGTGGGCATGGTTCTCTGTGAGTGTAAAGTTTTGCTCACAGAAACTGAAGACCTGTTTTAGATCCTGATGTTTACCATTGCTTAATTCTGTAAAAGATCTTGGGATGCAGTTACTGTGAAAGGAGCTACACAAAATAAAAATTGCATTGTATTCTTCAGCTGAAAAGGAAAACCACATACGAAACGAAGGAAAGAAAATAGTGAACCAGCTCTTGCCTATAAACACATTGTATTCAGCATAAAAGTATTAAATGGAATATTAAAAGCAACAAAGAACTGTGATTTTAAGCTGTCCACCTGCGTCAGAGACTCTACATTTTATTGACCATTAGAAAAATGACCAAAAATCTTTCAAATATTTTCTAAATGAATTGAGAACTGCCTGCTCAGAAAATGTCAAAGGAATTCTTTAAAATCTTCCTTAAATGACTTGATATTGACAGACCAGTCTGACTATTTCATCCCTATTTCTGCACAAACTTGAGTGATGCCACAGGAAATAGATCTTGGAAAAATATTTATAGTAATATTTTTGTTATTTATAAATCCAAGTCCTGCTATCGATATGTATACTCAGCTCCTCTGGACTTCATCAGGAACCCTAAGAGATCGCCTACACTTGAAAATCACATTGTATTAAAGCACAGCCTTGAGGAGTCATGTTAACTACCAAAATGTTAAATACAACTTTGCAGTTAGTGTTGACAACATGATGCTAGACGCAACAGTCCTTATCTGTTATGAGAACCTACAGGAATTATTGGGTTACCCAGCGCCTGCTGACATTATGTTAAAATTTCTAACATAACCTAATTTTCTAGTGATGACAAGGGAGAATGCTCAGGTAGAATTCGGGCCTAATTATATTGCTAGGGCACTTTTAAATGTCAATAGTGACAGACATCTTTACATAAGTGACCTTCTTATCTCCATTGCACCAACTCCAGAAATATCACTCAAGTTTTATGTAATTTATAAAGAGGGTCTTCTGTACACCACCTAAAAATAATAACAAAAGAATCCATAGCAACATATTAAAATTGCAGGGATTGTCCTAGTGTCTTCCTTGGTGCAAGTTTTTTCTCTCTTCCTGGACTGTAATGCAGTGTGCTGTTAGTTGCCTGTAGAAGTGGCTAGTTTCAGTAAAGATTTATATATAGTTTGAAACTATTGGAGGATTTTTTCAGACACTATCCAAATATAAAATATAGGTTTATCATCAAGCAGACCTGAGAACAAAAATTCAGCCCTGACTTAAAGTTACTATTTACATGTAGTATCAACACTATGCTAAATGCTGTCCTAATACAGAGGAAGTTGAAGTCCATGGAGTAATAGGGGAGTTGGTTATTAAATACAATTAAAATAGTGAAAGTGGTCAATCTGGCTATAAAAAAAAGTCAAAAATCAAATTTAGGATTTACTTAAATGGGCTGATAAATTACATTCCTACGTGACTAATTTTAAGGATTTATATTGGTGAAACTTCTAGGCCTAGGGTGGAGGGATATAACAGGAAAGCAGACAGCAAGGGTACATGTGTGGCACCACATGTAGGCTGCTCTATCTTAAGCCCTATTTCATCTTCCTGTTAAATGTGTTTTCCTACTGGACCCTTGCCTTTCTGTCCTCTCAGCATGCGAGTTATTGTACTTGAACAAGTTACCAAGTTCTTCTTTGCATGGTTGCAGATGTGTAGTCCAGTCACATGGGTTGGAGCAAAGACCACTGGCATCAGAGATTTTTCCTTTGGTAATATCTGTTTGATGCTCTGTACCTCGGGGGAACACCCTACACCCCCATATTCATCTTTATAACATGATTGTGTGGTATCCGATGCAAAGTTTGTCATGCCGGGCATCTTTGGAAGGCTCATGATGTACTGAGCATTGTTGTTATAGTGATGTTATAGGTTATAATTTCATGTATATAGTATTGAGGTTGAAAAGTTATCCTCATGGCTTAAAGCAAGCCCAGACAAAAAAGCTCCAGAAGCAGAGGGGCAGTTCACACCTCATCAGGGCGTGTATGTCACAAGCCCAGCCCAGCCTCACAGGAACAAAGGGTGCTGGCCTAGGCAGCAACAAAAGAATCTGTTAGACTCTCAAGAGACTCACCCCCTTTCCTTTGGTCAGTTTGGAACTGTGATTAGTTAATGCTCACCTGAAAGGTGAGGGGCAAAGCCAAGAGGGAAGAAAGAACATGATAAAAAGGAGAGACTTTCCCTTGCTCTTCCTCTCTCTTCCACCTACATCTACAGACACCACCACCAAGTGACTGAAGGGCTGATCAAAGGGGAGAATCTGGCTGAAGGGTAACCAGCCAGCCTGTGGTGAGAAGCATCTAAGTTTGTAAGGACATTGAAAGTGTTTAGATCAGCTTAGAATGCATTTTGCTTTTATATCATTTGACCAAATCTGACTTGTTATGCTCTGACTAATAATCACTTAAAATCTATCTTTATAGTTAATAAATGTGTTAGTTTATTCTACTGAAGCAGTGTGTTTGGGTTGAAGCATGTCAGAGACTCCCCTTGGGTAAACAAGCCTGATACATATCAATTTCTTTGTTAAATTGACAAACTCATATAAGCTTGCAGCATCCAGTGGACATAACTGGGCACTGCAAGATGGAAGTTCCTAGGGTTGCGTCTGGGACCGGAGATGTTGTCTAGTGTCATTCGGTTGCAAATAGCTAGGAGCAGCTTACATGCCAGAGGCTGTGCGTGAACAGCCCAGGAGTGGGAGTTCTCACAGCAAAGCAGGATGAGGCTGGCTCCCAGAGTCAAGGATTGGAGTGGCCTAGCAGCTCATCGGTCCGGATAACACCAGAGAGGAATGTCATACTGTTGTAGCCCCTCCTGGAGCTGGATAAAGGCAGTGCTTCCCTGATCCCTCCTCAGTTCCTGCTTACTGCCTGTGGCCTTAGGCAGAGCTCTCCACGTGCAAGGCTTCCTCTCACCATTTTTTTTTTCCTCTGGGGGTCACATTGTGTCACTGAATTTTTCACTTTGTAAATAACTTTTCATAGTTTTTGTATTATTTTGTTTTAATGTTGTGCTGCAATGGGGTGTGGTTTCTCTCCCAGCTTCTTCTCTGCAGAAACTGCATGGACTCAAGTGGGCACCCTTTTATTTTAAGTTCCCTCTACCATTTCAACAACAATCCTTATGCAAAAGTCTATTTACAGTACCATCGTGCTTTTCGGACATTTCTCCAGGGAGTGAGGAGAACAGCAGTCTCCCTCCCTTGTGGATTCCATGTAACAGGGCTCAACTAGTCCTATTCCCCTCTGCCTTCATTTGTCACTTCCTTCCTGCCTCTTTATCAGCCTTGTGCTGCTGAGGTAATTGGCTTCTTATCCCAGCCAGCTTGATTGTCTAATTACCCCCATCAGGTTTCTCAAGGGGAACTAATTAACATCTGAGTGATCAGAGTGCAGGCTCACCTGTTTTCCCCTTGCATTCTGTCACAAGTGCCCAGCACTGAGGATCATGCAGCATTTTCCAGACTTTGAACATTATCCATCATGTGGGAATAGTGACCCACACACTCACTGCTTGATCTATTTAGTAGAGGGTCCCATTAAAGAAAGGATATAGCATCTGGCTTCTTTTAAAAAGATAATGCAAATCGCAAGAGACCTTTGTCTGAAGCAGCATTTGATTGATCAGGTTATGAAGCCCATGTCAACACTGGAACCCTTCACAGCCTGTGGGGTTAACTGCCCTTAGCTGCCTTCCATCTCTGTAATGATGGTGGAAAGACCCAAGACTCTGATTCTCCTTCAAAAAGGGAAAGGGGGGTGTTCTCTGTCCCAGGAACAGCCTTGAATAAGGACCACAAGGTGGATTGGCAAAAGAGGGGTTTGTCATCTTCCTCCTCAAAAACAGCCTGGAGATGTCTGCAAGACCATGGTACCCAGCAAAAATCCAGACAATTGGCCTGCATCTGTCCTCTACCGGGCAGAGAACTTTGTGATATCAGACCATTGACTCCAGATTCATCTGGGGGATGGTTGTCAACTCTGTTACCTATGGACACAGTTCCAGCACCACCACTTTCATTACCTTCCTCCATGAAGGCATATGTACAGCAACAGACTTACTCTATCTATGCCACCTTTGCTACTACCTCAAGAGTCAGCAGGATTATCAATACTTCCTGCTATTCCAGGCCCTTCAACTTTTTCAGCATTGGGCCGAGGTTGATGCCATCAAAGTGTTCTGTATTGGCAATGAAACAGATGCCATCTTTGGTGCAGCTGACTGTGTTTTCAGTACCAGTGCACTCCCCCTCTGCAGCACTGTCTCTATTCTTCATCTCAGCCCTGGGGAATCTCTATACTTAAGGTCCCCTCCAAGTCCACACAGATAAAAGGCAATTTCCTGGAATTTTTGGTAAAATGCGTACAACCAACAGCGCTCCAGTCCTTGGGACTGGCATTTCCATTTTCTTGTTTGTCTATGGATAACTCAAGATATCCTGTGGCCCCCACCTGTGTGGGCTCCACCCATACTCACAGACAATTCAGAAGTCTCCTTTTGATTCAAATGCAGAGTCTTCCAGCTCTTCTCCATCACAGTAGAAGAAATCTTGCAGATCCTTCAAGTACTCTTCAGAGGGAAAATGTCAGCACTGAGTGTTCCTGCTCTTATAGTAAGGACAGACCATATTGGCTCCCATATTCTGCTCTCCTGCACCATACCCCTTTTCTCAGTGGCTCTCCTGGGACCTGTGAAAAGTGCTTCCCACTCACACAGAGCTAGAACTCCATTGCAGTCTGGAAGCAGATCTCCCTATCCTCAGAGGGACCAGAATTTAGAACAGTCAATCTCAGAGATGCAGGAGGATGTCCATCTCTCTTGAGCTATAACTCCTGGAGGAACCTTTGCCAGAGCAGCAACTTCTACTTTGTGAGGTGACCTTGGCTACGCCAACTTCCTGAAAGTGTTGGGAGGAAGATCCAGTAGTCCCAGATTCATCTCTCCTCCTAGATTTTAAATCTTACCAGGACCTGTTTCAAATGATGTCTTCAGCTGTGGTATATAGGCTGAACTAGTCAGGAAAATACCCACAAGTTACTGGACATTCTACAGGAAACTACTCCAGGGATGGTTGCCCTCCATTAACGATGCCTAATTACAACCTACAAAAGCTTTGTGGTTAACCCCTGCATCGCTTACCCTGATAGCTCAATGCACAGAGAAGTGTTGTTATCAAGTACCCTCTCAGGGGGGTTAGTATTTTTATTCACCCCTCAAACTGTTTAGTAGTCACGGATGCCAATGAGAGGTTCTGGTAGGTGAAATCCAAAACAAGCTCAAAAGAAAATGAAATTAAAAGGCTGGATTTTTTTAGGCAAGGAAATGTATTTGACTGCCTTGCTCCAGATGTGGGTAGCGAATCAGCAAGTGCTTTTGGAAACATATGATTTTCTCAACTGGGAGGAAATAGCTAAGTTTTCTGACAAGCTTCTGGAGGATGCAAGAGATGAATTCAAGGCCTTCTTCAGAGTGTGCAGGCTGGTGGCAAAGATTTTCGCTCCAGTTGGCTCCTGATGTTGCAGATGCCTCTTTAGGGCTATGGCCTCTGCAACTGTAGTAATAAGATCATTATAACTGTGCAATTCTGGATTAGCACCAGGCATTCAACTGTCTGAGGATTTACATTTTGATAGAAATTCCTATTCTCTGATAATGTGGACAAAGTCTTACATTCTTTTAAAGACTCTCATGCTGCTCTATGTTCCCTGTAATTGTATGTCACATACACTAAAAGGCACCAATACAAACCTCTTCAACCTTATTATCAACATCAGAGGCTACATTTTTTTTCTCTCAAAGCACCAGGACATCACCAGGAGAAGATAAAAACCTCAAAAGAGGAGATTGTCTAACTCCAGTTGGAACCCATCATCTTGGCCTCAACCTACAACAGGGAAGCAATTGTTTTGATTTCTACTTTGAGGGCAACAACACAACCAGTACCAATGTTCTTATTCCTTCCCCTCCATTTTGAGACAGGCTATCTCATTTCCTCAGAACTTGGCAGACAATAACCTTGGACAAGTGGGTCCTATGTACTGTGTGTCTGAGATATTCAATCCAGTTCTGCTCTCTTTCCCCTTCACACCGTTTCCCCATTCATTTTCAGGGAGAAATCTCACAAAACTATGCTTCTCAGGAACTCCAGTCGCTGCTCACTCTGGGAGCTACAGAGAAGGTTCCCCCACAGTTTCAGGATCAGAGTTTTTACTCCCACTATTTTCTGATCCCCAAAGCCAAAGAGGGACTGAGACCCATACTCAGTCTCAATGCTCTCTACAAGTTCATCAAGCAAATGAGATTCTGTATGGTTATCTTTATATATATCCTCCTCTCCCTTGATCACAATTATTGGTTTGTTGCCCTAGACATGTATTGCCATGTGGTGGTTCTTCCCAGTCACAGAAATCTTTTCAGATTTATTGTAGGGGGCCATCATTATCAGTACTGTATATAGTACTTCCCTTTGGCATCTTGTCTGCGGCAGAAGCATTCTTAAGGAAAAAGGAGATTCACATCTTCCCTAAACTTGGTAACTAGATGGTCCAAGGATCATCCAAGAGTCAGATTTGTTACCATGTCAAACCCATCATCCGCGACTTCTGTCATCTGGGACTCTTTCTGAACAAAGAGATCATGCTGATTCCTACTCAGAGGGCTCCTAGTCAATTCTTCAAGTTCAACTATATTTCTTCCTCAGCAGAGATTTCAAGCTATTCATAAACTATGCCTGCCTCTTAGGACTCCCCATGCATCATGTCTTGAACTTGTCTGAGGTTGCTTGGCCACATGGCCTCATGTACATATGTAACCAAGTATGCCAGACTACATCTCTTCACCCTTCAAGCATGGAGGACGTTAGTCTATTGGCCCAGCAGACACCACTTAGTCAAGTTGGTCCAGCTTCCTACAGTGCTGCCAGCTATGACAGTAACCAACACTTCCCTAATAGGATTGGATATTCATGTGAAGGATTCTCAGGCTCAAGGTATCTGGTCAGACCACAAGGCAAACCTTCAAATCAATGTCCTTGAGCTCTGAGCAATCTACAGAGCTTGCCAGGCTTTTCTCCCTTGAATCCAAGGACTGCTGGTACAAATGTTCACTGACAACGCTACTGTGATGTATTATCTGAAGAGGTAAGAGTTTGTGTGTGGGGGGGAGGTAGTCCTTGGTGTGTCAGCAGGAAGTTCTCACTCATTCATGAATGGTCTCTCAAGAGCAGTGCATTGAGATCCATCTTTTGGTTTTGGGGCATTTCTTCCATCATCTTTTTGCAATGAAAGATAACAAGAAATGTCACCCATTTTGTTCTTAAGCATAGTCTAGGTTCCTTTATCAATTCCTGAATGCTGAAATGGACACTGGGTCTAATGCATGCATTTCTTCTGTTCCTCTCCTTCTGCAAGTTATTCACAAGCTGATCCTTTTAACTCCAGAATGGCCAAATAATGCACCTTTTCCCTCTGATCAAGGACATGGGTCCTCCTTTGGACCGCAACACAGTTTTAACAGACCTTATGGATCCACCCTTTGACCTAAGGATCACATGTGCTTTGTCTTATCTAAGCCAGAAGATCACCTTCCTTATAGCCATAACTTGGGCCAGAAGGGACTTTAAGGTTCAAGTATTGAAGCTGAGCCTTACATACAGTGTTTTGCAAGGACAAAGTAGCCCTGTGGCCACACCCTAAGTTCTTAACTAAAGTTATGCCAGCATTTCATTTAAATCAGATGATTTATCCTCTGCTCTTCTTCCTGAAGCCACATTCTGGTAAAGGTAAGGGAGTGCCTGCATACCTTAGATGTTAGGAGAGCATTGGATTTTTACCTTGACAGGTCTAAGCCCTTTAGACAGTCTCCTTGTCTCTTCTTTTCCCATGCAGATCACATGAGAGATCAGGTGCTATTTGCACAGAAAATCTCTTTCTGGATCACTTCCTGAATCAATTCAACCTATAGTGTAACAAATATTCTTCCTTCACAGATACTCTTGGCTCATTCAGTGAGGGCTCAAGCCACACCAATGGCATTCCTCAGAGATGTTCCCATATAGACGTTTGTTGCACTGCTGTTTCATCTGCAGTGTATAGTTACTCAGCACTATGCAGTAACAATGCCTCTCGGTCTGATGCAACTTTTGGCAAAGTTGTGCAGCAATAGTTGTTCAAGTAGACTCGGGTCCCACTTCCAAACAGTACTGCTTGGGAGTCACCTGAATGGAATACACGCCTGCAAGCACTTGAAAAAAAAATGGTTACTTCCATGTTCTGTAGTTGTTGTTCTTTGAGATGTGAGAACAGACAAGTATTCCACAACTCACCTTCCATCTCCTCTCTATTGGAGTTTTAAACCTGCTTTTCCAGTTCGGAGGTACTGAGGGGGGTCAGGATGGTGTGCCCTTATAAAGATCTGGGAGGAGCAACCAGGAAAAGCATGGTGTGTGCTCTACCCCAACAAAGTACTGCTAAGGGGAAGATCTTTGACTCTGGGGTGCTTTGCCCCCACTAAAAAACTTAATTGGCTTCAAGACTGAGCTTGGTAAGTTTATGAAGGGGTGGTATGATGAGACTGCTTAAAATGGCATGTAGCTGACATGTGACTGCTAGTAGCAAATATGTCCAACAGCTGGAGATGGAACCCTGGATGAGAACTGAGTTACTACAAAGAATTTTTTCCCAGGTGTCTGGCTTCTGGGTCTCACCCACATGCTCAAGGTTGAACTGATCCCCATACTTAGATCAAAAAGGAATTTTCCCTTGAGTTAGATTGGCAAAGACCCTGGGGTTTTTTTTCCACCTTCCTCAACAGCATGGAGCACAGGTTAAATTATTGTAAATGGTAGATTCTCTAACTTGAAGTCTTTAAATCATGATTTGAGGACTTCAGTAACTCAGCCACAGGTTATGGATCTTTTACAGGAGTGAGTGAGAGAGGTTCAGTGGCCTGCAATGTGCAGGAGGTCAGACAAGGTGATCATGATGGTCCATTCTAGCTTTAAAATCGGAGTCTAAAAGTTACAGAACAGGTAAGCAACTGTTTTTGTTTGTTTTATTTACATCATCCTGGCAGTTGATCCCTAAAGTACTTGTTTGGAAAAGGAAGCTTTATATTGTCCGATACAGTTTCAGACATCAGCAAATGACCCAATATTCACAATTAAATTCACTAAAGTGGTGGACCTAGAACACATGGTATATAGCGCCTGTCCTTTCCCCCTCATCACATGTGTGTGAGAAAAAGAGCAACAGAAAAAGAGATGTGAACCTATATACAAGAGACTACAGTGAAACATAGGTATGTGCGAGAAACTTTATGTGGGAAAGGGCTCAAAATGGACTTCATTGCTTGTATGCTTTCAGTGGTAATGATAACACCACGTGCTGAACAGAGAAAAAGAAACTAACCTCACAGTCACATTCTTGCTGCCTACTGAGCTCTGCTGTAGTGCCAACAGATTTGTTTTCACTCTGTGCTATTTCTCTCACTATGCAGTCTTGCTTCTTTACGCAGTAGGTTATCCCTCTGTCCTTTTTGGCAACAGCCTCCATTTATCTCCCTCTTCTTTCTATCTTGCTCCATCTAGCCAGTTAGAGCATGTTCTTAACATTTTTGTCATGGGATTGAGGATGAGACAACCTTAGTCAGCAAGGAGTGGTACTGCAGCAATATCAGCTGCACGGTATGTGCTTTTCGGGATGTTTGTTCCAACTAGGTCAGATACCAGTAATTTGTTACAGTATGTGGATCCTGGCAGGTTTCTTCTCCTGGACTACAAAGAATCACTCTTTTGTCAATCTAAATACATCTTAATGCATTCACTTTCCCTGCAGGCTGTATTACACACTTGAGAGTTATTGCACAAAAATCTGCTACTCAGCACTTGAAGCCTCTACCTCTAGCTTTATCCTGTGTACACAAAAACAGCAGAAAAAAATCTGGCATTGAATTTTGGTTTATTTTTCATATTTTACTTCAGCAACATTCCACCACGTTTAAGATGTGGCTTATGCAGCCTAAATGAATGCAAAAAGCCAATTCAATATCATCCTTTATTAACTTTTTCACTTTGCTGGCAGAAATTGTTTGTCAATATTTTAATTTCAGTGGGGCTGAAAAGAAGAAAAATGATGGTTATTGGCAAACTGATAACTGCATCTGAGAGTTAGTCTATAAATATATTCAACTTCTTATGCTATGTAATTTCTTTTTCATAAAGTCCAAATATGACAGGAAGTGCTATGGCAAATATCTTAGATAGTATTAATACTATTTCTATATCTCTAAATTAACAATATATAGGAACTTTAATGCAATACATGAAAAACACATATCCACCCCCAGGCTGGTTTGAGTATTGCTCCAGGGTTAAACTCACTGAGAAAAGATACTCTTTCTAGTTGGGAGAGTAGGAGGAGGAACTGGGGGAGCTGCAAGTTTGTTCCTCTGTTACTTATTTCACTATTGAAAATAAGGTTCCTATCCTTCAAATACTGACACACATGCTTAATTTAATACACGTAAGTAGTCCTCTTGACCTCAGTGGGTCTAGCTATCTACAGAAAGCTAAGCACATGAGTAAGTGTTTGTAGGGTTGGGACCTTTCCCAGGCTCCTTTAAAGGGGGTTTGGCTCAGCCTCACCTGTGCCTAGTTATCCACCTCCCAGATGATGGGCTTCGGCCTGTGGTTGGGGTCAGGTTATCAGGCAAGGTATTACAGAGGGCAGTGCTTCTTGTAAGAAGGAATCTCTTTACTCGGAGAGGTGAGATATTTGCAGGGGACTCGAGATTAGAAAGAACCAGAGGAGTGAGTAAGTTCTCCATACCTTCCTTGTAGGTATTTCTTATCAGGAAAGTTGGGGGATAATTCCTCCCTGATGAGGGAATTAGGCCTGAGGAAGAGAATTTCTAGAAGGAAGCAGCCTGCACAAGGTAGAGTGAATGATTGTTGAAGGAAGCTGATGGTTGTACTAGCTTAAGGGTCTAGGCTGGAGACTAAGCATGTGATTGATGGACACATGTTTTGCTTTTGTTCCTTTTGATGGCCACTAATTGGTCAGAGGTTGGTGCATCCAAGAGTGGAGGAATTGAGGCAGTGGCAGAATCTGTCACCAGACGAGGTGAGAGCCTGTTATAGAGCTTTTACAACTAATCTTTGCTCTAACTTAAAGATACAAAATATGCTTTGATCCTGCAAATGCTTATGAGTTTTTATCTTTCTTCAGTAGAGTACTCCCACTGGCTTCATATGTAAATGTCAGTGGCCTCACTGGGACTACTTACAGGAATAAAGCTAAGCGTATGTGTAAGTATTTGCACACTTATAGCTTAAATTAATAAAATATATGGAGTGGGTAGTAGCTGCTCTACAATTAGAGGCTGAAGCAATCCTCCTGCTGCAAATTCAACCTCACCCATAGCCTCGAAAAGGAACAAATCCCCTGAAACTTCACATAGCGCATTTCATCCTAGCGCTGATTTTTTTTTCTGGGAACCTTGATGAAAATCAGAAGTCTTGAAGTTAGTGTTCAAATATTTTGCCTGCCTTTGAGTGTGTGTGTGAGAGAGAGAGAGAGAGAGAGAGAGAGAGAGACTTGTGATAAGTACAGAAAGGCTCAGCCTCCACATTTCAAATGTCTTGTTTTGTTGGCCTTGCTGAAAAGGACTTCTCGGTGCTTAGTGGGAGGTAAAGCAGATAAGGATGAAAAAAATGGAGAGCTTGTGATCATTACATAAGGCAGGCAGGGAAAGAAATAATTAGAGGTCCATTAAAAGAGAAATGTAAAGAAGAGAGCCCCTGAATGGGAAAGGAAGTGCTCACACTCCTCCTAGCCCTATGAAGGAACTGAATCATGAAGTCTTCAGCCCCAGACCAGTAAAAGAGGTAGAAGTTGTTGAAAACTGATTATCGGTTATGTGAGACTATACTTTTTTTTTTCAGTAGATTAAGGAGTGTTTGATTTATTTTGTCCCTCCCCCACAAGGATGTAAATTATCATTTGCTTGTCCTTTTGATGGTATGAGGCTTGGGATTGGGCTGGGGTGGGTGTGTTGGGTGGGTGGTTGGGCGAGGGGAGACCAATTCTGCCTCTCTGTACATTGTACTAAACATGCCTCATCATGGCCCAATTTCATAGATTCCTTGAAGTGGCACGATGAGGTCTTTTTCTGACCTTTTTCCTCTTGTTTGTTGTCCCTTTGTTACCTGCAGTTGTAGTCCAGGTCACACTTGTGCAGAGCTGGTTGTATGTGTACCAAGAGCAATGAGTCAACTTTATATTTAAATATAGACTGGTTGATATGGGCACATGAGAATGTGGGAAAAGGCAGAGTGATGGGAGTCTGTCTGCATTTGCACTCCTGTACCACTTTATATTCAAGGATCTTGGTGCACTTAAGAGATACCAGTTACTGTATCCTTCCAATACCATTCAGAGGGATATTATCATTTCCCTCTTACATACAATGAAACTGAGTGTCAGGGAATGAGTTACTTGCCCAGTGTCACACACAGATTTGCAGAAGAGCTGGAAATAGAACCCAGATATACTCATTCCAAATCCTGTGTCTTAATAAGAAGACTCTCTGACTCCAGGTCATTTATGGCAATGGCCAAAATAATTATTTGGACGTTTGAGGCCACATATATGTTTTTATAAGCCCAGTATTTTTATTTTTTGTCAAAGAAGTCCTGGACTTTTCTGAGTCTTAGTCTCTCTGGGTGCTTTTGAATTCCCTTTGGATGTGGTAGGGTGCCTCTACACCTTTTCTTTTCTTGAGAATTCAAAATGATTTGGATTTCTAATTGATATTCTATTGCTAGTCTAGTGATGTGTGCCTTGTTGTATATCGTCTATAATTGAATCAAGTAATGCAGTAGATACAGGTATCTATCTTTCATTGAAGAGACTTATCTTTCAAGCATTCCTTTATAAGTTGTACATTTGTTCTGAAATAAGTCATAGATACTTAAGCATTGAGCCTATGACCAAAGAGGATGGAAAACTCCAGAGACCCTTGATAGGGAAATAATGATTGCACACTTTGGAGAGAGGCTTGACTTGATTAGTTTCATGGCAGGGGCAGAAATCCTTTCACTGCCTAAGGTCAGAGATCTATGCAGTTTTTAATTTTTTATCATTTTGTGGCATACTTATGTGCAACAAGAGATGCCCTAATCATAGGAATAACAGGTGCATTGCCTCTTGTAAATTGTCTTCCAGTGTTCTAAATGTGATAACTATCAAATAGTTATTTCAAGACTGGCCCAGGTTTGAACCTTTAAATGCATGAGATACAAAGAGAAAAACTACTTTGTATAAAATTCCTACACTTAGAGTAGGACAGAAGTGTATACTGACATGAGAGTTCTTCGGCATGAATCTCTCTCCCCTGCCTTGTGTGTAGTCAATTAAAATGGTTACAAAGTGGATGTAAAATGCTAACAGATCAGAATGGTAGCGTGTTGCATTCACTTTGCATTGGTGTAGCTGACTACTAAAGGTGCAGGGAATTGGAAATCTGGCTTTTTGTATCTGGTTAGTGTACACTTAAAAACGATTAAGGAAGTTCTATGGCCTGGGTTATGCAAGAGATCTGATTAGATAAGAGTGGCCATTTCCAGCCTTGGAATTTATAAATATTTCTTAGAAACAGCAAAGGATGAAACTTAGTTTACTTGAAGGAGAAAACTGTATTTCGCTCTTTAAAAATCTGCACTTACAATAAGCCAAAATAAAAGATACATTGCATATTGTACACTGAGGGCTTGATGCTGTACAGTTCCATGCCAAAGGCAATGGAAGTGGAAAGTCCTCAATACCTAGTGACGGGTCCACTGACCATCTTACAGGCTCCAGCCCTTAGTGACATATCCATCACCTGATCGCAGAACAGCTTGTGTTAAAGAATGAGTACAAAAATGCAGGACCAAAGACTCTATATAAATCTGCATATCCTCATTCTATAATATTCCTAAAACTCTTCTCACTTGCTCAGAAATGAACTTGGCCTGTTTTCCCTTAAGCTTCTGTCCCTAAAGCCAGGTCTACCACAGTCCTTACCCCCACCAATCCCCGAGCTGGAGCACCTCCTTTGTATGCTGAACTACAGTGCAGCTGTTTTCAGCCTGTACCCTGCCACTAATATCAGTGATCAGGCTGAATTCCTGCATCAGCAAGTGAGGCAGTTACTCTCCTTGCCCTTGACCTAAACCCAAAACAATGTCACCTTCACATAGAATCCTTCCTTTTACCCATTTACTGGATCAGGTGAAAGCCAGTGTTACTCATGTCACGTGAAAGGTAAAGGAGAACCGAAAAGGATTTTTCCTCCCACTCCACTGCAGTACATTATAGATAGTGTTGGTTTCCCTTTTTGTATTTCTATCAATTGCAATATCACCCATACAAATCAGGCTATAAAATACACATTCCATTATCTTAAAAAAATATAATCCCTTAAAATATAGTCAAAAACAAAGCTTGCCGGGCAGGATAGTAAATCCTGAAAAGGTCACCACGGGTCCTGAAAATGTCCATCTATGTTCTTTTATGGGATTACTGAAATGGCGGACAAACTTCATTCCTGCCTGAATGCAGTATTTGAATAGTCTCCATGATCATCTGAGTCAAGGAAAATCCTTGATTTGGACAGATAAATATGACAAACTGTTTAAAAAGACAAAGGACTAGCCTTGGAGGTATTCACACTTTGATCCTGATTTGCCATTACAATTAGTGTGTGATGTGTCCCCATATGAGGTGAGAGCAGTCAGATACCACATTATGCTTACGAGAGAGGAAAAACCAATTACCTCCACTTCAAGGACACTAAGCAAAGCAGAAAGCAACTATGCAAAAATTGAAAGGGAGCATAACCATTATCTTCTGAGTGTGCAAGACTCATCAGTATTTATATGGATGAAGTTTCACACTTCTGACAGATAATCATCCTCTCACATCATATCTTTGGCCCTCACTTGGTTATTCCATTTCTAGCTGCTAATAGACTGCAAAGAAGGTTCTGCTGTTATCTGCCCATACATGATATCAGACACACACATTCTACATTAGATGACTCCACAAGATTACCTTTGCCATTCAAACACCCAGAAGCTTTCTCTATTTTGAAGTAGAGAAAACATGTGACATGTTTGCAAGTGGGGAAAAAAATGAACATTATGGTATTGCATGAGAATGGGAAAAGAATTTAGAGTTTGCACCCTAAGTGTCCAGATAAATAGTTACATTTTGGCTGGATGTTGGTTATAAGGTTAGTTTTAATCTATCATATCCTTTAAGACAATGGGTGCTGAATCAGTCTCGCATTGGCTGTGGAGTGCTGCATGTTAGGGAAATACCTGGTCTTGGTATCTTTGTGGTTGCTGATAGTTAATCAAAGTGGTTAGAGATCTATGTGATTACATGGTCTCTCTGTATGTTGAATGAAATTTTCTGCCATTTTGACCTGCTAAGAGGTGTGCAAAAAGTGAGAAGAGTCTCAATTTGTATCTAATGAAACCAAAACTTATGAAAATTAATGATGAAAGTTATATAAAATCAGTACTGGCCATCTGGTTACCAATGCTTTAGCAGCAACATTTGTTCTAATGACTAAACAACCTTCCTTCTGGATAGGAAATTTATCTGTTCATAAACATCTAGTTGCTAATTTTGTATCTGTACACAGCACATACTGTTTCAAAGGAGTCTGTAATTGTGGGATGACTGTGTTGTATCTGGAGATTTAATGATCCCATCATTGTTGTTCTTGTACCTCCTATAGCAATTAGATCAATGGAGACAAGTTTTAAAAACACTAAGCAATCATAGCTGATGGATATGATGCAGGGGCTGACCGGAATTATACTGTAATTATATCAGGACCTACACACCACATAAACAAAATGGTCTCATATGAAGGAGATCTGGTGACCAGCTTTTATCAGGGGCTACACCACCACCAGATGAATCAACTGAATGTTCCAGAGTTTGCTTCAACCACTTGTTCTAGATCTCAACTTTGTGTTCCAGTCTAGAGTCATCTCCATTATTTGTTTGATGAACATGTGTGTATATATATTTGATTCTGCACTCATGTCTGTTTTTTGCATGCCTTGAGGGGACATTTCATTTGCACTATCTCACAACCCAGGCATCACAAATGGAAAATTAAGATTTTTCCTTTCTTGATGGCCTCTGGGACCATTCCTTTGCTCATGGAATGGCTGTGGAGGAAGAGAAGAGGATGCCCAAGACATAAAAAGTATAAATAGTGGGAATCTGAAACTTCTTAGTAGTCCCTGTTTTCTCCTATTCTGCTGCTGCTACCACCTTCTCTCCTCTTTCCTGTCCCCTTCGGCCCCCCAGTTCAAAACAAAACAAAAAGATGTACATATTTTCTTCTGCAACAGCAAGCTTCTCTTCAGTGTCCAGTAGTATCACCAGCCCCAGGACCTCCATCACTTGAATCTGGGTATAATAATTCCCTCTGCACATGGGTAATTATAGCGAGGGCGGAAAAAAACAATAAAACCTAAAACACCAACAACCCAAGATTAGCCTGGTATTCCATTCAAGCTTCCCTAACTGCAGAAGAATAGCTTTCAATATAAGCATGCTTACCATGTTTTAAGTACAATCAGAAGTATTTTTAGTATGATTCATTCTAGAATGTCATCAGCACCATCTAATGTAGCATATACTTATGATTCTTGAAACACATGTTTAGAAAAGTAAGAGGATGTGCTTGCAATGCAAGGTTTGTCAGGTTCTTGAATACATAAAGGAGCTGTACACAAAGCAAATATTTACACAATGGATATGTGCAGTACTGTATGTTACAGGAAATAAAATTGCAGTTTTACAGATAATTACAAAGCTCTTTAGAAAGTAAATACAAGTAAAGAGCTTAGGCACTTAATGTTTTCTAGGAAAAACTTCAACTCCCCCTCAAATATTGGAGGAGAAAAATCTCAATTTAACAAAGGGGGGAAACATTTTGGTAAACAAAAAAACCACTCAAAATGGAAATTCCTATTTACAGTGGTTGTAATGGATCATTCTATAATGGAAAACATCTACATATAGTGTTGAGGATTGTAATAGTAAGAACATCTCTCCTTTAACTGCAGTGGCACTTTGGTGCCACTAAAATAGTGCAGGGATGTGAGTATTACATCCAATAATACTGGTTAGCTTTGCTAGATAAGCACAGTTGAGTAATCAGAGAATACCTACAAGTCTAATAATAGACCTGCAGGACTAAATGAAAATTTCATACATGAGATGTCTCCTATCATTTTCCACTGCCAAATGTACTCTTTATTTACATTTGTTCACAGAGTAAAGCCATCCACTGAGTGTTATGCTGAAACCACTCTAACGCAATATTATTGAATGGGGATATGCTGGTGCTGATTTTAAAGGGAGATTCATGATCATTCCACTTGCATTTAGAACTGATTTTCTATTCACTCCTATGTATGGGTGTAGATTCTAGGTAGTTTTTTATGTGATTGCTACATTAGAGACTATGTATAGTAACCCATGGCCACTGCCAGTGCAAATTTTAAGGAAAAAATGCCATATCTGTAGAAAGCTATATGCAATCCTCACCCCTCCCCGCCTTTTTTTCTCCCAGGATTATGTTTTTACATATTTCCAATACACTGGTCATTATACAGTGGTACATTTAAAATCTATTATTTTAAGGTGCCTTATTGCAATCTATCTTTGTAACAATTTCTAAAATACCCATGTCACCGTGCCTCAGCGGTATTCAGGATAAACTTCTGAGAAATAGGGTGGACACCCCCCAAAATCAGTGGTTATTTCCATAAGATATAGAAAACCAGCAACAAAAGTAAACGTCTGTCTCATCACACTGGCTTACAAGAAGTCAGAAAAGCAATCTCCTTAGGTATTCCAGTCCTTGTATCACCACCAAAAACACTAGACTTAATGATGAATGGTTATTTAAAACCAATTTAATCAACTAAAGGGTTCTTCTGATCCCAAAGGATCAGCCACTTACCCAGGTCTATATATAACTCAAATTTTACCCAATTATCACCTCTGGTTCCCATCCTTTAGTATCTAATATCTAAAAGTTTACTTATAAGAAAGAAAGGTGAGAGTTAAAATTGGTTAAAGGAATCAAATACATACAATATTGCAAAGTTCTTGGATCAGGTTTGAAGCAGTGATGAAATAAACTGCTGGCTTGTTAAGTCTCTAGTTGAGTCCAAATGATTGGAAGGTCCTTAGTCCTTTGGTTAGAATACTCCCATTAGTATAAATCCATAGTCCAGAGATCAGAGCAGGAAAGAGGCAAAATGGAGATGTTTCCAGGGCCCTTTCTAGCTTCTGCTATGTGGAGGGAATGTCATTGTTCCAAGCAAATCCCTCAGCACAGTTTGTGGAAAAGTACAGACGCAAGATGGAGTGCAGTATCACATGATCTAGTCACATGCCCTTGCTTGCTTGATGAGTCATAGCAAAGGCCATTACCCATATTTTAGCTAGAACGTCAACCGGAAAGTCCATCGGGTGGAATAAGCTTCTTTCATGGCCCACTGTATTTGTTGATGGGTCACTGACCTGAATAGTCCATTCACAATGTGCTGGCTAGACTGGATGTAAACTACCTTGTGGTTTTTACCCAGGAGAAAACACATTTCAAAAACAGGTACATAGTCAATATTCATAACTACAGATATAAAAATGATAAATGCATACACACAGGATAATCATATTCAGCAAACCATTGACACCTTCATGAAATACTTTGTACAGGATTTGTTGCAATTATATAACAGTGGTAGGAACAATGAGCTATGTGGTCATATTTTAATCATATAATGTCACAACCCATCACTGGCATCTTGGCATTGGCATCTGCGTGGTGTATTTTAGAAGATTTTGGTCAAATACTGAGGCTTCACACCTTTGCAGTAAATTCACTAACAGAGGTATTATTTATCAACAGTCTCCCAGTGTAATAATGAGAGAGATTCATACTATGTATATGCACAGCTGATTGAGTAGCACAGAGAACATGGACACTTCCTAATGTGCACAGGGCTCTGAAGGGAGAACACCACTGGAGGAAGGGGAGATGGTAGTTTAATTTCTATGCTCATTCAGTGATGGGCTTTGTTGGTGATCCTGCAAAGAAGGTTGACTTAATATAGTAGTATCCTGAGGCATCAGTCTTGACAGGGGCCCCCAGGGTATTAGGAGTTGTATACTATAAATCATGGGTTCCCAAACTTGGTTCATGGCTTGTTCTCTAGTGGGCCATGAGACGCTTTGTTTACCTGAGCATCTGCAGGTACAGCTGCTCGCAGCTCCCAGTGGCTACAGTTCGTCGTTCTCGGCTAATGGGGCAGTGGCCCAGCCCATCCCGCTTCCTGTAGCTCCCATTGGCCAGGAACGGCGAATTGCGGCCACTGGGAGCTGCGAGCAGCCATACCTGTGGACACTCAGGTAAACAAAGTGTCTCACAGCCTGCCAGGGGCTTACCCTGAACAAGCCACGAACCAAGTTTGGGAACCCCTGCTATAAATCAAGCTGTGCTCACTGCCCTGAAGAGCTTACAATCTAAGATGTGATCCTTTCAGATATAGGCATGCATATTTGAAAAGTAGGCTGAATGTTTGGCTCCAAAAATGTTATTTCAGAGTTCTGTAAGACTGATCACATCTAAGCCATGACTGTGGAGGAGCTGTAGGGAGAGCTAGGGGACTAGTCTATATTAGCATGTCAGAGAGTGCAACTTCTACCAGAGGAGGTAGGCCTATGCTCATCCTTCTTTCTAGCCATCATAGTGGCTGAACTCTCCTCATCACAGGCCAGTGGGGTCAATGGCACCAATTTAGCCTTTTGGTTTCAAGTATCTAAGTGGTATTGAGGCTACTAAATGTATATTAGTGACTTTTTTGTGTTTGTTTTGTTTGGAGCCTGAGTGTAAGTACACAAATGTAAACACTACACCTTTTGGTGGCAGCTCCTGTGGTTTGGAAATTCTTCCGTTGGAAATGAGGCCGTGTCCACCAACTGTTTACCAGAGAGTAATGACTTTTAAACCTTACTGACCCGGGGTTTGAACTATAGTATCTTAAAATGTGATTTCAGTGGCTTGCTCAGAGCTCTGTATAACTTTCCTCTCATCCATTTTTTTAGAGACACTGATAGAGTAATCTGCAGAATTTATATAGGAATGTTAATATCCCTTCTTTCTGTGAGTCATGTTGATTGTGAGTGTTCTAATCATCTGCTCAGTGAGTCAGCTATCTTTTTATTTAACCCCTCATAAGTTATTAACATTCAGATAGCTTTTCCTTCCCAGAAGTGCAGTGTAGGAAAAGCTTTATAGCAAATATTTTAAAAGCTCTGATCTGTAGGAAAAAAAACTGTATCTCTAGCTCTGGCTAATGTAGTCTGAGGATGGTTCACATTGTTTATCTTTGCTGATTTGACTAATGGCCTCCCAAACCACTTTCACAGTGTAGCATGTGTGTGTAGCTACAGTGTGCTGCACTTCAGTGACCCCAGCCACTGTAATGGCCCCCAAAGCCAACAGGTCATTGGAAGCCTACAGAACTTAAAAAACAAACCTGAAATTCTTCCAAGACCCTTACTCCTGCCCCACTGAAGTCAGTGGGACCTTTGTCATAAACTTCAGTGAGCTCAGACTCTGACCCTAAATTACACCAGATGCTAAATTGCGCCAGTTTGAGGCCCAGGGTTCAGAGGAACCCAAAGGTTACTTTAAAGCCATCTTTGCCCCACCCTCTCATGTCCTAGCACAGCTCAGGATTTTCCCATCATATTCAGTTGTTTTACATCAAGGGTAATTCTGGCCAAAAAGTTTCACATGAACAGGACATACTTAGTTCTTAGTAAGAAAGATGATCACAAATCTAAACTCCTTGCTTCTTCTGCCAAGGGACAATAAGGCAAAGTACAGGCAACCTGACACACTGCAGAACCATATCTATCCCAAAAAATATAAAATTACTGGACATGTCTGGATTTTTGGAAAAGTCTGTCCCACATGTTTTACATCTAGATGTTTCTGTGAAGTGGGAGAGAACTTCAGTGATAAGTGAAGGATTCCTAACTATTATAGCAAAGGGACCATCTTTTAGCTTAACATCTGCCTGGAAAATGAAAGCCTTCTTTTATTAAGGGAAAAAGTCATAATGTTCTCTCCTTTCAGTGTCACCGATGAAATGACAAAGCCAAGCATCATGCTCAAAACACAAAATGAAAATACCTGAATAAAAAAAGAAAATAACATAAAGCGTAGCCTAATAGTCCTTAACCTTTAGGGTTTAGGTAAAAAGTCCTTACCTGGCAGGCTTAAGGGAAAAAAAGACTGAAAAGAGTATTATTGATTATGAAATTAGACTTGTGGCACAAATTTATTTTTAACCTCAGATTTAGGTGGCTTTCATCTCTCCCTCTTGATGCCAGTTTCAAAATATTTGTGCTCTGTAGCTCTTCGAAACAGGAATGTCAGGAGAAAGGAAGCTGCTATTAGCACTTACTTCAAGAACAGTGATGGGAACCAAGAGTAACATCACTCCTCCCTGTCATTTGCCACCTAATTCATCCCTGTGGTCTAGATAGCGCTATTCCAACAGCTTCTGAACACACCATTTTCAATATGTTTCTCTTTGCACTACTTAACTGGCAGATACAAGATGTTGGTGAGCTATGAATCTTATGCTTGGAGGAAATTTCTGTTCCTGCATCTATGGACCTGGAAGTTACCCAGCCAGTTGAGGAAATGCAGTTCTCTGCACCAAGAGGGAGGGGTGGCTCTAGGCACCAGCAAACCAAGCACGTGCTTGGAGCAGCCCATTTGCAGGGGCGGCAGGGATCCAGCATGGGAGCTGAGAACCAGCAGCGGGCCCTGGGAGCTGTAATTCCTTGGTTAGCTCCCTGCCTAGAGAGCGAGCCCTGGAGCAGGGAAAGAACTACATTTCCCAGTATTCCCTTGGCCACTACCAACAGGAAAGGAAGGGGGAGGGAGTGAGGTAGCTGAGACCTCATGCTGCAGGTTGCTGTGAATGGAGAGCTGCACTGTGAAGGGTAGGGATACCGTATTTTAACATTCAAAAAATTAGGACACTCCACGGGGAGGGAGGGTAGCCCCACCCTGCCACCATCCACTCCCTCTGACTGCCCCCCACAGAAACCCCAACCCATCCAACCCCCTCCTATCACCACCTCCCAGGACCCCTGCCCCTAACTGCCCCCCGGGACCCCACCCCCTATCTAAGCTTTGCTGGTCCTTGTCCCCAACTGCCCCCTCCTGAGACACCTGCCCCTAACTGACTCCCAGGACTCCACCCCCTACCTGTCCCCAGACAAACACCTGGGACTCCCATGCCTATCCAACTGCTGCCTGTCCCCTGACTATCCCCCCTAACCCATCTAACACCCCCCTTCTCCCTGCCCTTGACTGCCCCCCAAGCCTCTGCCCCATCCAACCCCCCTGCTCCCTGTCCCTTGACTGCCCCCCCCGAACCCTCTCCCCCTTCTCCAGCCCCCCAGCCCCCTTACTGTGCCACTCAGACCAGCGTGTCTGGCTTGGTGCAGCGCCAGACACGCTGCTGTATACATGCTGCCGTGCTCCACCGTGGACCCCCCAGCCCTGCCCCACAGCACTTGCCTTCCAGATTTGAACACCTCAAAATTCAGCAGTGCTCAAGCTCAGTTTGGGCAGCTGTTACTTCATTTCTCCCAAGTGAAATATACTGATCCACTGTAACTTGCTGTAGAAAAAGTAGGATAAAATTGAGCAAGAAATGCTTCCCAGGGTTATTAGGACTGGAATTGCTATTTTCAACAGCCATTGCCATTTGTTTGTTTGTTTGTTTGTTTAAAAGGAAAACAGTGATATTGCACTGGCAAATTCCCCATAGAAAGAAAGAGTGGAACAGAAGAATAATAAAGGCACCTCAACTTTTCCTCATTTATGGAGGACAGTCTTATAATATGCATCCAGATATCCTCCAATCACACAAGCTGAAAATTGTTCCACTTTACTGCAGCTCTGTAACCATATGGGAACCAATCCTGTCTGTGTTTTGTGCACATCTAAAATTCCTGCTGAATGACCCACCCTGGGAGCGAGTTACCATTGACCCAGGGCTGCAGCGGAAGGCGGGTGCAGGTGGGAGAGGGGAGAGCCCAAGGCTGGGGTGGAGGAGGTGTGTGGGGGAGGCAATGGTGAGGGGGAAGGGGAGAGCCTAGAGCTGGGGCGGCAGGGGGTGTGGGTGTGGGGGAGAGTCCAGGGCTGGGGCAGCAGGAGGGTGCAGCAAGGAGCCCAGGGCTAAGACGGGGGGCAGCCAAAATTTTTTTTGCTTGGGGTGGCAAATAACCTAGAGTCAGCCCTGCCAAGAGGTGAGGATTTTGGTGAGGGGCTGCCTCAGGAGTACACAACTTTTGCGTGGGACAAAGCTTAGCTATGCAGTAGCTCCCTCTCTGCCAACAGACAACATCCATTTAGGAATGGAGTAGTGGGAAAGCTAGTGGTAGGGTTGTGGGTGGTCCATAGGATCTTTGATTTAGCAAAGCCTCCTGTTCTTTCCTCATGCAGGATTACAGTAGTATTTGGCCGCAGATGATTCCGCACCTTTGAGTAGTGATAGCAAAAGGATTTCTCCACCTGCCTTTCTCCCGATTTGTCCAAACCAGCAATTTAGGCCAAGGGAAAAAGATCAGATTTTCCCCTTATTTCAGACCTAAATCTCAAATGTCATAAAAAATTAAAATCCTTCCCACCTACCTAGTGCAGATTCTAAAAAGCCACCCAAGTACAATTATTTCAACACATTTTGCAATCAATGCTTTGAGGAGCCAATTAGGAGAATTATAAACCAAACAAGTATTGACTCTTCCTTTGCAGACCTAAAGGTTATATTTTTCCTGTATGCCATTTTCTATAAAAGTCAATGCTGTGTATAGGAAAGAGAAAATGAAGCAAACTCCTACCAAAGCTTATCATAACAGATTGAGACTTACTTGCATTCTTCTCACTATAATTTTTGGGAGTCCTTCAAGGTAAAATTGTGAAAATGACCTTTTACTTTTATGCTTTTTTTAAGTGCTAGCTTGGATCATCATTTTCTGCACTATTTATAATCCCCTTTTTATGGGAAAGCTGACCTTTATAAAATGTACATATGGACAGAATGCAAATGTATGAGCAGATCTCTTCCACTTTTTTGAAAGAAAAAAAGGAACAAACAGATAAAAAGGAGACCCAAGAAAAAAAGTCAAAACATACAATGTAGATCATGCTACCAGCAGTGATTCTGAGAAACAAACTGCTATTACTTTGTCACTTTTGTTGAATTCAAACATCAGAAGAAAGATAGTTACAGATATAACCCTCATGGGGGCTGGAGAATTCTTAGAGGTCTGCTGCATGTGTGAAAACTCTGTGGAGACATTACTAATGTCCTCTTTACAAAGTCATTAAATAGAAATATCTCTGAAGTATATAAATATGACTATGGTTATGTTTTATAGCTTAATGCCCTGAAATTGCCAATATAGACTGTAGATGATGCACATCTTCACATTAAAGCATATGTATCACAATCATATGTCACAAAATATACACTACCTCTATGATCAGAATCAGGTTTCGGGTGTCTCTTGACATTATTGTGACTCTTTTCATAGCCTCTGAAAGGATTGTTTTCTAACTTCAGTAACTGAAAACATAATGAAGTCTAAGAAGATATGGTGCCTGTTATACATAACTATGATGTTGTTGGATTGCTTGTTTTGTTGCTTTTTGAATATGAAAAGAAAAATTATTAAATTTATTTAACCCCCCAGTATCAGTTCTTTTGGATTTTGATTGAATAATTACTTTTATTCTGTCTCTAAGCATTCATTTGACACACCAAAGGGAATTTTTGTAAGCAGAATGCCACATTGTCTTATCAGAATTCACTGTGCATGTATTTTTTTTCCTACTGTGCCATATTTGTGCCTATTTTGCAAAAAAAGACTGGTTCCTGTGCTAATTTACTTACCAACCTCAGGTCTAAATTTATGCATGTGAATAATTCTATTGGGTATTTGCCAGACTGGGGCCCAAGTCGTATATTGCACAGCAATGTATGGTAAGGATGAAGTTTACAATATTAAAAGAACATGTATGCTTGCACTAAGACTACCAAGACTAGAAGGATGGTGGAATATTAACATGGGTGGGGGAAGGGAGGGAAGGATGGATTTGCAAGGCGGGTAAGAAATTTAATTTTTTTCAACCATCAGTCAAATAGTGGCCTCACATCCAGAAAGAGATGTCAGAGAAACTGCTGCAGATGGTTTGCCTATTTTCCCAGGCATATGTTTTAATGGATGGCAATTGTTTGCTTATGGGGAAAAGACTATAGTCACTTAGATTTCCAGCAGAGCTTCATGTCTTCCAGTTGGACTTCTGCAGATATAGAGCAGGAACTTCAGAAAACTGAGAGTAGGAGATCATAGCAGAGATGGCATAACCCTTCACTATTCCAGTGTAGATACATTAAGTACCCCTACAGGTTACTGTGTCTGAACTAAAAAAATCTGAAGTTCTTTATTTGGTGTGAACATTAAAACTTCTATGGCTATTCTGTTGTTTGTTCAAACAGGAGTTTGTGCTGATATCCTCCAAAAATTCCCCTCTTGTGTTCTGCTGAGCACTAGCTGTTTGTCTGGTGCTCTTCATGCCATCTATAGCTGTATTTCAGTAGTGCTATGTATATCTTTTCTGTAGTTTTTCAAGTGTTTAGTAATTTAAAGGCATAATACAAATTAAAATGTTATAATACTAATGGACTATGAGAATTAAGATATTCTTATTGTACCAATCTCCTTAACTGCTAGGGAAAAAGAGGAGTAATATAAACTAAATATTGTATTCAAGGCACTATGAAGTTTTTCATTTTAAAACACATTAAAAGGCAGTTCCTTTATTTGCTCTTCTCATTTTTATATTTTCTGTGCTTTTCAATAATAGCTAGGTCTTGTATAGTGCTTTTAGTCAGAGAATGTCAGTATCATTTTTCTCATTTTAGAGATGGAGAAATTGAGGCACAGAAAGGTGAGGTAACCCTCTCAAGGTCACATTGCGAGCCAATGGCAGAACTAGGACTAGAACCGAGGCCTCTGAATCAGTCCAGTTTTCTGGACACTAGGTAAAATTTCCTCCCAGTGACGGTAATAGCAATAATGATGACTGAGTGAGTCATTTCCTTTTATTTAGGCCCCAGTCCTGTATTGAGCTATATACAGGTAGACCCTTCCGGGTTGGCAGAAACCAATGACTTCAATCAGACATCACAGTGCAGGATCAGGGTCCTTAAATAGTAGATAGGTTTTACTGAGTCTTCATCCTTTGAGGCAATCTTTAACTATCTAGAAATGATCTTCCTATCAGTCATTATTGGCTAGCTACATTGAAATGCACATACAACTGACTCAAATATGGTTTCATAAACCTTTACCAAGTCCCAATATGGTTGCTGCTTTTTGAAAACTAATACATTTAACTATTTGCAAGGCAAGTATTATGTTTTGATAAGAAGTCAATAAACTGACAAGCTGTCTGGAGTGGCTCAGGTGTGTGAATATCAACCTCAGGTAAACTGTTAAGAAGCAGGGCAAAAACTGGTTGTGAATTCTATGCTTTAGATTTCACTAACCAAGTATTAAGTGTAAACTCCTCAGGTACAATACAGCCTTAAAATGCAGACACAAACAGTCCCCCTTGGGTTCTCCTGTCTATCTTGCCACCTAGGCAAGCTTGCTTCTATGATAGATAGTCCCTTACACCAAAAATCACATCCATATTCAGGTTACTCCCAGTCCCAAAAGACCAGTTGTTTACCCCAGGTCAATTTCACCTCAGATCTCACATTAAAGACAATGCTTGTAGCCAATCCTATAATAAATTAAAGATGTATTTATTAAGAGAAAGAAATAACTTATTTCCAAACTTAAAGCAGATAAATATAAACACACCTGAGTTACAGTCTTAGGTTGTCAAGTATCAGAGGGGTAGCCGTATTAGTCTGGATCTGTAAGAGCAGCAAAGAATCCTGTGGCAGCTTATAGACTAACAGACATTTTGGAGCATGAGCTTTCGTGGGTGAATACCCACTTCGTCAGATGCATGTAGTGGAAATTTCCAGGGGCAGGTATATATATGCAGGCAAGCTAGAGATAATGAGGTTAGTTCAATCAGGGAGGATGAGGCCCTGTTCTAGCAGTTGAGATGTGAAAACCAAGGGAGGAGAAACTGGTTTTGTAGTTGGCAAGCCATTCACAGTCTTTGTTTAATCCTGAGCTGATGGTATCAAATTTGCAGATGAACTGAAGCTCAGCAGTTTCTCTGAAGTCTGGTCCTGAAGTTTTTTTCCTGCAGGATGGCCACCTTAAGGTCTGCTATAGTGTGGCCAGGGAGGTTGAAGTGTTCTCCTACAGGCTTTTGTATATTGCCATTCCTAATAACTGATTTGTGTCCGTTTGTCCTTTTCCGTAGCGACTGTCAGTCTGGCCGATGTACATAGCAGAGGGGCATTGCTGGCATATGATGGCATATATTACACTGGTGGACATGCAAGTGAATGAGCCGGTGATGGTATGGCTGATCTGGTTAGGTCCTGTGATGGTGTCGCTGGTGTAGATGTGTGGGCAGAGTTGGCATCGAGGTTTGTTGCATGGATTGGTTCCTGAGCTAGAGTTACTATGGTACTGGTTAGAGTTACTGGTGAGAATATGTTTCAGGTTGACAGGTTGCCTGTGGGCGAGGACTGTCCTGCCACCCAAGGTCTGTGAAAGTGTGGGATCATTGTCCAGGATGGGTTGTAGATCCCTGATGATGCGTTGGAGGGGTTTTTGCTGGGGACTGTATGTGATGGCCAGTGGAGTCCTGTTGGTTTCTTTCTTGGGTTTGTCTTGAAGTAGGAGGCTTCTGGGTACACGTCTGGCTCTGTTGATCTATTTCCTTATTTCCTCGTGCGGGTATTGTAGTTTTGAGAATGCTTGGTGGAGATTTTGTAGGTGTTGGTCTCTGTCTGAGGGGTTAGAGCAGATGCGATTGTACCTCAGTGCTTGGCTGTAGACAATGGATCGTGTGACGTGCCCGGGATGGAAGCTGGAGGCATGAAGGTAGGCATAGCGGTTGGTAGGTTTTCGGTATTGGATGGTGTTAATGTGACCATCACTTATTTGCACCGTGGTGTCCAGGAAGTGGACCTCCTGTGTAGATTGGTCCAGGCTGAGGTTGATGGTGGGGTGGAAGCTGTTGAAATCGTGGTGGAATTTTTCCAGAGTCTCCTTCCCATGGGTCCAGATGATGAAGATGTCATCAATGTAGCGTAGGTAGAGAAAGGGCATGAGTGGACGAGAGCCGAGGAAGCGTTGTTCCAGGTCGGCCATAAAAATATTGGCATATTGTGGGGCCATGCGGGTGCCCATAGCGGTGCCACTGATCTGGAGATATATATATTCATCAAATTTGAAATAGTTGTGTGTGAGGATAAAGGCACAGAGCTCAGCAGCCAGTTGTGCTTTGGCATCATCAGGGATACTGTTCCTGACAGCTTGTATTCCATCTGTGTGTGGGATGTTCGTGTAGAGAGCCTCTACGTCCATGGTGGCTAGGATGGTGTTTTCTGGAAGGTCACCAATGCATTGTAGTTTCCTCAGGAAATCAGTGGTGTCATGGAGATAGCTGGGAGTGCTGATGGCATAGGGTCTGAATAGAGAGTCCACATATCCAGACAGTCCTTCAGTGAGAGTGCCAATGCCAGAGATGATGGGGCGTCCAGGATTTCTGGGTTTGTGGATCTTGGGTAGTAGATAGAATAACCCTGGTCGGGGCTCTAAGGGTATGTTGATTTGTTCCGGTGTTAGTGTAGGGAGTGTCCTGAGCAGATGTTGCAGTTTCTTAGTGTATTCCTCAGTGGGATCTGAGGGAAGTGGCCTGTAGAATTTGGTGTTGGAGAGTTGTCTGGTGGCCTCCTTTTGGTAGTCAGACCTGTTCATGATGACGACAGCACCTCCTTTATCAGCCTCTTTGATGATAATGTCAGGGTGGTTTCCGAGGCTGTGGATGGCATTGCGTTCTGCACAACTTAGGTTATGAGGCAAGCGTTGTCTTTCCACAATTTCTGTCTGTGCACATCGGCGGAAGCATTCAATGTATAGGTCCAGACTGTCATTTTGACCCTCAGGAGGAGTCCATGTGGAGTAGTTTTTCTTGTGCTGTTGGTGGGAGGGTACCTGTGTATCAGTGCGCTGTTCAGTGTTGTCCTGAAAGTATTCTTTGAGTTGGAGATGGCGAAAGTAGGCTTTCAGATAGCCGCAGAACTGTATCATGTTGGTGGGGGTGGCAGGGCAGAAAGAGAGTCCCCGAGATAAGACAGACTTTTCTTCTGGGCTGAGTATATAGTTGGATAGATTGACAATATTGCTGGGTGGGTTGGGGATACCACGGTTCTGGCCCCATGAGGCAGGTAGGAGTTTAGACAGCTTACAGTCCTTTTTCCTTTGTAGAGAGGTGAAGTGAGTAATGTAGATCTCCTGTCTTATTTTAGTGAAGTCCGTTTGTATGGAAGTTTTGGTTATTAATGAGAGTCTCCAGGTTGGAGAGCTCTTTTTTGATGTTTTCCTGTTTGCTGTATAGGATGCTGATCAGGTGGTTCCTCAGTTTCTTTGATAGAGTATGGTATAATCTCTCACTGTGGTCTGTGTAGTATGTAGATAGCAGTGGATTTTTTACCTTTAGTCCATTTGGTATGATGTCCATCCGTTTGCATTTGGAAAGGAAGATGATATCTGTCTGTATTTGTGCAAGTTTCTTCATGAGGTTGATGGATTTCCACTCCATACGGCTATATGCAGTGCCTTGCATGGTGTCAAGTATCTGAGGGGTAGCCGTGTTAGTCTGGATCTGTAAGAGCAGCAAAGAATCCTGTGGCACCTTATAGACTAAAAGACATTTTGGAGCATGAGCTTTCATAGGTGAATACCCACTTCGTCAGATGCATGTAGTGGAAACTTCCAGGGTCAGGTATATATATGCAGGCAAGCTAGAGATAATGAGATTAGTTCAATCAGGGAGGATGAGGCCCTGTTCTAGCAGTTGAGGTGTGAAAACTAAGGGAGGAGAAGCTGGTTTTGTAGTTGGCAAGCCATTCACAGTCTTTGTTTAATCCTGAGCTGATGGTGTCAAATTTGCAGATGAACTGAAGCTCAGCAGTTTCTCTTTGAAGTCTGGTCCTGAAGTTTTTTTGCTGCAGGGTGGCCACCTTAAGATCTGCTATAGTGTGGCCAGGGAGTTTGAAGTGTTCTCCTACAGGCTTTTGTATATTGCCATTCCTAATATCTGATTTGTGTCCATTTATCCTTTTCCGTAGCAACTGTCCAGTTTGGCCGATGTACATAGCAGAGGGGCATTGCTGGCATATATTACATTGGTGGACATGCAAGTGAATGAACTAGTGATGGTATGGCTGATCTGGTTAGGTCCTGTGATGGTGTCGCTGGTGTAGATATGTGGGCAGAGTTGGCATCGAGGTTTATTGCATGGATTGGTTCCTGAGCTAGAGTTACTACGGTGCGGTGTGCAGTTACTGGTGAGAATGTTTCAGGTTGGCAGGTTGCCTGTGGGCAAGGACTGGCCTGTCACCCCAGGTCTGTGAAAGTATCTTAGGTTGCAAAGTAAAGTCTTAGGTTGCACAATGTAATAGATACACAAAGATATGCAAGCTTTCTATGGCTAACCCAGGCTAAGCGGTTAGGGATCCCTTGCTTATGCTTAGAAATCTTGCCCTCTCCAAGACCAAGCAGCATAAAAGTGCAGTTTCTTCCTTTCAATTATTACTTTTTTAATTCCCTTCCCCCAGAGCTCAAGCTGATGGGTTGAGTGTTTGGGCATGCCTCTTTTTCATAGGTGTGTGTGGGGGCAACCAACCAAGCCTTTTGTCATCTGATGTCCCACAAGCATTTGTTTGGTGTCTATGGGCCTTCTTTCGCTGAGCACGAGATAACACCTTTCTTTTTGAGTGTAGGGTTTCCAGTTTCAGAGCAGACACTTAAATTTTACCCTATAATATGGGATATAGACATAAGAAAGATTAATGCTTGCAGCAATTTACAAGCATTTCATAAAGTCTAAACACTAAACAGATATTGATTTATAAAAATGTATTTTACCAAGACTAACACACAGGTGAGCGAGACTGGTTTCCAGCTATGCTTTTTTCAGAGTTTAGTTGAGGCCTAGGAGCCTTGGCATGAGCTGGCACCTCGTCTGCAGCTTCACACTGATCTACAACTTTCAAATATGAATAATAATGAGCTCATTTGGCTCTTAATCCTGCCCCCATTTGAAATCTATAGAAAACTCCCAATGACTTAATTGGTGCAAGAGAGGGCCTTTCATAGACACAAAGGTACAATGGCTACTGTACCTTAGCATCATAAAACTGTGGCTCAGTTTGTGGGCCCATCACCAGGAAATAGCTTTGTAAAATCTATTTTAAAATGTGGTTTTAAGTGCTGAATTACTGTATTGACACATTTAGCATTTATATAACATGTTCATAATGTACAAACATTGACTAGTCAACCCAAACAACACTTTCGTGAGGTGTGTTTACATATACCCATTTTACAGAAGGGAAAATGGAGCAGGGAGGTTAAGTGACTGCCAAGGCCACACAATGAATAACTATCAGAGCTGTTATTCATTAGTCCCTGGCCCACTAATTCCAAACCCTGCATTCGCTCCTTCAGTTTTCAGTGCCTTTCAAGGATATAGGTCCCTGACTAAACTTTTGAACTTTGCTTTGTCACACTGTCCATAGTAGTTAAAAACCAAAACAATAATAATAATAATCCACATGGGAAACAGTCAAGTGAGCTTTGTAAATCTATTGAAGTCTCTGATATCTAAGGGATTGTCAACATTGATTCACTGCAGTCTGAATGGTGGTTTCAATGAAATGACTTCCTGAGGAAAATGCAGCCCTTTCTATTCCCCATAGACCTATATAGTTTTAAAGAGCAGAGAAAAAAGCATTAAAGTCATTATTCTTTGAAGACCCTAGTCCAGTCACACTTTGTCAAAAAGTTAATACTATTCCCTCCCCTTCCAGTTAATGCAGAAGGGCACTGGTTCTCAAACACTGGTGCTCTGTGGATCGCTAGCTGTCTGCACAGCCTGCAGAACTGAATAATTTGGGGAGCTAAATATTTGGGTTTAAGGTTGAGGGAGTGGGTTAGCAGAATCAAATAATTTGGTGACCACAGTAGAAGATGTACATTGATGACTGTAGCAAAATAATTTTTAGCTGGTTTTGTACCTGAAACAGGGCATACGAGGAAAATAACCAAATCTTTATAGGTTTCAGATTAGCAGCTGTGTTAGTCTGTATCTGCAAAAAGATCAGGAGTACTTGTGACACCTTAGAGACTAACAAATTTATTTGAGCATAAGTTTTTATGGGCTAGAGCCCACTTCATTGGATGCATAGAATGGAACATAGTACGGAGATAGATATGCACATACAGAGAACATGAAAAGGTGGGAGTTGTCTTACCAACTCTAAGAGGCTAATTAAGAGAGAACTTTTGTAGTGATAATCAAACTAGCCCATTTCAGACAGTTTGACAAGTCACCCTCACACCTTCATTTTCTTTTATATGGTGAATAAGATTTTATTAATCCTCATTATATCTGACTTGGGTAACTAGGTGGAGGCCTGAGGCTGGGATACTTTAAGGGAACTGTGTTTTGGACTGCTGAGTAATTAGTAAGGTATAACAGAAGCCATTTAGTGCTGGCTTGGTAAATCTAAGTATTGGAATATCCACCAGCTTTGGGGATTGTCTGTCCCATTCTTTGCAGTTCACCCTAATTGAGTGATGTCAGCTGGCTCCCCTGAGACCGCAATCACAGTCATGTAATGCCAAGGCTGCTGTTAGGTGCTTTTTACTAGGGTTGTGAAACTTGTAGGTGGTGGGACTAGTAGCAGGAACAACTAGAAATGATTAATGCATAATGTGGTTCTCCCCCACTAGATAGGTCCCACTCCCTTTGTCAGCCTGCTACTAGCTCCCAAGTAGTTGAAAGTTCTAAAATGGATGAGTTGAGGCCAGGAGTTAGAGACCGCAATCAGAATGGTGCTATCATCTATTACCCATAACTAGGATTTTTATGTATATTAAAACATGCTTCTATTTCAGCTTCATTTTGTAGCCACTTGAATGTATCTATTTTTTTTCTATTTTGTCCGGATTATTAACTTCTGAAGACATAATCTGGAAAATAAGATTTTTTTTTACGTTTTATTTTGTTTGCCTTGGCTTGATGACTTGCAAATTTTCAGCTGAAAATTTGCATCTTTCAGTTTTGACTTATTTGTCACTGTGATCTAGACGCATATCTAATAAATCTATGCTGTCCAAACCTAATACAGAAGAACTTTATGTACAGAAAAAAAATGGTGTCTTCCACACTAATGCAAGTAAATTACTAATGTAAAAAATATATGAACAAAGTACACTTTGTTATATGAGAAGTGTTCTGCTTTGATCATCCAAACCCCTTTGAAATCAATGGGACGCTCTTCAATTGGCTTTGGATGAGACTGTAACTGTCTTAATGGATTCTGTTGAAGATTTCAGGGACCTAGATCCTCTGCTGGTGTAAATAAGTGTAGTTCCATTGAAATGGAGCTGTGAAGCTATGACAGTTTACACCAGTTTGGGATCTGGGTCTTAAATAGCTTTTGTATATTTTAAAACATTTTTCCCATTTTCAAAATATACATATTTTATTTCCTTAAACACTATATTAAAATA